>NC_041222.1:27033026-27078736 GCF_002837175.3 Physeter macrocephalus
ACGCGCAGGCTTAGCGGCCATGGCTCACGGGCCCAGCCGCTCCGCGGCACATGGGATCCTCCTGGACCAGGGCACGAACCCGTGTCCCCTGCATCGGCAGGCGGACTCTCAACCACTGCGCCACCAGGGAAGCCCAAGAAGATGGTTTCTGATACAAGGTACTTTATCTTGAGTACATGTAAAGGAGCTGCTCTGAGCATGGATGTGACCATGGGGAGAAGGGACCACCACGTACAGGGGGCCTGCCTGGACTTTGGTACATCATCTGTTACTAACCACCTCCACAATCCTTTATGGTATAGGTATTGTCAGCCCTGTTTTACAGAAGAGGCAGCTAAGGCTCAGAGAGGTTTAGAGTCTTGCCCAAAGTCACACAATAGTGGCAGAGGCAAGGTTCAAACCCGGATCTTCCTAACTCCAGAGTCCATGTCCTTTCCATGATGCTGAGCCGCTGCATTTCCTCTGTTCTCTGGCCTTGTTGCACCCCATGGGCTGTGTGTCGGCATGGGGAAGTTCAGGAGAGGCTGAGGCACGAGGCCCCACCTCCATCCGGTTCTGAGAAGACACCTACATAACGCACTGTAATACAGACTGGCGCGGGGTCAGACAGTGGCACAGACAGGGGAGGCGGGGTTCAGAAGAGGAGAAAGGAATCCACCTGTGGGGGGTCTAGGACAAAACTTCCCCCCAGGAGGTAGCATTAAAGCTGAACTGAAGAATGGCTAGGACTTTTGCACCAGAGATAGTGAAGAAAGGGATTCTATTGGACAGGCACAGCATAGCAAAGTCCTAGAGGCAGGAAGGCAGATGATGGATTTGGGACCAGCCATTCTTTGTGACTGGAGCCTAGGGGTGGGTGTGGAACCTAGAGGGGTTTTTTTAGGGGAAGATGCATCCAGAAGGTCAGGTTGTCACCAAGTCACAGAGGACCTCAAGCACCAGAGTGAGTTCTCCGTCCCAGGGAAGTAGGAGCCAGCAAGAGTTTCTGAGCCCAGAGAGCTGTGCTTTAGAGGCCCTTTGGCATTTTGGAACCTGATCTCTCTGGCCAGCCCTGAATGATAAGCAGGAAGGAGCCGGATCCTGAAGGAACACATTTACTTCATCTAAACAAATATTCACTAAACACCATCTCTATGCCCAGTACTACAGTCAATTTAGGGACAGACGAGAGATTGGAGAGGAAAAAGAGGCCTAAAATAAATCCCAGGCGCTGCCCCCGCAGAACACCCGGGCTGACTGGGGAAGAGTGGCTGGGGGCCCACTGAGCTACAAGAGAAGGGCCAAGTGCTGTGAGCCACCCAGGAGGAAGGTAGTTCTCAGCAGGTGGGATCAGGGGAGGCTTTGTGGAAGGGGGACTTTTGTGCCAGACCTTCGAAGCTTCTAGACTTCATACAGGTGGTGGTCGTTTCAAAGACTAAATGAGTGAGGCACAGCTCCTGCCCTGCCAGCCCCGCTCCTTAGTTCTGAGACCCTGGAGGAGTTCTTCCTCCCCTCCTCCGGGCCCCCACTCCCTTGCCCACAGGGTGGCAGAGTTGTCCTGAGGGTTAGAGCTCGCGTGGGCGCCTGGAAATGCCGTCTTCTGTCATTGACAATGACCCAACTTCAAGGTTGATTGGTATAAAATCTATAATACATGTAGGAAGGGGACCACCAGCGGCAGAGGCTAATCTGCAGGGAGGAAGGGCCTCCTGGAAGATCTGAGCTGGGTCTTAAAGAATGAGACGTGTCATTAGACCAGAGCTTTTGGAAGGACATTTGGGACATCACGAAGGGCCACCTCACCCTCTCGGGAGACAGGCTGCTAGAGCTGTCAACCGGGCCACTTCTCCCACTGCCACCAGGGTACTGGTCCCCATCATCACACCAAAGGCAAAAGGGCTCCAGAGGCCTGGCCCTGCCCGTCTGAGTCTCCCCTCCCTCCCTCAGAACTCTGACTTCTGTTTGTAATTGCCTATAGGTGGAATTAATTAGACGCTGTCATTCTAACAACTCACAGGGGTGGCATACTTTTTCTCTAAATGCAGATATTCTTCTGAGGGCTGTGTCTTCCTTTATCTTTTGCAGAAAATCACTAAATTAAAAGAATTGCCTTTTTAAATTGCAGATTAAAGAGAAGCTTAATTAGAAGGAATAAAAGCAGTTGTGTTTGGAGCTTTTGTTCTTAACTTTTTTTTTTTTCTTGTGCTACTGAATCACTTGGAGTTTTTGTATATTTTTATTTTAGGTGGAATGATTTGCCTAATTAAGCCTGTCATTCATCACCACCTGTTCCCTCTAAAATGTATGGCTATATTAAGCTTGCCAGCGAATGTATGAATTAATTCAGTGGGGATTTACAGTGTTGACTGGGACGTTATTAGGTTTTATCCAATTTATCTGCTATGAAAACCGATATTTTTCCCCAGTACAGTGAAACAGCAGCTCATTAAGTTTCTTCATTCAGTCATTCTTTGAACACCTGTTATGTTGTGGGCATGCTCTAGGGATGGGAGGTAGGGGCAAATATGGTGTAGCCCCTGCCCTTGAGGGGCTCATGAGGAGCCAAACAAGGAAACTGGCAATTAGGGTACCATAGGCTGAGATCCAGGGAAGTCGGGGAAGGAGGTGAGGCCAGGGAAGGCTTCCTGGAAGAGGTGACCCCTGAAGAGCAAGTGGAGTCAGTCAGGTGGACAGTGGGGAGGGGAGGGTGTCCTGGTAATGCAGGCAGAGAGCACGGCCTGGAAAGGGACCTGGTGAGATCTGAGACTAGGCAGGTTGCCAGGTCGTTGGTCGTGAGAGCTTGGGTTCCTTCCATGATCGGTGTTCCGTGCTCCATGCCTCTCTTTTCGCCTTCTGTGCCAGGAGGTGTGTCGTGGGATTGTATACTGGGAGAGAGCCCCCAATTCTGATTTTAGCCAGTGGAACACCCAGGTTGTCAGAGGTGAAAGTGCCTTACAGTTCATCTGGGTTCTTCCTCTCCTCAGCCTGTGGCAAAACTAAGCCTAGAACCTCATCTCCCGCCTAGCCCCTTCCCCGACCCCTGCTCCTCTGCCCACTCCGGCACTGTTCACCCCCAGGGGCCAGAGGCCTGCTGAACTGCCTCCTCTCCATTCCCGACATCAGAAAGTTAGCAGAGGGGAGGCTTCGTGGGAAAGTACACACTGGCCCTGTGCTCCCTGACCCCCTCCGCTGCTGTGCCCCGATCTCCATCTCAGTGTGGCATCACACAGGGGTCTTCCCTGACTCGCCCCACACGTAATCAAGTCCTGTTGGAGTCGCCTCCCACATCCCTCTCATCACTGAGGGATTCAGCCTTCCCTAACTGGTCTCTCTGCCTCCAGGGTTGCCCCCAAACCCACCCTCCATCAGCAGTCAGAGAGGTCTCTAAAGCCCAATCTGAAGAATGGCATTCCTTCATTCAACCCATCGTAGGATCAAGTCTCAGCTCTTTAGAAGGGTGACCAGGTCCTCACCTGTCTACCTGATCCTATAGTGCTCACCGCCGCCCAAGGTCACCCATCCAGGACTCTGCAAGTTAGGGGGCTCAGGTCAGAACCTGCTTCCCCTCTTCCTCACGCCCCCTCCCAGAGCATACACCCCATTTGACTGGTTGCCATGAGAGCTCATGTGGTTCAGTGGGAGCCCTGGTGGGGGAGCTGGGCTGCTGAGAAGCCAGGGAAGGGCCCATGGTGACATGTGTGCCAGGGCCCCAGCTCTGAGCTTCACCCCCTATCACCACTGTGAAAGCCCAGCTCATCAGCCAAATGGAGGAGGCCTTTCTCAGACACACAACCCCAGGACGTATTCCCTACAAGGGCCTTGAGGTCATTGCCATCTTGTTGTGTGTCCCTGTGGTTGGACACAGGACAGAACCGTAGCTGGAGAGGAGGGCAGGAACCCCCAGTGAGTCCTCCCTCTGCCCCTCCTCCACACTGCCAGTCCTGGCATCACAGGCTGTGGGCGTCTGGAGGTTGGAGCTTGGTCTCCCTCCTACTTTCTCACGGAGCTTAGAGTTTTCTGTGAGTCTTCTTCACCTGGACGATGCCAGCCCCATCCTCCAGCACTCAGGCCAAAAGCTTGTAAGTGATCTTGATCTTCTGTCTCACTCTCACTCCAGTCTGAAGACACAGACCAGTCCTGTGCCTCTGCCGGAATCTGGTTTCTCACGGTCACTTCCACCGACCTCTCCCATGCCAGCCCATCCTGCAGGAGCTTCCTCGCTGCTCGGCCTTGCTCCCCTTCCATCTTGCTCTCTCTTTTTTTAATTCACAATTTTTTCTTAAGTAGGTTCACAGCAAAATTGAGATGAAAGTATGGAGAATTCCCATATACCCGCGTCCTCCATCCCTTGTCAGTCCAGCAATCCTGTTAAAAAGTGCCAGGTCAAAAGCCTTCCCCGCCGTCAGAACATCAGAATGGCTCTTCATTTCTCTCAGTATGAAACCGAAGTTCTTCCCAAGGCCTCCAAAGCCCCACCACCTGGCCCTGCTCCCTCAAACCCCCCCCAGCCCCCCCAACACCAGTCCTTCCAGTTGCCCTGGGCTCTGTTGTTTCTCTGTCACCCTTGGCCTGTTCCTAAATTCAAGGCCCTTGAATTTGCTCTTCCTTCTCCCTGGAATGTCCTTCCCCCAGATGTCCACGTGGCTCGGCCCTCCTTTCCTCCAGTCATTTATTCAGATGCCATCCTTCAAGAGGCCTGCCCTGTCCTGCTTTTGTTTTCTCCAGAGCACTTAGCACCAGCTGGTGTGCTGTGGATCTGACTCATTTCACTTGTCGTCTATCTCTCCTCACTCGGACCCTGAGCTCCAGAGACAGGGATTTCTGTTTTGCTCACTGCCGTTTCCCCAACCCTGAACTGTGCCTGGCACATGTGAATGAGAGTCTAGGGTGGACAGCCTGCTGGACCCCACTGCAGTCATGAGAGTGACCATGTACACATGGGTCCAACCTGTTTAGGGCCTTCCATTGGCAGGAACCTCCTCGCCCCTTCCCTCTGTTTTCTGTAGTGATTAACAGAAGAGTGTCTTGGAGGGATGGAAATGTTTCGCAGTCCTGATGGATGATCTTGCTCCGTGCCTGAGACACGCAACAGGTTCATTCACAGTCCTCCATCCCCATGGACAGCACATCACCACTGTCAGGGCAGGGGTTTCCCTGCACCTTCTGTGAATGTGAGGTTGGTTGCTGTGCGGCTGGTGTTGGAGGACAGCTGGCCACATCCACGCTTGCTGGTTGGGGGGAGATTTTATACCTTTGGGTGTCCATGGGCCTGCACCTTGATGTGGCCTTGGGAACATCGTTCCGCAGGCCCTGGCCCAGCTTACTAAGCGTGCTGTGTATGCTGGGCCCATAGTATGTAGTCCCTCATGTGATCTCCACAGCAGCCTGGTAAGGTAGGGAATGGGGCCTCAGAGAGGTTGAGCAGCTTAGCCAAGGCACACAGCCAGTCACTGGCCAGCTTAGGAGGGGGGGACTCAGGTCAGTTTGGAAGCTTCTGGGAAGTGCTTAGTACTGTGTCCACACTGAGCAGACATGATAATAAAAATAATAATATAAATCATAATAAAAGAAAATATTTATAATAGCATTGACTGAGCACAGACTAACTGCACACCAGGCGCTCTGCTAAGATAGATGGCTGTACATCACCTGGCAGAATCCTCACAACAGCCCCATGAGGTGGGTACGGTCGTTATCCCTATTTTTCAGGTGAGGAAATTGAAGCCCAGAGAGATAACTTGCAAGGTGGACTAGCCCGTCTCCAGGAACACTTCTGGCAACTCCAGTTTTAGCTCAGTATTTTCTGCTTTTTGTGGGGTATCTCCAGGGTCCTGCCCTCAAGAGGCATCCTCCCCAGCCCGTGGGGTGAACAACACTCCCACAGGTCCAGGGCAGGAGGAAGGCACACTGGAGGACCCATTCCGCTGTGCCGGGCACTGCTCCAGGCTCCCCTGGGTGCTGGGTCCAGGACAAGGAGCAGACTTGGGTGATGCAACATGACCCTCGATTAGAACCCTCTAGGGTTGTCCTAGGAGAAAGGGGGCAGATGTGGCCTGTGCCACCCCAGGTGGGATGGGAGAATGGGAGGAGGAGAGGAGCCACTTTGAGACAGGTTTTTGGCAGAAAATGAGGAACTGTCTAGGGGACTGTGCCCCCTCTGGGAGTGCCGTGTCACCTTTGATGGAGGTTGCAGGAGGGTTCCTTAGGGGATAAGGCTGAGCTCAGTGGCCTCTGGGGATTCAACCAGCCTCTCGAATGCACCATCTGCTTTTTGATGGCACATGCTTGTTCAGTTTTAGGAAGCCCACGTCTTTTGAGCCATGTTTGTTCGTTGCCTGGAACTCTTCTGCCTGCAAGTTGTAAAGCCCCAGCGAGAACCATCAACCATGACCCCACTATGCGCCACTCCTTGAGCTGAGCTCTGGGTAACCAGGTAACCGTGCTCTTTCTCTCTCTCCCCCGCAGCCCAGTTTAACGGCAGTGAGAAACGGCAGTCATCCCCCTCGCCTTCCCGGGACCGGCGGCGCCAGCTTCGAGCTCCCGGAGGGGGCTTCAAGCCCATCAAACATGGGAGCCCCGAGTTCTGTGGGATCCTGGGAGAGAGAGTGGATCCTGCTGTCCCACTGGAGAAGCAAATGTAAGTTCTTAGGGAGCAAAGCCCAGTCTCAGCAACCAGTTCATGGAGTCACTGTGGAGGCTCATAGAAGGTCAAGGCCACTGTCAAGTCTGTCCGATTGGGATGAGAGTGCGTGTCTCCTGATTTCTGGCCCTGTGCTTCCTCTCTCCACACTGTATCGCCTGCCTTCCCTTGGTTGGCTAGTAGGAAGTTCTGTGAAAATGTCCACATGGTGCACCCCTCACTCTTATATGCTCCTTTCTACTTTCATCATCCAGCAAATGAGCTTTTGAAAAGCTGAATGTATACTAAATCTTGCTGCCTAATTGTATATTAGATTTATTTTTATAGCTGTAGTGATGGTTTTGCCCCACATCTGCTTGATATTAATTGGGCAAGACCTGGACACTCTTGGTTTGGGTTTCCCCCAGAGATTTCCCAGCTTTAATTGGCGTCCAAGTCCCATCCCTGCTGCCCCTTTCCCTCCCTGCTTCTCCCCAACACCGCTGCTCAGTGTTTACTGCCCCTCCCCTTGACCGTGATGATCATCTCCCTTCTCTGCTGGGGTGTCAGGTCCCTGCTCTGCTCTGAAACTTTCAGTGGCTCCTCATCACCGCCAGGATAAAGTCCCACCTGCCACTCACTCTGTGAGTTGCCCCCAGACTGCTTTCTCAGTTTCTCATCATTCCACATACCTACCCTAGAGTGAGCTCCTCCAGGAACTTAATAAAACACGTCCTGGATCCTGTGCTGGCACCATCAGGTGTATCATCCTCTTAACAAGCGAATGTGGGATAAGTGGGGTTATCATCTTATTGCAAAATGAGAAAATCAGGGCTCTAAGAGATGTGGAGCCTTGGCTAGGATATCATGGCTCAGAGTACAGAGGTAGGATTCGAACTCCATGACTCAACCCCACACTCTGCCCTCACTTTCCTCTCCTACACACTTTCCCCTCACCCTTAGCACATGGCCGGCACAGAGTAGGCACTCAGTAAGGCCAAGAGAGTAGCTGACACCAAGCCGGTTCCTTACGAGACTTCATTGTGTGCATTATGTACTATGTTAGTCTCCGCCCAGGGGATTCTGGTCTCACCCAGCCGGCAGTGCATCCCTCACAGGAAATGCTCCCTTGCTGAGCAGGATGCAGAGTTTTCCAAATGATGTCATGTGCTCCTGTGCCCCTTTTTAAGCGTGTGCTGCAGCCTCCTTTGTGACAGCCCTGTGCCTGCTATATCAGGCACATTGGAGGTGGGGTGCGCTGCCAGCGGGTGTTGTGTTAGTCACTTCTCACAGCCACACAGATTGGGTGGCAGGTTTTGCTTATTTCTGATCAAACTGTGAGCTTTTTAATCAACAAACAAAATATGATCCAGAGATCCCTGGGAGTTGGGAGCTATTCAGCATGCATCCTGACCCAGGTCTGCCTGGGTCAGTCTCAGCAACCAGTTCATGGAGTCACTGTTAAGGCTCATAGAAGGTCAAGGCCACTGTCAAGTCTGTCCGATTGGGATTAGAGTGCGCATCTTCTGATTCCTGGCCCTGTGCTTCCTCTCTCCACGCTGTATCACTGCCTGGGGTCAGCGGCCCAGCCTACCCTCTTCCCACCCCCAGATGGAACTTCATGGGCCCCTTGAGGGCAGTTCTGCCTTTCCTTTCCTGTTCCCACCCAACAAGGCCCTCGGCCAAGTCCAGAGTCATGACTGGCTTTTCCCACCCCCCACCCCCACCCCCACCGCCCTCGTCTCATCTCTCTGGGATTATTCTGGCCTGCTGGAGACCCTGCCTCATCACCCGAGAGATGGGCTTAAAAAACATCCCACTTCCAGCGGAGCCTGAGGACCCAGGTTCACTGTATCCCCCACCTGGACTGGTGTTGCCTCAGAGATTAGGGGGCCCCTTGAAGCCCTTACTTCTCTCCACCCTAGCACAGAGGAGAGGGAACATGGGAACACTGAGGGGTGTGCCCCAGTCTTAGAGGGTTATTGAGGGTGGACAGTCACACATCTGCCCGGGTACCCCTACCACTTGCTTGCTCTCCTGGGACGGTGGAAAGGCTGCTCAGGTACTCAGGGCAACTGCTCCCGGCCTTCTTCAGGCAGCCCACCGCCCCCTCCATCCTGTGTCATTATTACCATCAGCATATAAACATGTGCCAGTCATGAACTTCTTAAAGCAAATAAAGAAGTAATCCTGACTGGACATCCCCCTCTGGCTCTGGTCCCTGTTGGGAACATAAGCTCCATGAGGGCAGGAACTTGCCTGGGTCACCACTGCTCAGTGCCTGGAACAGTGCCTGGCACATAGCAGGTGCTCAGTGAATAGCTAGCTGTCCACTCAATGGACAAAGTCCCCAAAGAGGGACTTTGGGAACTTTTCCCCACGTGTCAGCACGTCCTCTCTCCCTTCCATCACCTGCCACTCTCTCACCCACCACAATCTGCTTCCCTTTTCTGCCCGGGTCACCAGGTGACCTCCTCTGACCTCTGTGGCAGCCGGCACAGTAGACGGCTCCCTCCTTCGGAGACAGTCTCTGCTCCTGGTTTCACTCCTGCCTCCCCCGCCGGATCCTTGCCTCAACCTGACCTGAAGGTTAGACTGTCCGAGGCTCCGTTTCCAGCTACGTGCTCTCCCTGGGTAGTCTCAGGATGCTGGTGGTGATTCACCAGTGCGCTTCCCCAGCCCACACCTCTCCCAGAACTCCCAACTCCTACGTCCAGCTGCCTTTGTGGAATCTTCACTTGGCTGACGAATGGGCATCTTGAATTTAACACGTTCAAAACTGGACTCCTGATCTTCTCCTGGACACCCTCTCCTCCCCAGCTTCCCCACCTCCACAAACAGCATCACATCTACCTAGTTGCCCAAGCCACAACCCTGGAGTCATCTTGATTCCTTTGTTTGCGTTATACCGCGTCTAGTACATTTCTAAGTTCTGCCAGTTTTCCATCCAGAACACAGCCCGAATCCGTCCATCTTCTTATCTCATGTCCTCCCATCTGGACCACTGCAGAAGCCTCCTCTCTTGTCTCCTGCTTCATTTCCCCTCTGGCCGCTCTTCAGGGAAGCCTGGCTAACCTTTTGAAAGATCATCCAGAGCAAGTATCTCTTAAGCATCTCTGTTTAAAACTCTAATTGCCCTCCCTATGCTTAGAATAAAGTCAGACTTCTTCCCTTGGCCCACAAGGCCTCAGGGAACTGGACCCTGCCTTCCTCTCCATCCTCATCCTGTACCACTCACCACACTCACAGTGCTGGACCATTCTTGCTGCCTTTCTGCTCCGTGAACACCCCAAGCTCATTCCTACTTCTGGACCTTTGCATTTGCTGGTTCTTCTGCAGAGAACGTGTTTTCTTTGGCTCTTTACATGATCGACTCCTTCTCACAGTGCAGATTCTCAGGTCAAATGCCATCTCCTTGGGGTCCTCACCTGTCCATTCATTCCATAGTAGGCACCTCCCCTGCCCCAGTCACTGCCTTCTCACAAACCCAGTATTCCTACATAGCACTTGTCACTATCTGACATTGTTTCCTGAATCTGTTTGTTGATTCTCCATCTCCCTGCATCAGTCCTGTGAGATCAAGGGTATAGTAAGTGGTGAGTAAATATTGGATGAGCTCATGGATATTGGTTAGACTAGATGGCTATGGTCGAGTCTTCTTAATCCTTATGGTTCTGGCCTGAGTGGCCAGCTCTGCAAAGTCCAGCACATCCCCAAGATGGCCTGCTGCCTGGAATCTCTTTTCAGTCTAGACAAAGCATCCTCGGGCGCAGGGGTTGGTCCCCAGCCGTGCCCCCCAACCCCAAGGACCACCCAGGCCCATCCTGTCTCCTGGTGGCCATCCTCCTGCTGACAGTCTGGCCAGTGGCTGCCCTCTCCCCATCCTCCAGTCTAGTGTCCCTTGCCCCATCTCTCCCAAACTCCTGGTTCTCCTTTGATCCTCGACCCTGAGTCCCCTGCCTTTCTCTCCCTGTGGAGTGACTGGAGCAGCGGGGGAAGGAACCAGCAGCTTATCCTGTTTACCCACCAGGGATTATCCTTAACAGGATCCAGAGCCCCCGGAGGCCTGTCTGCCACGGCCTCCCTTAGTGCTGCTTGTCCTGTGTTCAGGGGGCAGATGCGGACAGCACTTCCCTGGAGACCACTTCTAGGCCTTCCCTGAGGACGGCTCTGCTTCAAATAGCTGAAACTTGTTTTCCGGATAAAACAGCGTTTTGTCAGCTCACTGGGGCTGTGTTACCCAGGTGAAATTTCCCAGGAAAACAACCATGGCAAAACTGTTAGCTCTTATTTCTAAAGTTAGCTCCATCCTTGTCTAACCTCTTCTCTCAAACACAGTCATGTATCCTTTCTTAAGCATATCCTGAGCCTTCACGTCTCTGGGAGTGTGAGCGGTCACCTCCTGGGCGATCAGGGACTCGGTCACATGCTCATTGGATGGGGATACTCACATCTTACTCACTCTCCAGTCCTTGCTTTCCTAGAGCTGGTCGGGTGTTTTTTAGGTTATAATTATGTCATCCCCACTGCTGCTAACTGTTCAGAACACTGCCTTATAAATGGCAGAAAGTGCAGAGAAAGGCAGTGCGACGCCTTTCTCCAAGCAGAATGTCTGTACCAGAACTCTCACGGGTACTGTTCACAGGGCACTCCTGGGCAGGTCCAGGAGGTAGCCTCCCCCATACACCTGGGAGCTTAAAATGCAGTCTGCGCGGCGAGCAGCAGCCTGAAATAATGATAGCTGGGGAAGTGACCCTTGGCCGTCAGCAAGTCCAGTCTCTTTCAGCTGATACTCGTAGCTGCCGTTTGTGGAAACTCACCCCATTGCAGGCTGTGCACCAGCCCTTTAATGCTGGTGCATTTTATCATCCCATTTAATCATCCCATTAATCATCCCTTTAATCATCCCATTTAATCCTCACAACCCCAAAACAGGGGTGGAGTGATCCTAACTTGATAGGGAACCGAGGTGTACCCAGGTTCAGCCACTTGCCCCAGACTGCCCGGCTGGCCAGTGGCAGAGCTGCATCTGTGACTCAGTGGCCAAAGCGTGATCCATCCTTGACCATCCAGCACCTCTGGTTCTCTTCCTGACCCCATCTCTGGCCACCTTCCCACTGATCCAGCCCCTCAGAGACTGTAACGTAAACAGAGACCCGTTCTGAGTATACCCACTGACCGGCATCTTAGGATCCTCACTCTGCCACTGAAATTTCACCTTCAGCTTTTTCAGTCTTGAAAATCAACGTTCCCCTTTTGTTCTGCAGTCAAGCATCTGCCACTGCACCCCTCCCTTCTGATTCTGCCACTCACCACATGCTGTCCGGAAGCAGTGACACTGGGATTTCCACGTGCCCGGTCGATGCCAGATGCACTTGGCAGGAGCACTGGTGTGACCCCCCCACCCCAACTGCCTGCTCTCCTGAGGGATGAGCACCGCCCACTAGTCCCACAGATGCCACAGAGCCAGCACGTGTCCCTCCTGTCAGCGCCCTCTGACGGCTTCTGTGTCACTCAGATGGAGAAAGCCAGAGTCCCTGCATTGCCTTGAGCGCGAGGCCCCCGACCCGGCCCTGCTGCGTGGCCTCTTCGGCCTCAGCACCCACCCCACCGCCTTGCCTCACACCGGCCACGCTGGCCTCCTTGCTGTTTCCAAAACATTCCAGGCACTCCTGCCTTTGCCGCCCTTCCTTCTGCCAGGCATGCTCTTTTCCAGCTGCTGTCCTTCGTGGCTTCCTCCCTCACCTCTTTCAGGTTCACGCTGAAATGTCACTCTATGCAGAAGGCTTCCCTGGCAGCTGCTTAAAATAGCAGTCCCTCCCGCCAGCTCCAAGCCAGGCAACCCTGCTTCGTTTCCTCCATAGCCTCCACACTAGACCGTAAGCTTCATGGCGAGGAGATCGCAGGTCTGCTCATTGTTCTCTCCCCAGGACCTGCATGCAGCACGCATTCGGTCGATGTCTAGTGAATGACTGAACGCACGGATACACACATGTGCACAGGTGCACGCCCACACGCAAACGCAAGTGCACTGCCTCGTGACAAGAAGGCCCGGGACGCCGACAGCTGCCCTCGGAGAGGCTGAGCCTCCTCGGGGAGGAGCAGATTTCAGGGTGTCAGCTGTGGGGGTCCGTCCCTGTGGGGTTCTGACCCCGTCTCTTCTCCGCAGATGGTATCACGGAGCCATCAGCAGAGGAGATGCGGAGAACCTGCTGCGACTCTGCAAGGAGTGTAGCTACCTTGTCCGGAACAGCCAGACCAGCAGGCACGACTACTCCCTCTCCCTGAAGTGAGTACACCTTGGCCACCTCCTGGGACCTCGGCAGCCTCCAGCGATGCGCGGCCCGGCCCCAGTGTCTGGGGCAGAAAGACCCGCCAGTGTCCCCCAAGGAAACTTGCCAGCATGAGTTATTTCAAGCCTCGCTTTTCCAATTTGATCTTATTCTGGGATACAGAGGGGTTTTTAATGTCCTTTGTTTCTGCCCCCCGCAAAGAGGGGGGGCATTTTCCTAGAATTTATATTAAATATCCAAGAATAGCTTTCACATGTACGGTGAGCCAGGGACTATAGAAGTGCTTAGCATGACTCATCCCTCTCTCAACCCTCACACAGCACTTTGATGAGAAACATGTTGTCCCCATTTTGCAGATGAGGAAACTAAGGCTCACAGAGGGGCCATGGCTGGCCCATGGGGCAGGGCCAGTACTCAAAGCCGGGTGTTTGACTCCCCACTGTTCCTGCTGCCACCGTGAGAACCACCCTTTCCTTACGTTCTAGGTTGCTGTTGGGGAAGGTTTCATCTTATTCTGGGATACAGAGGGGTTTTTAATGTCCTTTGTTTCTGCCCCCCGCAAAGAGGGGGGGCATTTTCCTAGAATTTATATTAAATATCCAAGAATAGCTTTCACATGTACGGTGAGCCAGGGACTATAGAAGTGCTTAGCATGACTCATCCCTCTCTCAACCCTCACACAGCACTTTGATGAGAAACATGTTGTCCCCATTTTGCAGATGAGGAAACTAAGGCTCACAGAGGGGCCATGGCTGGCCCATGGGGCAGGGCCAGTACTCAAAGCCGGGTGTTTGACTCCCCACTGTTCCTGCTGCCACCGTGAGAACCACCCTTTCCTTACGTTCTAGGTTGCTGTTGGGGAAAGTTTCACTTTTAGGTGTCGCACAAAGGTTGTGAGGAACACTGGGAAGAGCCAGGAAGAATCTTGCTGGCGTTATCACTTGTCAGGTCTTTCTGGATACGAGGCCATTGCTTTCAGGATAGGTGGCCCTGTCATAAGAAAAGTGTTTTTTGATTGAGGGCTTCATCATTCAGTGCTGTTACTGGATGGAACCCAATGGATTGTCTGAAACCCATTTTACAGACAGGAAAACTGAGGCCTGGAGAGAGGAGGGATTTAAAGAATTAGTGACAGAACTGGGGTATAAACCCAGGCCCTTCAGCCAGCACAGACCACCAGGAGTGGTGCAGCCCTCTGCCTGCTTCGTTTCTGCTCTACTCGCCATTGTTCAAGGCCATGTGATGGAGCGAGGGCCTGCTGGGATGCAGCTGTCAGGAGAGCCCCGTGCAGGCCGGGTTGTGTAGTCAGTAGGGTCAGTGCAGCCAAGGAGAGAGAGATTGGCCTGTGTTCTCTGCTCAGGACTGACCCCACCTGAGAGGGACAGTGACAAACTGCAGAGCAGAGCCTGGGCAGGAAGCAGAGGCACTGGAAGTCCGCCTGGAGGAGGGAGGGTGTGTGGAGATGTGGGGGAACCACAGATCTCTCAAGGACATCAGGGCAGAAGTGGTAGATGGGAGAGTTATGGGCAGGCAGATTCCAGGTCAGTGAGAGGCGCAGTTCTCTAACAGAGCCAATCAGGAATCAGAGCGATCCAAAGCTGCCTCAGGAAGTAGCGAGTATCTCATCACTGGGGGTGTGCAACCAGGAGCTGGACAACCGCCTTGCCAGGGAGGACGTGGAGGGGATTTCTAAGCAGCTGGGAGGGCACTCAGGACAAAACGGCACGTGCATGCTTCATCGTCCACCATCGGGCCTGACAGCTTAAAGAATCAGGCCAGTTATTGCAGCCCAGGAAAATTCAATACACTAAACCGTGGCTGGGCTGGAGGCGGCCAAAGCCAGAGGGCCACGGTGGGGGACAGGTGCACACCGTTGGCTGGGCTGCCCGGGGCCAGGGGGTCTTCAACTCCCCACTGCTCCATGCAGTCCCCTCCGTCCCTTACTGTTCGAGGTAACCTAGCAACCCAGGTGCCCATGAATGAGGCTTCCAGATCTTCACCTTCCCACCTCAAGGTGAATTGTTCCTTTCTGGACTGCAAGAGGTAAAAGAAGCAGGTGACATCAGAGATGGGACTCCTGTGTCACCACCCTTCCCTGCTGACCCAGACAGCCTGCCCACACCCTGGGCTTCCTCACTCTCATCACGCTGGCAGTCTCTGAGTTCCTCAGTGGATCTCATTCTTCCTGGAATCCTGTCGTCTGGGACCAGGCCAGAGGGAGTCTTCCCGAGAGGGCTGATTGAATGCACGGAGAAAAGGGTGGGGCTCCCCATGCCAGGCCCAGTCGTTCACCATGAGGGCCAGGGCCCCATTGCGCTTATGTTTTCACTGGGTGCGTGCTGGGCCCCTGCACTGGGCAGGCCTGGCTGGACATCGGGGCCCCTGGTGACCCCACCACAGCCCTGCCTGCAACAGCCTCCCAAGTTCCCAGGATGTTTTGGGGCTGAGGCGCCAGCATGGGAGCACACAGGGAATCTCGAGCCAGTGGCAGGAGTACTCATGCCAGCAGTGCCTGCGTGGTCCATTTCTGAGTGCCCTGAGCCCATGCCCTCCGTTATACAAACAGGCCCAAATGCCAGCTCACAGATGGGTCTTCAGAAGAGTGTTTCTGTCAAAGTCCTAAGGGCGTAATTCCCTGTTCGTTCCAGGTTTGCGCCCTTCCCTAGACTGTAGGACCACTCTCGGGATGGAGAGCACCTTGATTCTCTTCTGCTCTGTAACAAGGCCTATAGTCCAGGGGCCGGGCTTCCCCACTTGCTGGCCTTGTGGCCTTGGCAGCCACATCACCTTTCTGAGCCTCAGTGTCCTCATCTGTGTATGAGAGGTGATGCTGCTCTCCTTACATAGATGCTCTTCAGTGTCTCTGGCTCTCGGGAGTTCCCCTGCCCGTGGGCTCAGCCACCCATTGTCCTTGGAGTGCTGTGGCAGGATCCCCTGCACCTCCCAAGCGAGGGGAGGAGGTGGAGGAGACTGAGGGCGCAGCCCAGGGGCCTGCGCTGGGATCCCAGATCAGAGCACTCTGCCATCAGGCCCAGGTTTGTCTTCCTGGACCCGTCCTGTCAGTTCTCATCATCAGGGAGTGCAATTTGGATGACTGATCTCTGCCCATGGGTGCTGGAGGTGGAGGGTTTAGTTTTGCATGCTTGTCAGAGCCATTAGCTCCCAAACGCCAGAGGGGTGGTCTTACCTGGTCAGCTTTCTCTTGAAGAAGGCCAGAAGTGGGGAGGAGGGCTAGGCCATCCGTGGCTGGCCAGGGCAGCCCGCTAAGCGGAGGTGGGCTTGTTTTCCAGAGCAGCCTCAGTTCCCAGTGACCAGTCAGGCTGCCGGCCAGGGAGAGACACCTGGCATTCATCACCTCAACCACAAATGGAACTGCCCTGGTACTGAATGTCCCGGCTGCTTGGGGCAAGTGCCAGCTTTGCCAGCCACCATGGAGGTCCAGGGACTCTCACATCCCGAAGCCTGCCTGGTGGGGGTAGGGTGGGGAGTGGCGTTATCAGGAGTGAGGTGCAAATTTACATTGGAATTCTGGCGATATTATCATATGAGCCTTGGGTCATGCTATGAGGGTATTCTAGGGTGGAGGAAAGTGTTTGGGGGAGTCTGGCCCCAGAGGACAGGGCGCTCCACCCCTCCCATCCTTCCCTCAGCAGATATTTATCAGAGCCCTTGGTACCAGGCACTAGGCTAGGCAGCAGAGAGGGAGCAGAGGCGAGGACAGCCCGGCCCAGGCTGCAGAGCTCCCAGTCTGGGCCTTGTTGCTTGCAGGTCTGCACAGAGGCCTCTGGGGGCCGGAGCTGGCGCTGGAGTGAGAGGGTCTGGAGAAGCTGCTGTGCAGAGGTACGCTTGAGGCTTAAAGAAAGGGTAGGCATTCCCCAGGCAGGGACAGTTGGTGGGCATCTCAGGTGGAGGGGACAGGCCAGGCAAAGCCCTGGAGATGCAGAAGAGCCTGGGCAGGACTCGCACTCTGCAGAGGAGCTGAGACTCAGTTCTTAGTGACGGGGCCACCGAAGTGCCCACTCTCAGGCACCCGCCCGTATGCGTAAACCCCACTTCCAGCCTGCAAATCCACAGCACTTCACGATTTAGAAAGCCTGCGCGTTCACCTCGGGACAGCCCCGCGGGGTGGCCAGGGCAGAGATCACCATCCTCGTTCTCACCTTAGGGTAGAGGAAGCTGACCGACCAGCTGAGACTGGAGTGGAGGCAGAGGACTCCCAGCCCAGTGTCTCCCCACCCCCTCCCAAGCACTCCTTACACCGGCCAGAAGGTCATCGGTGTCGAACCTGAAGCGACAGTAGAGGCCTGCCTGGTCCAGTCCCTCTGCTCCATGGCTGGGGAGACTGAGACCCAGAGGGGATTTGTGACTGACCAGCTCCCCAGCTGGCAGTTGACCACACTGACAAGAGAGATGGCGACTGCTTCCCACTGTGGGGACCAGGAAGATCCCTGGACCAGCCTAAGCTGCCACCCACCTGCCCCTTCACCAAAACCCCCCACACCCGTGGCAATCCAAGACGGCGCCTGCCTCCCTCACCTCCTCGCATCCAAGTCCCCTCCATGGCGGACGCCCCCACCCGTGAAGCAATCTTGCAGAGGTCCTGCCTCATTGCTTTTGAACACTGCCCTCATCCCCTCCTTCTGCAGAATTCTCCCTCTTTCCCTGTCCAGCCTGACCTGACAGGGCGTCAGACCCTTGGCGCCCTCTCAGCCATCAGCACACACGTTGGCCCCAGCACCAACCATTGACCCCTGCTACACTCACTCTAGCCTCAGGGAAGCGAAAGGTTGAGCTTTTAGAAGTTGGCGAGAAAACACCCTCTAACACAGTTTACTGTTTGGAAAGGCAAGCAGTGGGGGAAAGGGATGAAAAATCTCATTAAAAGGGTTCTTTAGGCACTTTGGACTGTGAATGACTCTTTGCAAGTTCTAGTTTCATGAGTTTTTGCAAAGGAATCTGGACAAGATGAGGGAAACAGGACTCCAAAGACCAGAGGGTTTGCCGCTGAGGGCCGGGGAGGCAGGGAGAACGCCAGGGCCTCCTCGTACACCGGGCAGGCTCTGCCTGCTCTGGGCGCCCCCCTGGGATGAGGGCAGACAGAGTGGCCCTCCTGAGGCCTCAGCAGGGATGCCTCTGCTCCTTTGACAAGGGCCCAGCCCTGTTCTCTTTAAGCACTGAGAGCCCCAACTCCAGTGGGGGATATGCCCCCAGAAAGCCCTCACAAAGGGGCCTTCAGCTTTCAAATCCCCAAAGGCAAACTTCACAGCATCCTTGCAAATGCGTAGCCCAGATTCTGACCTCAGGAGACATTTCTGGGGTCTGACGTTTTTCCATCAGGGTACAACTCAGCCCTGATCACTCAGGAGCCTTCCTCAGCCCATAAGCTCTGCCCCTTCAGTGTCTCGTTATTTAGTGGGCTCCAGTCTCCAGGAGTTCATAGCCCAAGCGGGGAAGAAGTGGTATTTACACGGGTAACTCAGATACTCATAGAACGTGTTTAAGGCTCCCCAAGGCAGAAAGTGCTCAGGGCTGTGAAAGAGGGAAGGAACCAGAAGAGGGGGTATTTGAAGGCTGGGCAGATCTTAGACCTATGCACAGGGTAGAGAGGGCAGCCAGGCAGAGGGAATGGCACAGAGGCAGGAAGTGCAGAGCTTGTGTAAGAACAACCCATAACACTGATGGGAGCCAAGGAGAGGTGTGGCCCTAGTCATCAGGCTGAGGAACTGGGGACTCTAACCCGTAGGTCAGGGAGCGTTCCTGAAGGTTTTGAGCAGCATTGCAGTCATGTCCCCAGAGCTGTATTCTAGAACCATTCATGAACCAGGGTGTCAAATGGAACCCTACTCTGCCTCCCTCTCCCCGACATGTCCACAGACATGCCACCCGAGCTAGCACAGTCCAAGAGGTGGGCAGCACGTGGGCACGCATCCCAAGGGGATATCCAGGGCAGCCCTTTAAAGATGTAGAGGGAAAAGCATGGGCTCTGCAGCCAGAGATACCTGGGTTCTTACCTGCTGTGTGGTTCTCGGCCAATGACTTTACCTCCCTGATCATCACCTAGGAAGCCATGTAGGCCACTCTCATGAAGCTGTTGTAATAATTAACGCAGCTCAGCAGGTATATGCCAGTCTCCGCTCCTCCCAGCTTAGCCGGAGCCTTTAGAAATTGCCGTGGAGGCAGCAAGGTGGACAGGGCTGCACCAGGTCAAGCGCCCTCGGGGTGCGTCTAGGCTATATCTGCTTCTGGATGACATGGGCGAGTGTCTTCCCCCGTTCCCATAGAAAGAGGGTCTGGCATTTGATTTGTAAATTTGCTTCCAGGTCCAAGACTCTACGGTCAGGACAAGCTGTCTTTCTGCTCAGTCCTAAGGTTGGTGGGAAGGCCCCACCTCCTTCTCTAGGTGGGAAGGAGGGGGTGGGACAAGAAAACGCCTCCTGCTCTGATTGCTAAATGAGGCCCGTCAGGTTCCTGCTTGGAGCTTGGGGTTTGTGCTGACTGCTGGGCAGCCAGCCTTCACCCAACAGATGCTTCCTGGGAGGGTGGTGAGCGTAGCGGGGCCAGAGGAGCTGATGGGCTGCGTTCCAGGGGCGCTGGGGGCACATTTCTGTTAGAGTTGTTTTTCTTTCTTCTCTCCCCTCGTTGATTTATATAGTAGAGGAGAGAGTTTTCAAACAGTAGGCATGTCTGGGTCTAGGCAGGCGGGCCAGTGATTAATCTTAGTTTGTTGCTGCTGACAGCCAGGAGCAAGAAGTAATAAAGGTTTGTGGGGCCGGGAGGGGCGGGGGATGAGGAAAGGCTGCTCGCCCTTCGATCATCGGCAGGAAGCACGGACTTCATTACCCTCTGCCATCTGAGCGCCCCTTGTCAGGTCGACATCTGAGGCTCCAGCCTCTCAGCTCCATGGGGGCTGCTCCCATGGCCAAGCCCCCAGGGTGGTCCCCCAGACCGCAGTAGAACCTCCCTGGCCGTTGTTGGGTTCCCTGCCCAGCATGACCTCCTGCTCCAGGATGTAGGACTCCATCACCACCACTTGCTCTCCTCCCCAGCCTGCCCCTGAGGGCAAAGCTTCAAGAAAGGCAGATGTGTGCCGCCCGGGGCACTGCCCAGCTCTGCTGACCAGGGCCCTGGGTTCCTGGCTGCCTGCTCCCGTGACTCTGCACCTCTCTGAGCTGCCAGGTGGGTGTGAGGGCTGGAGGAGGGGGAGTACAGAAGAAAGAGAAGTGGGGGTCAGGCAGACTGGCACAGGAGTAGCTGACTGACTCCAGGCAGATAGTGATGGCAGGAAGGGGTGGAGTGAGGAGGGGATTTGACGTGGGCCTTGGGAAGTGAGGAGGGTTGAGGCAGTTGGGGATGGGTAGGGTAAGGAGCTGCCCATTCTGAGGAAACAGTAGCCCAGGAGGAGAGAAGCTGCCTACTTTCCAATCCACAGTTTTCAATATATTCCATCACTAACTCCTCCCCATATCCCCAGGATAGAGGCAGCTCTGTGCAGCAGAAGACATGGGCTCTGGATCAGTCTGGATTGGGCTCTTGAACCCCAGCTCTACCACTTACTAGCAGGGTGGTCTTGGACAAAGGGACTTAACATCTCTGAGCCTCAATTTCCTCATCTATAAAATGGGTTTTACATCTCTGAGCCTCAATTTCCTCATCTATAAAATGGGTTTTACAGAGGTATTCCTGAAGAGATGATATATGTGAAGTGCTTGGCATGTGCCCAGCAGGCATTAAGTGAGTGGTAGCCCACTGTCTTTGTTACAGACTTTGGAGAGCCATGGGTTTTTGAGGAAAGAACTTGGTGTGGTCCAGAGGCTTGAGAATTGTCTGGATCTGTCCAAGCCCGCATCTACTCCCCTTTATGGTGGTGGGATTTTAGAATTTATGCAAGCTGCAACTTGAGAAAATCCTGCACTGTTATGACTGAGACTCAAATCACAGGGCTAGAGTCAAATCCAGGCTGCCCTCGTTCTGGCTGTGTGACCTTGGGTAAGTCACTTAACCTCTCTGATCTCCCAGTTCTTGATCAGTACCTGAAGATGATGACCACTTCAACAGGCATTCCTTTCTGTCCCCCTCACTGTCCTGCTGACCCTTTATCTCTCCCTCCACATCTTCAGACATTATGAGTCGATTACAAGAACCAGAACCTGGTCCAGGACAGTAGCTCTCATACATTAAGTACACTTGAGCAGAAATCTTGGGATTTGGGGAACAGAAAGAGACCTTTTACATCACCTGGCCCAATGCCCTGTACAGGTGGAGAAACTGAGACCAGAGAGAGGAAGAAGCTTGTTTGCCTCTCGGCTTCTCATCCAGGCCCTATTTTCTGGCAGCATTTGCATCGGCCTGAGACAAAGGGCAGGCAGGGGAGAGGGGCCGTCTGTGTCTTTGCTCTCACTACACAGAGGATTTCACATCCTTTCAGGAGTGATGGAGGGAAAATGAACTTTCTGCTCAATTAGTGTACAACGTGTTTTCTCCTTCTAAAAGGTTTAAAGGAAGTGGTGCAATTAGGAGCTCCTCAAATGCCCCGTGCAGGAGATTAAATGAAAACAGTGAACTTCAGAGACGGAGGTTTTCAGAAACCCCCTCTGATGTGGAGGTGTCTGGAAGGCAGATGGGGGTGAAGCGCTGGCTGCTGAGGAGGCTGCAACAGCTCAGCGAAGGACTAGGGCAGTGCGTGTCCTGGTAGAATTGAAGAGGGTGAGAAAGAGCGAGAAGTCAGGGGCCTCATCCAGAGATCTGAACAGCCGGGTGAGTGGTGGCACCACCAGCTGCAACATGGACCTGGAATGGTTTTGAAAAACCCAGGAAACTCGTCCTAACTCAGCTGCCCAAAACCAGAGGCAAGGGGTGCCCGCACTCACACTGCCAACCCATTGTCCAGAGCACCCACCAGCCTGGCAGTGCCCAGCGTGCCTGCTGATGGGCTGGGTTTTCCCTTCCTGACTTGCTGCATCTCCCCTCCCAGCCAAGCACACGGCATTGTCCTTTGCTCCCCCGAGGGCTCCCTGGTCCCCTCCAGAGTCAGAGCCACCCTGATTACATTTCCAGCTGGTTTTTAATTATCTCATATCAGCCCCCATAAATCTCCCTGTAAGGCTCGCCTGCTGTGGGAGGCGTTCCAACTGTTGCCAGGAAGCCTCTCGTGCCCTGGGACAGCTTCCCTTCTGAGGCACTGGGTGGTCTCTTCAAATGAGAAAAATATTTCTTTCCAATCACATTTCTAACATCTTGTTAATAGGACTTATTTAATAATATTTTTGCAAAAGCCACCTGGGAATGGCTTGATTGGGAGGGCATGTGGGGTGCTGCAAGGACAGGCCATGGTGACAGATACAGACCTTGTATCTGCCATCAGCAGATACAGCAACATGGAGAAAGATGCAGTCAGGGACCAGAGGACCAGGGCCTGAATCCCACTGCTTCCACCAGCCATGAGGGTCACCCAGCGAGTTATTTCATGTCTCTAAGCCTCAGCCTCGAGGCTCAGGGACACAGCAGAAGGGAAAGCTCTTTGTAAACCCTGAGTGTCTGTATGAATGCAGATGGTGTTATTTACAGAGCCTTGTGCTTTCCCCGGGGGAGTATTGGGGGTCTTACTTTGCTAACAGCTAGGTAAATAACACAAAGCCTCCCCCTCCCCCACCCCCCCCCACCCTCCCCGAGGAAATGCGATCAGCCCCCGCCCAGAGGCATTTGGCGGGGCTTGAAGCAACCAGCTTCATTCAGTAAAAGCCCAAGGTTTCCTGTTCCCCATACCTTCAGGCCCTTGCAGCCAGAAGGATCTTGAATCATCCAGGTCAAGACCCTGGCTTTCGGATGAGAGAAACAGGCACAGGAAGGGAAAAGGACCTTCCCAAGGTCCCGCAGCGAGTTGCTGGCGGAGCCCATATGTCTCGACTCCCATCCCAGGGTTATTACCGTTCTGAGCCCATAACACTATATTTTCTCTCCCATTTTCTCCATAAACGTTCTTGGTATTTGCGGCAGATTTATAAAATCAGATGTCAGATTTTATAGCTCTCGTCTTTGCTCCCACAGTTCAAACGCTAAAGCTATAAAAATGATATTTTGCTGTGTATGAGTGTGGGTGCGTCACACTCACACATGCACACACTTCCGTTTTGTGCCTCGAACCTGCGCTTTTCTGAACGAAATTGGGTCATTTGTAGAGACGTGGATGGATCTAGAGACTATCATACAGAGTGAAGTAAGTCAGAAAGAGAAAAACAAATATTGTATATTAATGCATATATGAGGAACCTAGAAAAATGGTACAGATGAACCCGTTTGCAGGGCAGAAATAGCGACACAGATGTAGAGAACAAACGTATGGACACCAAGGGGGGAAAGTGGCGGAGGGGTGGTGGCGGTGGTGGTAGGATGAATTGGGAGATTAGGATTGACATGTATACACTAATATGTATAAAACAGATAACTAATAAGAACCCGCTGTATAAAAAAATAAATTAAATAAAATTCAAAAAAACCCCTGCCTTTTTCTGGGCAGCCCTCCCCCAGTGAGAAGCTGCCATCCGCCTTCCAGCTGAGGGTGCTTTCTGCCACTTTTAATACCTTTTTTTTTAAGGATTGCTTTACCTAGGAGGAATATCAGAAACAATTGGTTTTGGCAAAGCTGGATTATTAGAAATGCTTTAATTAGAACTTTTTTTTTTTTTTTCTATTTTCCTTTTGAAAATCTACACGCTGCTCACGGCCCTTGGCGGCTTGAGGACCAGCTTGTCACATTCTCAGCACAGACTTTCAGGGCAGGGGCAATAGTTCAGCAGTGTAGGTGTCACTGCTGCGTTCCTACTAGGCACCAGGCCTTTGACTGGATGGGGAGACAGAGGCACATCAGAGTCTAAGCTTGTAGTCCAGGCACAGGGACAAGAATAGGTGACTGCTGTGATGGAGGGAGGTGTAGCAGAGAATAAGTAAGGGAGGAAGAAAGTGAGTCTGACTGGGGGCATCTCAGAAGGCTTCCTGGAGGAGGTGGCATGTGAGCAGGGCCTAGGACGATAATAATGTATTGGGAAATAACAGAAAGGTAGAAGGATGATTAGGTTTGGTATTAGAGGAGAGGTCTCTGCAGTGTCCCCTCTCCCTGTGGTGCCAACTCCCTGTGGTGCCAACTTTTCAATTGCCCCCTCCACATAAGCCCCCCGTGGCTCAGGTGACTAATAATATTGTGGACAGAGATGTGCCTTGTAAACTCTGAAGTCCTAGTCAGCTCTCTCTCTGTCTCCCCACAGCTTCTGCATCTCTGGTCCTTTATCTTTTCCACAATTCCTTCCCACCCCGCAACTTGCCAAAGAGTAGCCACATGCCCCTCATTTCCACCTGACACTAAAGGTGTGTACCCCACCCTGGCTGAACACAGCATCCCAGGGAAAAACGCATTTACACGGTGCCGGGCAGGCACTTTGCAGTCCCTGGTACCCGGTGTTAGAAATTGAAGAGGCTTCTGCAGCGTATCCTCTGAGGCAGGTAGAATTGTGCCAGTAACAATGATTAAAAACTTGGGGCAGTATATGAGTTCTGACACAAGTGATGATGAAACCACTGAGGTGGCAAATGCATGAGGTGGTGTGTGCTGGGCACACCCACCTTTCAGATTCACGGTCTCCAAATGGGAGCATAATCCCGTTTTGAGTTCAGATTTTCAGGCTAGAAAAATACTTTTTCCTGTCCTCAATTGTTCCAGTCTTACCCCCTAAAAATCTTCTGTGATGAAACGAGGGTTGACTGTTTTACTTTTGTGGAAGTTGTGCTTTTAAAAAGCAATCAGTTCCAATAGTAAGTAACTTTTGGGAACTCAATTACTTGCAGCCATGCTGAAAAAAACTGTAATTAATGTGGTCAAACACTAGCCAAATAATAAAATGAAAGCTTTGTTGTGTATCAAGGCAGAAATCAATTTCATTAGGGAGCAAAGAGCCGGAGATTTAATTTTGAGAAAACTCTCCACCCTGTGGACAGAGGTTGTCAAGAAGCTGCCAGGATGAATGCCCAACATGAGAGGATTCGCCCTCCAGAGCCCAGGTTACTAAGGGCTGGCAGTGACCTTTCAGAATTACATTTGCAGACCTTCCAAGTGTGGCCACAGCCAGTGGGGCTTTTGCTTCTTAATGTTCTTGGACTGGTGCCCCTTTTGGTTTGGTCAAGAGGTGCATGTTGTCTGCACCCACTGACACTCGCATGCCAGTGAGATCCTGTCCCTTGGGATGGGGAGGAGGAGGAAGACAGAGGTGGACTCTGGAGGTCAGAAGACACCAGAAAGGAGTTCAGCGAAGGCTCAGGGTGTCCACATGGTGATGGAGTCATGTCCAGACAGCAGGGCTAATGGCCAAGTGGGACATACCCATTGGGGACACTGTCCAGTTGCAGGCCAGCATGTGTATGAGAGATTGTGAGCAGCAGGGGGGACCAGGATGAGAGAGGACAGCTGGAGAGGAGCAGCCTCAGGTCTGTGCCTGCTTCTATATTCTGCTCTCCAGGGGGGCCTTCCCAGGGCAGGCAGAGCAGCTGTGGCCTGCTGGAATGTGCTAAGTCACATTTCAGCTCAGAACGTAGAAGGACTTTCTCATGGTCAGAGCCATCAAAGGTTGGAAAAGGTTGTACCTGTAAGGAGTAAGCTCCCCAACACTGGGGGTAAGCCACAAAAGCTGAACATGAGATGTGAATGTGGACTTTGCATCATCAGATAGTATTAGAATGGTGGTTTTCAAGCTTGAATGTGAATCGGAATCTCTTGAAGAGCATATTAAAAGCTGATTCAGGTTCCAGAGAGGCCCAGGGAGTCGCAGGCTTAGCAAATCCTCAGGGACTTTGATGTAGGCATTCTGGGGCACATTTGAAGAAACTCTATATTTGGGAAACCTGCACTCCTCTTCCAACCCTGAAACTCTGGGATGTCTGTAATGAAGGTCAGTCCTTTTGTTTCATATCTGAATAGTCATTCCTTCTTCATTGCGTGGTGTGAGCACCTATGTGCTAAGTTTCAAAGGTTTAGCAGTTTGTGGGACCTCAGTGGTCACCTAGTTCTCTCCCTTTGTTGTATAGATAGATGGGGAAACTGAGGCCCAAGAGGACAGGAGCCAGGGCTGTGACCAGGTCCCTGACATCTAGTTCAGAGCTCTTTTCACTTGCTTTCAGTGACTTTAAGGAATATCATAAAGTCCTCCCCATTTCACAGATGAAGAAACTGAGGCCCAGATCCCCAAGGACTGTTGGGAGCTTTTCCACTGAAAACCACCATCACCATCATTCACATGATGTGCAAAAGGCCCTTGGCCAGGGTGTCTGGGTGGCTTAGAGTCAACTGTGTGCCTTTGAAATTCCAGGGAGGAAGAACGGACCCTCAGGTTAGAGGTAGGACCACTGAGCAGGTAGGTCCGTTTTAGCTTTCAGTTTGTAAAGGCCCTCCTGGATTTTTCCTTCTTTACTTGTTTGAGTAACACTGTGAGTTGGATCAGGTGCTTTGTGGGCGAGTCCCCTTCTTTGCTGTGTTAATGAATCAGTTGGTCAGTTAGCAAGGGGCGCCCCAGCCAGGAAAGGAGTTGGGTCTGGAGGATAGTGAGGGTAAGAACTGTGCTTTAAGGACAAGGATGAGAATTGGGGTGTGGGGGGATTGCTGCCTTCTTCCCCCTCCCTGCACGCCCACCTCCACCTTCCACCTTGTCACAGGCATTGCTGCCTGCTCTGAGCATACAGAGGCTATGGGTATTGCCCAAGAATCCCCTACAGCTAATGGCACAGGGGCGGGTGGGGGGAAGGGGCACATTCTGGATTCACTGGAGAATGGGAGCAAACCTCCACTCCTCTCTGGGCCTTAATGTCATCTGTGAAATAAGAGCAGAGAAACACATGGTCTCAAAAGCCTCTGCTTGGTGTCTTGTCTATCTCAGAAATGTTGAATACAGAGCAATACACACAATACTGCCATAGACCAGTATTTTTTAAGCAGAGAAGCCTCTTTCCTCATCATTCCCATTCTGTTTTCATGTGGACCCTGCTGTGTAATAGTGTGCTTTTGAGAGTGTTGTGAAATACCACTCCATGTTTGAGAAAGTTGATCTCAGGGTCGTAAACACCATGCCCATAGTCCCCCAGCGACAGAGCTAGGGCCAGAACCCAGGCCTCCCACCCCAGCCGGGCAGGCTGCCCAGCTGGAGGATGTGGTCCTGCTGCCAACGTGGCCATGAATGGCAGACCAGGCAGACAGGGAGACACACTCAGTGCTCAGCCCGGGTAGCACGGAGCCAGCAAGGCAAACCAGATGGGCAGCAACTTCTACTCAGGCTCCTGCAGTGCAGGTGGGAACAAAGCCATGTCAGAACCCCTAGCCTTAGCACCTGCCAAACTTGCTCATGCATCATCCAGCTCGGACCTCACGATGGTTCTCACGGGTGGGCAGTGAAAACTCCATCCCACAGATGAGGAAACTGAGGCTCAGAGGGAGGCACAGCTCAGAGTGGCAAAAGGGGACTCAGCCCCAGGTCTGGGTCCCCTGGGTCTGCAGGCGGTGGTCCCTTTGCCCTCGTCTTGCTTTCCTCATCCCAGAGTGCTCCCCTCATCTCACTCTCCAGCCTCACCTGGCTCAACCCCAGGTTTCCAGCTCCCCTTTTGCCTATAAAAGCCCCTGTGCCCCTCAAAATCCTCTACATGGCAGCTGGTGCTTACCCTTATGGCTGCCTTTGCCCAGTCCCTGTTCTGGACCTTCCTTCAGGTACCGTGTGTTCCCCCTGCACCTGCTGGTTGGTGGTGAAGTGGGAGTTGGTCCTTGGAAACAGCCTGGAGCCCTTTGCAGCCCTTTGGCAAATTCTGTGTTGTGTCTTAAGCCCTTAAATAAGGAGCCAGATGACTAACCTTTATCAGGCATTCATGCTTCCTTCACACAGGCATTCTCACTTCTCCCTCACAACTACTGTGAGGGTGGACTCTTTGTTACTCCCATTTCACAGATGAAGGATTTGAGGCATGGGTGACTAGTGAGCTGCCACTGTTGAAATTTGGGGCTGGATTATTCTATGTTGTGGGGTTGTCCTATGCAGCATGTCCTATGCAGACCTCCACCTGTAGATGCCAGCAGCTCCCCTGTCTCCAGACATTGTCAGATTCCTCCAGGAGGGAGGTAAACTCGCCCCAGTTGAGGACCAGTGCTCCAAGAAGAGTATGGGTGGAGAGAGGCTTGTCCTAGTAGAAGGAAACCCCCCTCTACCCCACCCCAGTCCTGAATGCATTCTGTCCATCCCGTTGGCACAGATGTTAAGAAGCCTTACTTTTGCCACTGTGCTGTCCTCAAGCCCGGGGATTCCCTGTACCTGCATGAGGATAGCCGTCCTGCCCTGTCTTAGTCCTCCTGGCGGAGGCTGGCACACCCTCCACACCACTGTGATGTCTCTCATTAGCTTGAAAACTTCAGCACTGGAGGAACCCCCTCTACCTTTTCCAGATGGGGATGCTGAGGCCCAGGGAGAGGGGACCTGCCCAGCCAATGACATCAGTGGGATCAGAGTTTGAACCCAGGCATCTGACTTCAGTTCAGTCACCACCATCAACCCCACGTGCTTCAAACACAAAAGGGTCTTTGTGTTCCTGGAAGAGTCCTCTTTCCCCTTCCTAAAGCTCTGAAACATTTCATGTCACCCCTCCCCCTGCCTCCACCTCTCCCCTTGCAGTTTTCATGTGCACTTGCTGGAGCCTGAGGACTGCTAGGAACACTGACCAGAGAGACTGCAAAAGTCATCCAGCCTACCCCCATGCATCATTACCCTCCCACGTACACACCCCCAGTGATGGGAGGCTCACTCCCTCAGCTGTCAGTCTGGATCATTAAAATCCTCCTGCCTGACACTTTGTTAGTCTACTCCTGAGAAAATTGCCCCAGATCAGTTCATTTTGACCTATGCTGCTTTGCGTGGCACAAAACAAGCCTTATGCCTCTCCATGTTTGCCGCGAGATGCATCTGCCAGCTCTCCTTCTGCCTGGAGATGGCTTTTCATCGTGATTTACTGAAGGCCCTCTCCCTGAGCCGCCAATTTAGAGCTTGAGAAATGCCCAGGCTTCCTGGGGAGGCTTATCACTGCCAATGCGCTTATTGAAAGTCTAATTATTTGGTTGTAAATCAAGTTGTTTGGCTCAGCAGTGTTCACATTTAGATGTTTGTTCACCATAACTTGGCGCATGTGTCTTTGGCTTGTCCCCCTGAAGGCTATTTCGGAAGGCAGTGGGTGGCATGTGACCTCATAAGCCCCTTCCCACAGCTCCTCAACCCCTAGAACATCTCAGCTTGAAAGGGCCTCCATGCCCCTCACCCCATGCATTGCACAGTTGGAGAACCCCGACACACAGCTAGAAGGACTCACATCCTGGTCCCCTGGCTCAGAAAGCCCTGGTGTCCTCTCGCTGTGACTCAGACAGGTTGCTTCTCCCTCTGGCCCTTGGTGTTCTCATGTGTGCAGTGGGTGTCTTGCAGATAATGCCAGCCCTCCCAGCTTCTTTGTGAAGCCACAGGTTAGTCCAGTCACAGACCAACGGCAGCGGTGGCCATCACATTGTGCACGTTTGTTCTGCCAGGCTCCCAGGCCCTGTGCTGGTAGTTCACAGCATGTGCAGATGCCAGCCTGACATCCTCAGGAGATGTCAACTAGGTACCTTTCCCCTGAAGGCCCCCATCACTTGAGATCTGGGTAGTTTTTTCCCACAGCAGGCCCAGGGCTCTCCTCAGAACATGCTTCTCTGCAGGCACTCATGAGTGTTTCTGGAGTGGCTTGTTTCACAGATATGGTGAGGAGTTTCTCTGTAGACACTTATCCAGCAAAAGATCCCATCTCCCAGGAGGTCAAAGAGCAGACGTCCTGAATCAGAGCCATCTGCTTGCAGAGGCAGCGTTGCCGAGCAGGGGGCGGGGTTATGGCAGGAAGTACCTGATTTGTAGGCCCCTAGGTGGCCATGGAGGCAGGAGGTATCTTGCCATGGTCACCCTCCAGGCTGGCTCCCTTGGGATGCTCCCTCACCCAAGGTCACAGCAGATCAGCATTAGAGCCGGGCCTAGAACGCACCTATGCCCAGTTAATTCGATACAAACGTCCGTGTCCATCTCCACCCTGACTTGGGTGCACACTTGTGGGGTCAGAAGGACCTGATGGGCTGGTCTCATGCCCTCTCCACGCTGATCACAAGACCTGTGCTCCGAGGGCCCTGAGGGTGAATGCTGTTGCTGTTGTCATGCTCACGGAGAGCAGGCGACACCTCCATCCCCTGAGAATCATCCTGCAACCAATTGTTGAGGGCATTCAGATGCCCAATTTCATCCTTCCTCTTCTCTTAACCGATCTGGCCTCAGAAATCTTTGCACAATGTAAGATTCAACTTTTTAATTAAAATAACCCACAAGAAGAGGAAGAGATACAGCCACTTTGAGATCTGCTGGGCCCCAGAGCAGGGCGGGCCTGCGCCCTCAGGAAGACGTGGTTTTAGGAGGGAACTTGTGTCACATTCGTTTTGTTTATTTAGGCCTGGGCAGGGGCACTGGCTGGCTCTGTACCCAGGAATGATTTCTGGTAGAATCCCAAGGAAAGAAAAAGGTTTGACCCATTCTTCTCTGTGGCTTGTGGCTTCCCTCAAGTGAGACTTCTCTTTCCAATTTGAGAGGCAGGTGCCTTTGTACCCCCTGTAGAGGTGACCCTCTAGGTTCTCCCCATGGCTCTGCCCCTCACTAAGCTGGCTCCCCCTGGGACCAGTGCTGACCAGGCAAAGCAGCCACTGTGTCTGGCCTTGAAAGAGGCAGCTTCTACCCTGGCTGGACCACACTCGGGGACCTGGTGGAGTCGCCACCAGCCTGCCCTCTGGAGCTTACAGTCCAGAGAGGAGGATGCACGGGGCCTCATTTCCTTGGCTCAAGATAGACACTCACTAGATAGCTGCTGGGTGGATGGATGGACAGATGAACGGCGTGCTAGGCTATGTGCCAGGCATGTGCTGAGGGCCCAAAGGGGAATAAGGCTTGACCTGCTGAGAAACGTCCCAGTGAACAGAGTTCCTGACCTCAGGAGCTCACAGAGCTGCAGGAACCTGGACACCTGGATCCGTCTGGTTGGGTGGCTGAGCAGGGGAAGATGAGGCTGCAGTGGTAGTGTCAGGGCCCTGAATGCTTACCACAGGCTTCAAAGTCAGACAGACACAGTGAAATCCTGGTCCCACCGTGTCCCACGGGACGAGACACACAACCTCCTTCAGCCTCAGTTTCCCCATCTGTAAACAACGGTAGTCACAGAAAGCAACTTATCAACCTTGCTGTGGGCTTAAATGAGGTAACATGTAGCAGTGGCTCAGCTCAGTGCCTGGTGCACAGTGGGGTTCGAGCATTCATTCTGCAGTGGCAGTGGGGAGTCCTGGACGGTTTCGAGCTGAGGGACAATGTTCTGGGGCATCTCAGTGAAGACAGCAGCTCCCCAACCACCTTTCAGTAGAGGTAAACCAGAGATCACCTCTGTGTGTGGTTTCCTGTAACCAGGTCCTACATGCTAGTCCCAAAGGGCAATTTCCTTGCCTTCTCCTGCATAAATATTATATGCAAGTATTTTTAAGTCACTTCATCATGAAAAGAAGCGATTTAACATAACTATTACCCAAGATTCTTCATGAAATATGCATCAAGCAATTAGGTCTAAAAGCAAGAGGTGAGGCCTCGCACCCTGTTCGGGCCAGCAGCTGCAGGCTGAGTGATGTTTTATTAAAGCCCATGATTAAGAGACAAGGTGGGGTCTGTTATTAGGCCCAGCGCGCCAGGCACGTTTGATAATCCTGGTGATGAGGAGGTGCTTTTTGTGATGATAATGAGCCATTTGAACGCCCTGACAGCCACAGCATCCCCAGCCTCTACCAGCCTTACAAGACTCATTAGTCAGGTCACCCACTGGAGACACCCCTAATTGTGACTTAGCTCTTGCAAGATGTCCTATCAAAGGAGACGGGGCTGACACAGGAGCTTGGCAGGCGGCGGCCTATCTGAGCTCCCCGGGGACCCATGCCTTCTCAGAAGCGATGATGGGAGGTGGCCTGGGACCCGGCCCACCTGGCCCTGGACGCGTGGGCCCCAGGTTCTTGCCATAACCACAGCCTACCTTGCTGTGTGCCTTGAGCCAGAGTGCTGCTCTCTCTGACCTGTTTCCTCCAGGGTACCCCAAGAGGGTGAAACGAGATGGTCCCCAGGTTGCTTCTTGCTCCAAAAGCAGCGTCCAGAGCACTGCAGCATCCCTGGGCATGCTGGTTATCTGATGCACCCTCTCTTCTCCCTGGAAAATTTAATCTTTTCTCTTCTTGTGCTGGATGTCGTCTTCTAAGTAGAGTTGGGAGTCTTTTTTTTATATATATATATATAAAAATTTATTTATTTATTTTGGCTGCATTGGGTCTTTGTTGCTGCGCGCAGGCTTCCTCTGGTTGTGGCGAGCAGGGGGTACTCTTCGTTGCGGTGCACGGGCTTCTCGTTGCGGTGGCTTCTCTTGTTGCAGAGCACGGGCTCTAGGTGCACGGGCTTCTGTGGTTGCAGCGCGTGGGCTCAGTAGTTGTGGCTCACGGGCTCTAGAGCTCAGGCTCAGCAGTTGTGGCACAGGGGCTTAGTTGCTCCGCGGAATGTGGGATCTTCCCGGACCAGGGCTCGAACCCGTGTCCCCTGCACTGGCAGGCGGATTCTTAACCACTGCACCACCAGTGAAGCCCCCGAGTTGGGAGTCTTGAAAGCCATCCCTGGCAGCTGTTTTTAAATCTTCAACTGTTGTTAGGCAGCACCTCACTCGTGGGGACCTTGTGACCGATCAGGGTATATCACTGCCGCACACCCCGTAGCTATGTGTTGACAAGGCTCTGCCTGACCTTTGCATAAGTCCGGGTTTGATAGATTATCTCAGAAAGAAAGCCTGCTTATCTCGCAGGGCCCACCAACTCCGTGTGATGGTCCCTTCATGGCTGGGGGCTCCGCTGGTCAGGACACACTGTCCCCAATCTCCAGGATGGCCTTTCACTGCTAGCCCCTGTGCTGCTCTGACGTATCATCAGCCCTGCAGGATGGATGTCGTGGGGACTGAGGCTTGGAGTCAAGGAGTCACTTGCTCAGGCTCTGATGCCTCTCACGCACCACGCGCCTAGACTCACGTGGAGTGTTGGGGGCTAAGTAGGGCTCTCTCCTGGAGCTGGACAGCGCTGAGGTCAGGAGCGTGGGCTCTGGGAAAGGCCCACCAGGGAAGGAAGCGGCATCGCCACTGCTGATTGCTGTGTGACCCTGGGTCAGCCACCTCCCATCTGAGTCTCAGTGCTTAGCATATGGCCTGGCTCGCAGGAAGTGCCCAGGACACATCAGCCTGAGGGCCATCCGGGCCAGTACCCCGTGACAGCGGCACTGGAGGCCGTGGGCAGCAGTGGAGGGGGGTGGGGCATGAGGCTGCCTCGACCCCTTCCTGCAGGAAGCCCTCACCACGTGGGCAGCAGATTACGCTCATACACATGGAATCCAGGACCTTAGGCCCAGAAGCACCCTCAGAGGCCATCCAGTTAGTCTCCCCATGGATCCAGTGGGGGCAGGGAATGAGCCCAGTACAGCCCAAGGAGAACCTCAGGTCCAGAGAACCAGAGGGTGCAGTGCGTGAGCCCAGGGGGAAGGGCCGTTCCTGCCGGGGCTGCAGGGTGAGGGCCAGCTCTCCCTCTGCCGGGAATGGTCAGGCCCTGGACTCGGGTCACGGGCCTGAGTTCTCTGCCTTGGGCTCCGAACTTTGTAACCGCCTGCCCCCTCAGTACAGCCCAGCTCAGGGTTATAAACTAGTGTGTACTGAAATACGAGCATCAGAAGAACAAACAGTGGGCCTGGAGAGTCAGGAGGGACTGCAGGAAGGTACCAGCGGCTGCCTGTGTCTGTTGAGGTGGAGGCGTTAGTGTGGAGTTCTTAATATCTGGTGACCTCGCAAGCCCTCAGCCTGGGAACAGAGGAGCTTCAGCTTCTGTCTCTGGCTCTGTCCTCTGTTACTACCATCTCTGCCCACTTCCCTCACTGAGTATTTTAAGAACAACTGGTATGAAAATATCCCATTAACCCATATGAGTTATTTTCTTTAATCTCCTTAGAAATTAAATCAGCTCCCCCTGCAACTTCGTACCTGCAGTGCCATCAGAGCTTTGGCGTTCAGACCAGCTCACAACTGGTTGCTGTGATCTAACACATCCTGTGCTTTGCAGCCCCAGCTGTAGACTGTGGTACATAAAGCCCAAAATGTCACCCCACACAGAGGGCATGACATGTCCAAGGCCACACACACCCGCCCATGTCACTCACCTGCAGCTCCAGCTCTGCTGTCTCCCATACACATCCCTTCTCCAGGCAAAGCTGAGCACGTGGCCTCCAAGAGTGCAAAGCTTTTTAACTGTCCCCGGTTTTCTTAGCCACACAATTTCAGCTCTGCATTCAAGCAATTACAGCCCTTTCCAGGCCAGCACAGATTTGCCATCTCTCCATGGATGTGGGTAGCAGGTAGCGGAGTCTTCACTCAGAGGGAGTTGCACGTTTTTTCACTTAAGGCGCGCACCAGTTCCTTTCTAACGGCTTAAGCAAGTGTGCCTCCTGCTTCTCAGATGTGACAAGGCAATTCTCCAATGAAATGACCCTTCACTGAGGAGCAGAACTTGCCACAGGCTCTGTAATTAGAACATTGTCAGCCTTAAAAAATCTTGATTTAAATTTCAGTTCTTTACAGGAATTATTCTCTCTTGAAACATAATTGCTCTCCGAACGATTTCCTTTAAGCTAAGGGTGACATCTCTAAATACGTAATTATGAGCAGATGTATTGCTCAGTGCCTGCACTTCATTAAGCATTTGCTCTGCCCATTTGAAAATGGTCCTGGAGTCCAAATTGACGCATTAATAGAGCAGGCACCGGTAAGCGTGGGGAACCCGGTCCTGGATGGAAGAGATGTGGGAACAGCTGAAGCAAGAAGAATCAAAGCTTGGAAGGGCTACAAACTGCAAACCTGTGTCTACACGGAGCTCTCGGCCTTGCCTGGGGTGGGCGTGGTCTCCTAGGAGCCGGGCCTCTAGGGCTGCTCACAAGTTATCAGTGACCAAGGATGGGCTCTGGAGAAGGCGCAGGAGGTCAGAGCCCCAACTTTCTCACTAAGTGACACACCCTCAGTAAATTTGGACTGTGCTTTGGAAACCAAGCATCCACAAGTGTGGTGGCTAAATCTTGGAGCTGAGTGAGCAGGGAAAGGGCAGCCTGAGCACAGGCAGGTTGACGGAGGGGTTAGTGGTGACCCGATGGGGCCAGAGTCCTGGGTGGGAGGCGGGAGAGGTCTGCTAGGGTCAGGTGGAAACAAAACCCCACCCAGCATGCTGGTGCAGCTGGCAGGCTGCGAGGGTCACGGACATAGGGCTCTGCTCTGATCTCCGAGGAACCCACCCACTACCCACTTCATAGGATGCCGAGCATGGTGGGCACAGAGCCTGCGTACTCCTCTGGAGCTCTCAGGGGAATTGAGAAGATGGATAACTAGTCACAGTTCAGGAAGGCAAGTGCTGATGGAGGCGTTATATCCTCGGTGCAGCTGGAAGAAGGAAGGAGCTCTGCCAGTGGGAACCTGGAAGACTTCCTGGCAGAGGAAACACTCCACCTGGGCCTTGGAGAAGGAGGCAGGCAGGGTTTACTGAGCAGAGAGAGGAAGCACAGACAGGAGAGTGCCTGCGTTGGGGCGAAAGACGGGGCGCACACATTCTCCCCAGATTCTATTGGCTTATTAAACCAGTCACGTGACTACAGTGGCTACAAGGGAGGCTGGGAAATGTAGTCCCTGGCTTGGCAGTTCCATACTACTGAAGAGAGAGCATCAGTTTTTGGAAAACAGCTCGCCTGTCATCCTGCCACACTCTGTTTCCTAATCTGTAAACTGGGGGTGATGACCCCTGTCCTGCCTACTTGTCAGGGCATTGGGGACTTAAACATTGTGCCTGCCAGGCAAGGCTTAAATTCTCATCTGCATCAGTAATAGGAAGAGGGGCCAAGTTTGGGGGTTTCTTTGTTTTCCTGAGGAAGTCCCTCAAAGCTCCCGAGGTTGAAAGACTCTCCTGCAGCTGTGTTTGCCGCTGGTTCCCTGTCTGCTGCTGGGATTGAGGGGGCTCTTAGGTGCAGCCGCATTTCAGCCGGTCCTGGGCTCTGTTCCTGGCTGGGAGAGGTGCAGCTCAAGGCTGCTTCTTGGCTGGGATCTCTTCTGTCCCGGGCAGCAAGGAATCTTCACACCTTAGCAGGAATATGGCCAAGAGGGAGAGTTCTCTCGGATAATGAGTGTGAATTCATGACACACCTCGGTTCAGAGCAAAAGTGAGTAGCTCTCTGGGAATTGCTTTCCTGATTGATCTTGGGCCTTCGTCATTCTGCACATCTTAATAATCTCTGCGCTTTGTTCACAGGAGCAACCAGGGCTTCATGCACATGAAACTGGCCAAAACCAAAGAGAAATACGTCCTGGGTCAGAACAGCCCCCCGTTCGACAGTGTCCCAGAAGTCATCCACTACTACACCACCAGAAAGCTGCCCATCAAAGGGGCCGAGCACTTGTCCCTCCTCTACCCCGTGGCTGTGCGGACCCTGTGAGCCCCTCCCTGCCCTGTGACGGGGCCCAGACGTGGAGGAGCCGGTGGCCCCCGCCGACCCGCCCGGCCGCTGTTGCCAGCCGTGTCCAGTTTGTGTCGTGTGTATGGTACTAGCACACCACTGCATGTCTCTAGAATGCTGTTGCCACTCACGGGGGCTGGAGAAGGCCTGGATAAAGACTGAGGGACGGCCAGCCCGCCACCGCAGCCCCCACCCCCAACCCCTCTTCGAGTTTCTGTGAATTAAAATATTTGCAAATCCAAAGAGATGCCTTCAAGGATGAACAAAGGAGAGCAGCTCCGAGGGGCGGGGCGGGAGCTCCCGGGGTTGCGGCTCTTTGTTCTCCAGCCGTCAGGAATTCACACCTGTGTACGGGGTGCAGTTTTCCCACCGGGGCCCCACTGGTGCTGGGAGCCAAATGCTGGTGCTTTGAGAGCCCTGAAGGCCCCGGGAATCCCGCCTCCCCTCTGGTGTGTGCGTGTCAGCGTGTGTGTGCGAGTGTGAGCACATACGTGGGAGAACATGGCCACACACAGATGTAAGCCCACTAATCCACTTTTAGTCATTCAGTGTAATCATTAGGAGATCTCCAAGGAATCATTGTGCAGTCAAAAAAAGGATTCAATTATTTATGAATAGGGTGTGTAAATAAAATAGTCATTTAATATATATTCTTATCCCTTTTTTTAATATACTGCAGCGGGTCTCTGGGGGGGGCAGTGCTTACCTGCGGGTTTCGTCCCCAGAGCAAGGTGTGTCCCCTCTGGGCACGCGGGAAGGAGGCGGAGTCCCCAGCTCAGGGCTGAGGCAGCCGCAGGGATTTGCTTTTCCCCCTGAGTCAAGCTGCAGGAAGGGGCATTCAGGCTCCAGCAATGGTAGCCTCAAATGTTGACTCAGCACCCATGCTCCCCCATCTGCCTCCAGCAATGCAGTGATGGCAGGTCTGTGTTAACCCCTCAGGTGCACAGCACCCAGCAGTGCATAAAGGGCTCTCCCCATTAACTGGGGTCACTGCTACCCTGTGAGGCATTTAACATGTGGGGAAAAGGAGGCTCAGAGAGGGAAAGTACCTTGTCCCAGTTAACACAGCCCGTAAGCAGAGGACGCTCTAGAGCCAGTGCTTTGGCTCTACATGGCCTTGCTGTCACCCTGCTCCTGAGAGAAGGCAAATCCTGACCTCTCAGGGGACGTGGAGCCGGAGCTCCTGGTCGTCCGCACTGCCTCCACACAGATAAGAACACCCGCACACACACTCCCACACTCGACCCCTATCTAGCCCCTGCCCTTGACAGGAGCGGGGGTCTTGCTCACATAGAGCAGACCCTCAGTGAGATTGCTGTTACTCAGTTCCCCTTCTTTCCCCTCCCACCCACCTACCACCGCACCATGCATGTTAAATGCAGTGGAAGAAATAGAAGAATCCCACCCAGCAGCATGAAAGGCATGGCTTCCATCCACTGAAGGAGGTGCAAGGGATCCAGAGAGAGCACAAGTGTCAGCGCCTTCGCCAAGCACACGTCAGTCTGCCTGCCAGTGGTCTGAGCACAATGGAAGTTCGGTGACCATCATCCCGAGCAGGAGGGGGCTGAACCAAGTTTGAACATCACCAGCACTGCCAGGCCTTTCGCGATGCTTCAGACTCACAGTTCACATTAGAGACAGAGGCCCAGCGAGGAGAGAGGACTTGCCCTGGCCGCCTGTCAAGCCAGCGCAGGGCAGGACTAGAATCCGTGCCCCTTTAGGTGGCTGCTGTGGATTTTAGTGGGTTGTGGCCAAAGCTGTTTCCTTGGCATCTGCTTCCTGCCCAGTCCAACTCTTGGGTCAGCCTCCCGAGTCCTTGTCTCAGTCCGGGCAGCCCGAGACCCTCCCACCCATGGATCCCAACAGGCCCGTCCACCTCATGGTTGCCTCATTGCCTGTGGCCTGGGTCTAGTCTCCAAAGCCTCAATCCTGACCTTTTACCTGCTTTGCGTTTTCCAAAACATCCTTTAAGGCAGGAGTACCTGGAATGTTTCACGCTTTACTCTTTTTTTATGTATTTTTCTGGTGAGTGAGAAGATGAGTGAGGAGTTGGCACTTATCCAGACAGAGGTGCCGAAGGAGACTGGATCCCAAGGATCCACTTAGAGGTTGAGGACGAGGAAGGCAGCCCATGGATCCGGGGGTGGGGTGGATTTTGCATTAGTGCCTCGTCCTCCAGCAAGTGCAGATTCCCACAGGGACCTTCCTGAGGCCGCAGGTGGGGCAGTGCAGGAGCCCACGACCCTTCTCAGTGGACAGTCTTCAGAGCAGACCTCTCCTCAGAAGAGGCTCTGCCTGTGGTCTGAGGAAAACCGAGGCTGCTTCGCCCTCTGGTCTTGCCTTTTCTCTTTTAAGGGATTCCTGGGCCCTCCCTCCTTCCCCTGCCTTCGTCTTCCTGAAGTTTCCCGGGGAGGCCCAACCACCAGCTCCCCCTTGGGACTGAGGCCGGCAGAGGAGCCAGCTTACAGGATGGGAGCTGCTAAAAGGAATTTTTTTCCTTAATTTTATGAACCTCTCCCTCTTCTTCCTCTAATTGTGACCGTTTCCTCTGTCGGCGTGTATTCATGTTTTCTTGGACATCTAACAATTGAAACAGCTTTTCCCTTTCAGAAACACTCACATTCAGGTTACTGGCGTTGGTTTGGGTTTTGTTTTGGCTTTTTTTTTTTTTTTTCATCTGCTGCCAATTAATGGGGGGAAAAATGAGCTGGATTTCTTTGAGGGGAAAAAAAAAGCTCCCTGCCACACAATATCTCGCCTCAGCATTTTGTTTCAGAACACAACCTCTAGCCCCTAACAGGCTGCGTTGCTCAGAGCCACAGAACTGTCGGGGTTTTTTCCCCTTTCTTTCCCTCCGTCGCTGGCTTCATTATTGACCATAATGCCCCGACCACTTCAGCAGTAATGTCCTTGAGCACTGAGGAGTGAGGGCCTTTGGGGCAGTGCTCCGCCCGCCCCAGAACAAGATGACAGCCCAGAAAGAAAGGAGGCTTTGTGGGGAGAGATGGCCCACCTGCCTGTCAGGAGAGAGGCTCACAGAGCACCTCTTCTAAAGAAAATGGTGAAAAGGCTCCTCTGCAGGAAGCTCAGCCAATCCCAGCTGAGCTATGCCTCCCCTCCCAGGGCAGCTCCAGGCTGGTGCCCCTCAGTGGCCAGTGGGTGAGCAGAGGGGAGTCAATGATGTAACTTCCAGCAAGGGCCTGGCATCAACAGGTGGAGCCCTTGGCAGATGCTCTGCTTCTCCTACAGTCACAGGACCCAGAGATTGCCTTTTTAAGATTTGGAACACTGAGCTCTGGCCGGCTTCAGGGAAGTGCTTGCTGTCACTTGACCAAGGTCCCAGCAGGGACAGACAACCAGGCTTATCATGTGCTCTCACAGACCCCAGGGACAGTGCGTGCAGAAGTGGGCAGACAGGGCAGGCTGGCATTTGGAGTTGGCCCATCAATGCTCATGAAGTGTCCTGGCTGTATCAGATGGTCATCCAGCAAACTGCCATGTCTGTCTCTACCTTCCAGAATCGGTTACCAGCAAAGACAAATGGGGCAAGTTGGCCGGTGGAGCCAGCACAGCCCAGGGGTGTAGATGCAGGAGCACCTTCCAGAACCCCCCAGAGACCCACTCAGGTACCCTCTAGGCACTGACAGCCCCCAGCCCCTCCCCTCTCCTCAGGCCTGTTGTGTCACTGCCAGGAGCCTTGGGACTGCCACCTACTGCGAAAAAGTGTCCTGTAAAGATCTACTGATACAATAATTCTGTGCGATAAGCTGTATAATGTATATTTAATGTGAAGCTTTTAATATACAAGTGTCTTGTTTAAATGTACCTCACTGAGCACGCATGTTTTATTTCCTTAAAATGCAAACGTGTGCCCCAGGATCTAGTTTGATTGCCGCCTTCTTGCAGAAGCTGAAGTTCTGCCATCATCCCCCAAAGGTGGATCTTACAAGAAGAAGGAACCTTCCTGCTTCCTAATTAGGAGGAAGCTAGAGCCCTAGTGAGCTTGTTAAATGGAAACAAATTAATTTGTTCAGCAAACATTTGTTGAGTGCCTACCTGTCCTTGGGCCTGGTGGATACAGAGGAGAATAGGACCCAACCCCTACCCTCAGGAAGTTTCCAGTGTGGCAGAAAAACAAACAGGCAACTACACATGATGTAATAGACGGGGGCCGTGGAGGCCCAGATGAGGGGGAGTTGAATCTGCTTGCAGCAGTGAGGAACAGTTGGGCCTTGGCGGATGAGTAGGGAGCCTGGAAGCCTGGTGTTCCCGGCAGAGGTAACAGGTGGGGGGATGATGGAGGGAGTCAGATAGGCCTGGTGTAGCACAGCCTGCATGGTAGGAGATGGCAAGGTCTCTGGGCCTCCGAGGCTTCATCCGGTGGAGGTAGAAGAACAGAGCAGGGCAAGGGGAGGGGCGTTCATCCCCTTGTGGCAGGAAGCCATTTTTGGTCTCCCTGAAGACTAGGAGATGCTGGCCTGTTTTCTGGAGAGCGGCAGGCAGGGCGTGACTGGCACACTGTTTCCCATTGTGTGCCCTCATGCCATCATCATGATGGTGTCCTTATGCAGCCTGAGCAGGAGGGTCTGCAGCCCAAGCCCTCTTCCTCACACACAGGTCAGCACCTGAGGAGGCATAGGGACCCCCGGCTCACCTGGAAGCCTGCGCTGGAGTGGAGGCCGATCCCCTCCCCCGGCCCTGGAGGAACTCACTGCCTCTCCCTCTCTCCCAAGGTTGTGGCCCGCTGTGCCCCAGTGGGCCTCTTCCTCCCCCACTACCCCCAAGTCTCAGGCTTCGATTCCATATTCCAATGACCCAGAATCCACACCAACTCCTAAGCCCCTCAGAGCACGCCCCCCCACCACAGCACACACACACGCACACACACACACACACACACACACACACACACACACACACACACACACACAGGGCTCCCTGTTCAAGGAGCCCCTCAGAGAGCACACACACACGCACGCACACACACACACACACACACACACACACACACACACACACACACACAGGGCTCCCTGTTCAAGGGACGGCAAAGCCCTGGCCTGTTCCTGGGCCCACCAGGCCAATGCCAGGGCTCTGTGACCAGGAATAATTCCTGAAGAGAGAAGAGAAAAATGTCTCTGGTAGTCACTTTTATGTTTGGGAGAGTTTATTTCCGTTTTGGTTCAATTTAACAAACATGGAGCATGAAACAGGGCCTGGAACGAGCTGGTGACCTGGAGCAGGAAGTTGAGCACAGGAAACATCTTCCTCAACTAGTCGACAGGAAGTGGTGGACGACCTGCCCTCTCTCATCTATGCACAGAGACCAGGCGGCGTGGGCCAGAAACTGAGGTTCAGAGAGGGATAGGAGGTTGCTCAAAGACACACAGCAAGTCCATCTCCACATACCACAGGTGCTTGAGGGTGGCCAGCTCAGAGGGTTACCCTGGCCAGTGCAGCAGCTCTGGGAAGACTGGGGTAGGGGTGGGGATTCTTCTAGAACAGAGTTTATGAACCAGTTCCTTCTCTCTTGCTCCCTCCTCAGTGGGAGCGTCCCAGCCTGCAGTGACTAGTATCATCTCTGGCTTTGGGGGACAGTTTTGAAGGGGCCATGATCTGACTGGGTGGCAGGATGTCACCAGTGTGGTTCTGGCGCCCTCATGTGGTTCTCTTCAGCATTACAGCCAGTCTCAGGGGGAGGGGAAGGCAGCTCTTAAGTCACTTGGCCTGTTACACAGACAGAAACTGAAGCCCAGGCTCATATCCTAACTCCATCCTTTCCAGCCGTGTGACGTGGGCAATGTGCAAAAAGCTTCCATTTCCTCCACCGTAAAATGGCACGAGAAGTGACCTCACGGGTTATTGCAAAGATTACACGCAGCGTTGGATGAACGCCCTTCGCATGCCTGAGCTTTCGTCAAACTTCAGACAACGTCAGCTAGGATGAGAACAAGGTGAGCTTTCATAGGAAAGGCAGGGGTCATTACAGCCACAGGATTTCAAAGGAAAGAGGGTCTGGGGTTCCAGGAAGGCTGGGGCATTTTAGGAGGTGAAAGAGGAGTCCACTTTACAAATTAAAAATGCCCCAGCTCTATTGAACATCATGAAGGATAAGCGCTCAAGATCCTTTTCCTCTCCAGACTGAAGTCCAGAGTGGCTCTCTCCATTCCCCTACCGTGCATCTTCTGCTGCCCCATCTTTATTTATTTAAATTAATGCTAACATACTATATTATTTAAATAATAAGCAGCTGTTGTGTTTACTATTTAAATAATTGTCAGTCTGTTTATTTCAATATTAAACCTATTTATTGTCTTTATTGTTTAAGCATCAAATCCATGTAGTGTCTTTACTGTTTAAATATTAAACACATATCATGTTCATTATTTGTCTGTCTCCACCCACTAGAATGTAGACTCCACACAAGCAGAGGTCTAGGAGAGCTCCTGGCACATAGCAGGTGCTCAATAAGTATTTGCTAAATGATTTAACAATGGTAAAAGTTCCCATTTACAGCAGGCTTACTGTGTGTGCCCTACACATTGTGCACACACCGGTCCCCCACCATGAGAGCAGGTGAGAAACTGAGGCTTAGAAGGTGAAGTGGCTGCTGGGAAAAGCATTAGTTCAGCTTAGTGGTGGGGGCCCTGCGTTCCTGCTCTGTACCTCACACCCCAGAGGACAGTCACAGCCCAAAGGTTAGCAGGATCGAGAGGGAACTACAGAGTCCCTTCTTCCCAGAACAAAAGAGAAGGGTGACATTTAGAGCTTCGGGTGACATATTCCCTGAGCCTCCATTGCCCCCTCCATGCCCACCATGTGAAGGAGAATGAGCATCCGTCGTGCTGGGTCTGCCTTCGGGGAAGCCTCCCTCAGGGATGCAGAAGGTGGGCTCAGGAAGGATCCTCATTCTGAAGTGGGGATATTGAGGCTCAGAGAGGGGGAGAGCTTTGCCCCAGGTACAAAACCAGGAAGTGGTGGTTCTAGGATTCAAACCCAGGTCTGCTGACCTTGCAACATGCCACGTCTAGTTCAGTGCATCCTACCTTTGCCTCATCATATAGTTCACGTGGGCCTCTTGTAAATTACAAGTTCCTAAGCCCTTCTGGGAGATTTTGAGTCAGTAGGTCTTGGGTGGGCACCAGGAACCTGTGTTGGTAACAAGCTCCTCACGTGCCTTATGATTAGAGAGTCCTGTGTAAAGGGCCAGTCTCCCCACTGCCCTGCAGCTCACCATCCACAGATCCTTCCCCAAGTGCCAGGCACCAGTTCTCAACAGTGCTTCTGTTCTCAAAAATGGTGGAGGTGGTGCAGTCCCAGCCTCACCTCTCGATACATACTAAGCTCAAGCAAGTCACAGGACTTCCCTGAGCATACAAATGATGTGTAAACCAGAGGGAATAACTATCAAGTAACTGCTTGGAAGACCCAAAGACTATTGTGCAAATGTTTGATGTTGTTTTATTGACTCAGCCCTTGCTAGATAAAAATGTGTTTGTATTTCACAAGTATGTGTCATTTAGATACCAAGTAAGTGTCCCAGGATCCCACCCAGAGGTCAGCAATTGTTCTGAGCCCTGAGAGCTACCAGGGGGCATAGGCTCTGCCCGTAGGTGTGCGTGGGACAAAGGCAAAGTTGGGGAACAGGAATGAGGTCAGGGAGAATGAGAAACCTGGTGTCTCCTTCCTTACACACTTCTTCCCATCCCATGCTTCTTCTGGAGCCCACCTTGTTTTAAGTCCTAGTCATGCTTTATGGGTCACCTCTTCCAGGTAGCCTTCCCTGATTGCAGCTAGTGCATTTTCGCTCTTCTCTGCACACTCACAGCACTTGGTATATGTCTGTTTCAAGCCCTGATCATTTCTCCTTAGGACTAGACCCCAGTTTCCTCTCTGGGCTGCAGGCTTATTCACGCACACATTCCTGAGCCCTGCAGGTCTCTGGGTTTCAAACTTTAGGTTACTATTATGGGTCAGTGTATCAGTTTAGAACTGTTGCTTCCCAAAGAGTTTGAGAACTGCCTGAGGCTTGTATTGGAGCTAGAGAGGCCAACTGGCCTCTCCCCCGGAAATTCTGACTTCATAGTAGGTCTGCTAGAATCTAGCTTTTCAATCTGTAAAGTGCATACGAGTCACAAAGGATAGCACTGTGGGGCAGCTCTGTGTCAGGTAGTTAGGTCAGGAAAAGCAGCAAGAAGCCTCTGTGTAAGCTGAGCAATGAAGGGTGAACAGGACTTTGCCATGAAGCACGCAGAGCCTTTGAGGCACGGAGGACATTGTAAAAGAATGCAGCAGGGACGTGAACCAGCAGTGGCTGGCCTGTGGCTGGAGCCTGGGGGTGTGAAGGGGAGTGCCTGAAAAGGGAAAGGAAGGTCACTGACCCCTTGCTAGGGAAAGACTGCTGGTGACCTTATCTGGGCAGAGCCACTCACGGTAGACAAGGCTCTACCGATGACAGCTTGCGTAAAGCTGTTTTTGTGGACATAAGGGCCCATGGAGCCTGAGTGCACTAGACAAGTTTCTAGAAAGCATTTTGGTGGGAGGGGGAGGGGGAGTAGAGGGTGCTTAAGCAAAGATCCAACAGCAACATTCTCATGGCCCTTTTCCTAAGAACCCAGACCCTCTCCACCAGCATTTTATTTGGGCAAACACCCTTTTTGCCAAGCCCTGAGCTGGAGGGCCAGAACCAACTCAGATAGCTCTGCCCTAGAAGGAAAGGGAGACACCTTCACAAATGATTATAACATAAACAGATATTAGAGGTGCCCCAAACTTTGTGCTATGGGAAGGCAAAGGCAAGAGCAACCAAGTTAGCCCAGGTTAATCAGAGAATGCTTTTCAGGGGAGAAGGCAAAGGGCCTTGAAGGGTTAACATGTTTGATTGCTGAGAGTCAGTGGTGAAGGGGGGAAAAGGTCTAAGAAACAAGGATTTGCAAAACATTGAGAGACTGCGCGTGGCTGAAGCACAGAATGTAGCTGGAGACGAGGTGAACAGATTAGGTAGAGGGGCCAGGACATCGAGAGCCCGCGAGCCAAGTTAAGGAGTTTGGATTTGTTGAAGAGGCAAGAGGGAACCGGTGGAAGTTGTTGTTTTTTGTTTTTTTTTTTTTTTGCGGTATGCGGACCTCTCACTGTTGTGGCCTCTCCCGTTGC
>NC_041222.1:27079084-27129498 GCF_002837175.3 Physeter macrocephalus
CGGCATGTGGGATCTTCCCGGACCGGGGCACGAACCCGTGTCCCCTGCATCGGCAGGCGGACTCTCAACCACTGTGCCACCAGGGAAGCCCGGTGGAAGTTTTTAAGCTGAGGACTGAGATGATCAAAACTGAGTTAGAGGATGTTATCCGACAGCTGATATGGAGGCTGGAGGTATGGAAAACAGTTTAAGAGACTGAAGAATAAATAAAACAATGGGTGGATGAGGACAGAAAAATGAAAGGATAACTTTATGATGAATCCTGAATCAGAAAATAGAGGTTTTTTATCTTCAACATTCATATGCCCAAGAAGAGCCAGTTAAGGACCTGGGAGGTTTCTGATGAGGAACGAAGAGCTGGAGGAGCAGAGGCCAGCGCTGTGACCTGCAGCATAAAAGAAACAGACTGGCTCAGCTCCAGACATGCGTGTGCCTGTCAACCTGGGATTCCCCTACTCTTTCAAGTCTGTTGTGCCCCAATTGTGTGTTTAATTTCAATCTTTGCCTCTTCTTCGGGTTTTACCACAGGAGAATAACCTCTCTATTCTAATCTGAAATGAATTATTTATGCTTATGAACATGCTGGATGCCTGCCTGATTTATTTATTTTTCGAATAATACATCTGAATAGGAGTTCACACAAGACAGGGCAAACATAATTCTGACATAAATGCCCTTCCCCAACTGCTGCCCGATTTTAAACACTCCAAGCTACTGCGTGACCTTGTCATTATCCTGTGGAGCCCCAAATCTATCTCTGCACACTAATTAGATCCCAGGTGCCTGCATCTGACAGTCAAGATTTGCATTATCAGTCCCCACCACCTGACTTTTACAGTCTTATCTCCTGCTGCTATGACTTTCTCTGCTAGTCCAAGTTCCACTCATTCATCTTCCAAGGCACAGTTCAAACACCTCCTCCCCTATGAAGCCATCCCTAGTTCTCTCTTAAGGGGAACGGCCCCTCATGCATCTGAATTTCCACAGTTTTTGTTTTTATATCCTTCGTTGGACTCTAAGTTCCCCGAAGAGAACACAATGGCACACAGTAGGTACCTCAGCAGAACATTTGCTGAAATTAGGTAGCATGATCTCTCACATCCCAAGAAGCAGTTAATCAGGCCAGCTCAAACAGATGAGACAAAATTCTGGAGTCAATATCTACAAAGTGCTCTCAGGGGAAGTGGGCCGGGAGAGCCACCCACCTATAGCCATGCCGTATTTCACTCCAGTGGAGTTGCTTATTGGACTAATCCCAAGTAAAGAGCATACACTTCACATATTTGATGAGCCTCCTGAGGAGCCTCGCTGTTGCTCTCCAGGCTGACCTTTCCGTTTCCTTCAACCCCTCACATCTGTGTGCCTTCCAGTTTATAAGTTAGAGGCAGATCATTATTCCCAGTGATTCTTACAAGGGCCAAAGGATGCATGCAAGGCCGGCGTTACTTTTCAGAGATCCGGGGCTCAGGGACCAGTGACTTGTCCGAGGTCACTCCCAGCAAGGGTCAGGGCTATGACTTGACCTAGGCCTCCTAACTCCGGGTGCAGTGAAGTCCAAGACGTGCAAGTTGTCTGAGACTGAAAAGAAACAGGGTTGTTTAATGATTTGTATATTCTAAAGCACACACAGGTGTTCTGTGAACTGCAGTATCAGTAGCTGACACAAGGCCGCCCCGAGGGTTTGATGAAATCTAACCAAGGATACAAAGGGAAGTGAGGCGGGCACTTTCAAGGCCTAGGCGCACATCCGCTTGCCACCCACACTATCACTTCCCAGTGATCCTCCCGCAGGCTGCGCACTAGAGAACGCGTTGGCTGTTTGTGGCACGGCAAGGCCACCGTACGGCACCAAACATACGGCATTCCAGCAAGCGGAACCCGAAAGCCTGACAATAGGTGTGATGGGTGACCCTACACCTGCCCTGCCGCACCGAACCGCTGCCAGGAGTTGGCCGGCGTCACTCGACCCTCCGCGGGTTTAAAGAGGCGGTGCGGCGGCGTCTCCCTCACGTGACCGGGCACGGCAGCATAGAGCGCGTCACGCTCCGCCCTGAGCTCGGGTCGGTCAAGGTCTGCGCCTGCGCCGGCTCGGTGGCTCGCGGGCTCGCGAGCTCGCCAACCTGCAGGCGGGCTGCTACCGGGCGTGGAGCCGGGCGCCCGCGGCAATGGGTGAGTGCAGGAAGCGGCCGAGAGGAGACCGCAGGGCTCCCCCGGCCTCCGCGTGGAGTGAGTGGAAGCACGAAGGAGGGTCTGAGGAGGCCGCCTGCACGGCCCTCTGGCGCGGTCGTTGAGGACTCACCCCCCAACCTCCGCGCGCGCGCAGTGCGCCCCTCCGGTGCGCCCCGCCGTTCCCGCGCGCGCCATCCCGGATGGAACCTGCAGTCGCAGGGCCCAGCTCTTGCCTCCCAGCTCTGCCGCCCGCTGCCGGGCTTCGCTGGGCCGGGAGCGCCGTGCGACTGCCGGAACGAGCCTTTCCGGCGGAGGAGGCAGTGCGTTCATTTGGGCGCGTCCCGGGAAGGAAAGTGCCTCCCGGCGCGCATCGAGAGCGGGCGGGGCGGGGAGGGGCCGGGCTTTGCCCGCGGCCCGGGAGAGCGGCGTTGGGACCGCGGAAGGGCGCCTACCCCCTCAGGGTCTGGGATTCCGGGACCCCTGGCTCCGTTGAATGTCGGGACGGAAGGGGCCTGGTCGACCCCATCCGCCACCCTCCCCCCGCCCCTTAGCACAGACCGGGGAAATGGACGCCTGGAGAGCGGTAAGTTCAGCCACACAGCCAGACAATGGTTATTCTGCGACACCATGTTGCTTCGCGTTGTGGGAAACTCGGTGGTACAGTGCTTTTTTTTGGAGATGCGGGGGGCATTGTTGTTAATTGAAAATCTCTGTACCAGTTATTTAGTGTTAAGCTTATCTAGGTGGAGGGTGTCGATGCCTCAGCTATATTTACCTTTTTTTTTTTTTTTTTGCTCCTTAGAGCTGTACACGGCTGGTCTTAATCCCCACCTTCTGTTTCTCTACCTGCAAGCTGTGAAACAAAACCTTAAATAACGGTGTAGTGCCCTTGCTAGTCTGAGCTTCCTCTGACCTTGTTTCGAAAGGATTCCATAAAATCAGAAGGTGCTAGGACCGGTCAGGTCCGCTAGTGGTTCCAGAGCACAGGTCAGGCGCTTTGGATCTGGAGTCACCTTGAGTGCATCTCGGGGAAAGATCACAAGCTGTTACCTTTAAGAGGAGTGAACTTGTCTGGTCTCTCCTTTGGTAGATTAAAGTAAGCCCAGGGAAATGGATTTTTAAATTGTGGACATTGCTTTGTATTTATAGTAGCAAGGTAGTGTCCTAACTAGGACTAGAACCCAGTTTAATCTTGTCCTGAATGCTGACTCAGATCTGCTGACTTGTGGGAGTTAACATCCGAGAATTACAATTGCTTTCGCCCCAGTTTTTGCACAGAGACCTTTGTGATGGATCACATCTCGGTCTTATACACGTGGGCTATAAATTACAGTGAGCATTTAGATTTTACACTGTTTTCTTATGCCACAGAAGTTTGATTGACACTTGGAGTTGCTTAAAAGTCAGCTTAATTGCTTCCTAATGTTGACATAGGTTAAGTGTTTTAGGTAGCAAACAAATGTAAAGTTATGGTAGATAAATTTTGCAATAAATTGCAAAGAATTATTATCCATGTTAAAGAATTTAAATATAGAGAAAAGTTTAGCCAAGAAATTTAGTCATGTTCACAGAATAAACATGAATAATTTTAAAGTCCATTGCTACAGAATACTGTGCACACTAGCCTTTGTTCTCTTGCCAAATTAAGAGCCTATTCACACGATCCTGGTGTGTAGGACAAAATGAGGGGGAAAGCTTTAAATCTGTGAAGTCTGGAAAGGTTTCATTACATTCCTTTTTCCTATGTCCAGGCCTGTTTTTAAAAATCTGAGACCCTAAATGTACACTAATGTTCCTTAAATTTCTTAGAATAGTTCAGTACAGTGGTCAGTAAATGACTGGCTAACTTCTGTTAGCCACGGTTTTCTGTTTAATAACAGAACCAAAGAGTCATGACAAAACTAGTTGAAGTAACTTTAATTTGCAAAATTTTGGAAAGTAATGCAAGTGCCATTCCAGTAAAAATTAAAAATGAACATGGACAAAATTTTGTCGTTCAAGTGTATAAGTAACTTGGTTTGTGTTATCAAGGAACATACATTGTTAAACAGCTGGTAGGTAGTGACTTTATAATTTAAAATATATTGTTATGTGTTTGGTATGTAAAAATGAAATTTTTTAACATTCATAAATTGTCACAACGTGTTACGGTATAATAACACATAAATCTGGATATTTCTGTTGATTTTAACATTTAGTCCTGAAACTGAAGAGGAGCAAAGCATTACATAAAGTATTTCTATGCTAAATTGTTTTTTTTTTTTTGCACTTAATATTATTTTATTTTCTGGGTAAATCTCCCCTTATTAAATTTGCAGAGGTGGTATCACAGAGCAGGAGAAGATGTTTTCCAATCAAAGGCCCAAGTGTTACAGTTGAGGGATGGGAGAGAGGGAAAATCTGTGGGGGATTTGAAATATCCACCACTGTATGCTATGTTCACTCTGAAGAAAAGGTTTAGCTAAAATGTAAAACCACAGAGAAATGGACAAATTCTTGGAAAGGTACAATTTTCCAAGACTGAACCAGGAAGAATTAGAACATATAAACAAAACTGTCACAAGTAATGACATTGAAACTGTAATTAAAAGTCTTCCAACAAACAAAAGTCCAGGACCAAATGGCTTCACAGGCAAATTCTGTCGAACATTTAGAGAAGAGCGGACACCGATCCTTCTCAAACTCTTCCAAAATATAGCAGGGGGAGGAACACTTCCAAACTCATTCTACGAAGCCACCATCACCCTGACACCAAAACCAGACAAAGATATCGTAGATCTCAGCAACCTCAGCATATGATTTTCTTTCCTTCTTTGGCAGAGAACTTTCATCTTTTCACTTCAAGGAAGCACTTTATAGCTTCTCTTTGGCATATCTGAATTGCCAGTGTCACTACTCTGGCGCTTTGAGGCCATGATTAAGTAAAATCAGGGTCACCTGAACATAAGCACTGCAATACCGCGAGGCGCTCAGGGACCGCTAAATTGTTTTTAAATGTTGGTTAATCTTAGATTGGCAAGTATAGTACTGATAAGAGTTTAAACTCCTGTCTGGAAGCTGAAATGATAAGAAGTAAGGATGTAGAAGACTGATTAATAATTATCAAACTTTGTACCCTGGCAAACTTCTCAAGCATTTACAGCACAATTTTTCTTAAAATGCCATTGATTCCTTTCACTGGTTAAGAGCACAAAATGTAACAGACAGAATGTCTGTTTTAAACAAATTAAAAAGCTGTAGGGGTTTTTTTTGTTTGTTTGTTTTTTCAGTTCTCCCTAAATCAGATTTATGCATACCCAGGAAAGCTGTGTGTGATGGACAGCTATCATACGTAAGGAGTTATATCTGAATTAAGGGAAACAGCTGTTGAAAGGGGAGTTAGCACAGTTAGTCAGCAACAGGTTAACAGGTTTAAAAATTGAGTCTTCAAATGCTCCTTGCACAATGCTAATACTACATGAAGTACTTCAGGTGTTGAGGAAGTCTATACAGCTTTTAGGAAAAATGCTTTTCTAGAAAAGCATGTCAAAACAATGGGATCAGCAGGTTAGGGAGGTCCCACCTAGATATCAGAGCTACAGCTTCTCATATCTGTGCTGGAGAATTCTCTTTGTCCTGGATGGACTAAAAGTTCAGAACAAAACAGGGACATTTTTAACATTTCTTTCTTTCTTCATTTTAAGATCTCAGTTTCTTTCCTCCTCACCCTGTATTTCAGCATGATCCAGCAGAAAGATGGCTGCTTTTAGAAGTGGCTATTTTATTTTTCTTTCTGGGGTGAGACTGTTATGGAGCCTGGATACTTCAGGCTCGTATGCATCCATGACCAGTGTCCTGCTGTGGTCAAAAACCTTAGCAATGGACTTGGTGAACTTGGCTGCCTGCTGCTGCTTTGTTCTGCCACTGATGAAGGTCAACCTTAAGGTGTATTTGTCATCCAGCCTTTTAAGACTGGAGGCTAGTTGCCAGATATCAGGGTCCATCCCTGCAGGATATTTCCTGTGGGCCACGAGAAAGATGCTCTTCTCCTGAGCATAAATTAAGGATATGCTGCTATGCATGAAGCCTAAACAGGCTTGGATTCCGGAAAGGCTGCATATCACCCCAGGTCAAAGCCACTGTGATGAAGAAACACAAGATGGTACAGATGGTAAGGTGACTGCCAGTTAGACCAAAACTCTCCATGGAATGTCTTAAAAAGTCATAGTCAAGGTTTTGCTTAAAGCAAAATACATAGCCTTAAACACTCAAATTATGAAACAAAGAATAAATAAAAATAAGAAATTTCCCTTCAGTAAATTAGAAGAAAATAAACCCAGACAAAGCAGGAGAAATGAGATGATAAAGAGGAAAAACAAATTTAAAAATTGAAAAATAGTAAAATTGGTAAATTTAAGAACTGGTTTTTTGCTGGGATGAGAGGAATGTGAATTAGGTAAACTCACTACCCTGTTCAAGAAAAAAAGGGAATACAGGCACACAAGATTAGAAGTGTTTTTTTAAAACAGCAAGTGCTTTATAAGACTATATAAATAAACCAGACTTTTTTTTTTTTTTAAAGGAAATCCAGTTATCAAAGTTGACTCCAGAAGAACTTAACAGACCTAACAATGGAAGAAATTGAGAAAGTTATCAAAAAGCTACCATCCCCCAAAACACCAGTCCCAGATGGTGTTTCAGGTGAATTCTTTTAACTTTCAAGAAAAAGATAATTATAAGATTTAAATTGTTCACCAGCTTAAAGAAGGAAAAATGACAGATTTCTTTTACAAAGCCAGTGGAACATTGACACCTGAACTTGACATGAAGATAGTACTGAAATTGGAAACTTGGTATGTTATGAATAGTGATGTGAAATTTTAAAATTTTAAAATAAAATGTTAGCAAACTGTACTTAGTGATACATTAAAGGAATATTTCACTGTGGCCAAGTAGGATTCACCTCCATATTGCAAGGGCGAGAAGTACACTAATGTATACACCAAATAAATACATCAGAAAAGAACAATAATAATAGTTTATCCTTGTTGAGCCACCTACTGTGCTGTAGACTACTTTCCTGGGTGCTTCACATGTATTAATTCAGTTAATTGGCCAGCCTATGAGGTAAGTAACATTCTTATTTTATAAACGAGGAAACTAAGCCACAGAGAAATTGAGTAACTTGCTGAAGGTCACACAATAGATTTGTAGTGGAGCCAGAATTTGAACCCAGGCAATTAACTGTATCTGTTAAATGTTACACTGGCTCTGTTTCCAGTATCCGTATGATCTTCTCAGTAGCTGCCTAAAAGCATCTGACCAAAGTTCAAGATAGATTACTGACTTAGTGGCAGTGGAAAGGGGTGGAGGTGGTAGTAAAACAGGAATCAATGTATATCCCTCCCGTGTTTGGAAATTCTAAGAGATGCTTATTATCAGTTGACCATTAGTACTAGAAAAATGGAATCCATTTTTAATGGGAAACACAATTTCCTAGTAAATAACGGGGCAGGGGCTTCAATTATAATTGCAGATATACTGATTCTTAGAATGAATGTAGAATGAAGTTTTGGGAGTTATAGTGTAATTTGTCAGATGAAATTATATGATAGTACTGGGAAGACATGCTCCACTTCATGTTTGCAGAACAATCCTAAAGATGGGCAGGGATAGATGGCAAACGGAATATTACTTGAGAGGGAACAAATTTTATATGGGCCAATTGATCAGTGAATATTTTTGTGTCATGATGACTTGTTTCCCTCTGTGAACTTGAAACTGCTAGGACTTGGATTAGGAACACTCAGATGACAAGAACTTCCTCCTCAAACCAAAAGCCTGTGTCATGCTTCACAGTTAATCCCTGTGGAGTTGTCACAGATGTCAAAGTATAAGGATGTTTACTATTACCATAATTTAATTATGTTCAAGAGGTATATGCCAATCCAATAAGAAGAAAGATGCATACTGTAAAGGAGAAGGCAAAATTATTTGTGATATATAGTAGAAACAAGCAAATCCACCAAAAAACTGAGAAATAGAGGACTATTGGCTGCTTCTAACTTTAATACACAGGATTTGGTAGCTTTTTCATATGCAGACAAAAAGCAGTTAGAAGATTAATTGGAAGAAAACAACCCTTTCATAATAGGGACTGAAAAGGTAAAATACCTTTCAAGGTCTATATGAAAAAAATTTTAAATGCTAAGGTTTGTAAAAAGAAACAGGAAGATATCACATCCTTGTAAAGTAAGGTACAGGGTTTTTTTTAAGGTTCAATTTTGAAAAAGTGACAGTACTTTAAATTTATAAAGTCACTTCTGCTATAAAATACCAAGATTTTGGGGAGGAATATGACAAAAATACACTAAAGTTTACCTGGAAAAGTGTAAGAGCCCGGAAAACTGATGATTCTGACAAGAGTAAAAGGGAAAGCCCTACTAGTTGATGAAACCTATTCTGATGCTACAGCAGGTTAAAATCAGTTGGACCTACAGAAGAAATACAAGGCTATTGTGGAACAGAGTGGAGTGCAGAAATAAATGCAGATGCTTGTGAGTATTTAGATGATGCCAACCAGTGAGGAAAAGAAGGCTCATCAGTCAGTTTCTAGGCAATCTCTTATCTTTGCTTCATTCCTTATACTGAAATTCCAGAGAAATTAAAATACAGATGGTAAATGAAACCATAGAAGTTGTAGAAGGAAGCATGGATTACTTGTTTATAATTTTAGAATAATGAAGGCCTTCTATGAAGGACACAAAACCTAGAAGCCAAGATCAATAGATTTCATATCCATATTAGGAACTTCAGCATCACAAAAATGATACAAAGTAGGGAAAGTATATTCCACAACTTGAATAATATAACTAGGATTGATTTTCTTCATGCACAAAGGAATTTTCCAAATCAACAAGGAAAAAAACAAAGTGCCTACAGAAAAATGGATAATGTGAAATTTTACAGTACTAAAATTCAGATGGTCAATAAAAATGAAAGATGCTGAATTTTATGTATTTATGTATGTATGTCTGCGTTGGGTCTTCATTGCTGCGCCTGGGCTTTCTACAGTTGTGGCAAGCGGGGGCCACTCTTCGCTGCGGTACATGGGCCTCTCACTGAGGTGGCTTCTCTTGTTGTGGAGCACAGTCTCTAGGTGCACGAGCTTCAGCGGTTATGGCTCGCGGACTCCAGAGCGCAGGCTCAGTAGTTGTGGTGCGCACGGCTTAGTTGCTCCGTGGCATGTGGGATCTTCCCGGACTGGGGCATGAACCTGTGTCCCCTGCATCGGTAGGCAGACTCTCAACTGCTGTGCCACCAGGGAAGCCCTGCAGGCAGATTCTTAACCACTGTGCCACCAGGGAAGCCCCAGAAATTACTGTTTAATACCTGGTGCTGGAAATGGTAGGGCAACTGGGACTGGCATACACTTAATGGAAATATAAATCACAGTAAGTTTTCTGGCGGCAATTGGCCGTAGCTATCAAATTAAAATGTATTCCTGGGCTTCCCTGGTGGTGCAGTGGTTAAGAATCCTCCTGCCAGTGCAGGGGACACGGGTTCAAGCCCTGGTCCGGGAAGTTCCCACATGCCGCAGAGCAGCTAAGCCCATGAGCCACAACTACTGAGCCTGCGTGCCACAACTAGTGAAGCCTGTGTGCCTAGAGCCCACGCTCCACAACAAGAGAAGCCACTGCAGTGAGAAGCCCGCACACCGCAACGAAGAGTAGCCCCCACTTGCCGCGACTAGAGAAGGCCCGCATGCAGCGAAGAAGACCCAATGCAGCCAAAAATAAAAAAACTAAATTAAAAAAATAAAATAAAATGTATTACTGTTTGAGCCAGCAGTCCATTCTAAAGATTTACCCTACAGATACACTTGTGAGAGTTCACCAGGTGTAGGTACAGAGTTGCCCATTGAAGCATTGTTTAAAAGGAAAAAACAAAAACAGTGACCATAAATAGGAGATAGAGTAAATTACATGTAATATATCCATTCAATAGAATACTGCATAACCATTCAAAACATTGTGATATCTGCTGTTGTTAGCAGGTTTTTAAGCACATTGTTGTACACCTTTTTCACTTAGTAGTGTGTTCTTTTTGTGTATTTTTTAAATGATGGATAGGTTGGTGGGGATGGGATGGAGTGTGTAACTAGAGTCAGACTTACTAGTAAGGAGCCTTTGGGCAGTAGTCAGGCAGGAGATGAAGAGGACCTGGGTTGGGACAGTGAGCCTGGAGGAGAGGATGTATGTGTATTTAATTAATTTACAATTTTATTTTTCTCTTAAAAAAATACACATCTTTTTAAGACGTCTTTTTTTATTTTATTGAAGCATGGTTGATTTACAGTGTTGTGTTAATTTCTGCTGTACAGCTTAGTGATTCAGTTATATATATATGCATTCTTTTTCATATTTTTTTCTATTATGGTTTATCACAGGATATTGAATATAGTTCCCTGTGCCATAGAGTAGGACCTTGTTGTTTATCCATTCTCTATATAATAATTTGCATCTGCTAATCCTAAACACCCACTCCATCCCTCTCGCAACCCACTTCCCCTTGGCAACCATAAGTCTATTCTCTATGTCTGTGAGTCTGTTTCTATTTGGTAGATAAGTTCATTTGTGTCATATTTTAGATTCCACGTATAAGTGATATCAAATGGTATTTGTCTTTCTCTTTCTGACTTGCTTCACTTAGTATGATAATCTCTAGGGTCGTCCACGTTGCTGCAAATAGCATTATTTCATTTTTTTTTTTTAATGCTAGGTGCGCAGGCTTAGTTGCTCCATGGCATGTGAGATCTTCCTGGACCAGGGCTCAAACCCGTGTCCCCTGCATTGGTAGGCGGATTCTTTTTTTTTTTAAATATAAGTTATTTTATTTTATTTTATTTATTTTATTTTTGGTTGCGTTGGGTCTTCGTTGCTGCACACGGGCTTTTCTCTTGTTGCTGCGAGTGGGGGCTACTCTTCGTTGTGGGGCACAGGCTTCTCATTGTGGTGGCTTCTCGTTGGGAGCACAGGCTCTAGGCGCGTGGGCTTCAGTAGTTGAGGCACACGGGCTCAGTAGTTGTGGCGCACAGGCTTAGTTGCTCCGCGGCATGTGGGATCTTCCCGGACCAGGGCTCAAACCCATGTCTCCTGCATTGGCAGGTGGATTCTTAACCACTGCGCCACCAGGGAATGGCAGGCAGATTCTTAACCACTACGCCACCAGGGAAGTCCTGCTCTATTAAATGTATTTTTAATGTGTAACTTTTTCTAAAGTAATATACATTTCTTTTGTGAATTTTTGTTTAAATGATTCATTTGTTGTTTTATTGGATCTACGAGCAGCCCAGCTCCAAGGATTCTGGCCTCTTGGTGAAGCATATTGGTGACTTCATAATCTAACTGCTTTAATACCTGCCATAGTTAGAAATAATTCCTCTCTCTGAGCCGGCCTTCCTTTGATTATTTAAATTGCAGTGGAACAAATTTTCAGAATGTCAGGGGACAGTTTTTTACTGTCCCTTTATTCCCCATCATGATAGTGCTAAGCAGCATTTAGAGACAAGTCCCCCTCCTCCAGCCTCTGCCAAGGGTGAGGTTTATTCAAATGAACACAGAGTTTTGGTGCCCAGGGGTAGTGTGGCTGCCCTGGTGTTGGGGGTGGGCAGTGAAAGGTTGGGGCTCTGGTGCTGTTTAGTTCTACAGGTGTGACCAGGTGACAGCGGGGAGAAGATTCCTGACCCCTTTTATTACCTTCCTTATGGCAGACTTCAGGCCTGCAGTGGTTTCCAGGCATAATTCTTCTCAACTGAAGGCATGTTTATCTTTTCTAATAGAAATGTGATAGCAAGCCAGCTCCAACTACAAACAAAGAGGCATTGGGCTAGAGTGTACAGATGTTACATTTTCTTCTTAATATAGTCTGTCTTCTGGGAAAAGGGCACACAGATCTAGGTGTAACATGCCTAAGGAAAATAATTTGTTTCTATTAGCTTCACATGAGAAAGGAAAAAAATAGTACATAGTAGCATCAGAGGGTCTTGGGGTCATCCTGAGGGTCTCTGGTAATGCAGGTCCTAGCCTGCTTTTCCATCATTGTCTGCCACCCATCCATCTCGCACCCACATGAAGCTCCAGCCAGACACCCTCCTCAGGAACGTGAATGCTGCCGCTCCTTTGACACGGGGCCTACACCTTAGCCTGTGCTGCCTTTGGCTAAAATGTGCCTCACCCTTAGGTACATCCAGAGTGCTATTCACCTTTCAGAGCCCTGCCCAGAGGTCACAGACCCCCCTGTTTTTCCCTCCAGACAGCTAATTAATGACCCCTTCCTCTGTGGGGCCTTTATACCTTCTATATATTTCTGTGGTTGCATTTACCACACTGTGGTCCAGTTGTTTGCATGTCATATCTCCCGAGGCCAGCATCCTTTTATCTCTAATCTCTGAACATTACAGGAGTTGAATAAGTTGGTTGAATTAAAATCTCTTAGTATACTGAGGAGGCCAGCATAAAAGCAGGCAAAGAAGAAGAAATTCCCAACAAAAGTAAATGAAAGTCTTCTTGATAATGTTATGCTGTAAATCTGAATGAAGCAAATACAAAAAACAGTACAGTGCTCACTGTGTCCCCAGAATAGCAGTGGGACCTGGTGCACTGTACTCTTCAGCTGACTTCTGCCCCAGTGTGCAGGGTGAGTGGCATTGGCCCGTTATAACTGTGGAAGCAGCCTCAGAGAGGTACAGCAATTTGCCTTTGTTCACTTGGGAACTTTGTCACATCTTTCTTTCACTGTTGGCCTTGTCCTGATTAGACCTTAGTTTTGTCAGTCTCCAACTTTTGAAAACAGAGTAAATTGAGACAAATTCAACTTGAAGAATATAGAAAAGGAAAATACAGCATTATTATGAAATTAGAAAATGTAAACTACTTATTTTGGCTTTTCTATATGTATATTGATAAAAACAGTATTGTGCCATGTCAATAAAAATATTCTTTATTTTTTCTTCTGTAACACTTTATTGATCAAAAAAGGACTCACTGCTATCTGAAACTTCATTAATACCATTAAAAATTCAAAATTAATATACTGAACCTTAAATATAAATACTCCTTTATTTTTAGTACCTATATGACATCCTGTCAGGTGGCTACATCTTCATGTATGCAGTGTGTCCCTTACTGTTGTGCATATAATTTTTACTCCGTATTTCTGTTAAGAGCATTGTAATTGTCCTATAGTTGAGTCTTTGTGTACCTCTCATTAATAATTATTTCCCTAGGCTATATTTCTATTTTTTTTTTTTGTTTTTTTTATGTGTGCTCTTTTTTTTTTTTTTGGGGTATGTGGCTCTTCCTCTGTTTAGTACCTATATGACATCCTGTCAGGTGGCTACATCTTCATGTATGCAGTGTGTCCCTTACTGTTGTGCATATAATTTTTACTCCGTATTTCTGTTAAGAGCATTGTAATTGTCCTATAGTTGAGTCTTTGTGTACCTCTCATTAATAATTATTTCCCTAGGCTATATTTCTAGAAGGAAAATTAGAGTCGTGTATGTGTGCTCCATATTTTATGTTACGTGTCTGTGGCTCCTGCACATATAAGCTCCTCAAGAACTGATGCTTTCTGATTATGTGCCTCACTCTGCTCTACCTTCACATGATGACATTTCCCTTTAACACCTTTTGTCCTGATGCTTAGTTGTTTACAGCAGCGTGTGTGTATGGGGAGGGGGAAAAAAAGGAACTTGTTTTTTGTTTGTTTTTGTCATAAGTCAAAGAGCTAGATGGTTTACCTGACTTATTTTGTTCTTATTTATTTATAATTGAAACTGTGGTTAAAAAAAAAAAAAAAATCAGGGACTTTCCTGGTGGCGCAGTGGTTGGGAGTCCGCCTGCCAATGCAGGGGACACGGGTTCGATCCCTGGGCTGGGAAGATCCCACATGCCGCGGAGCGGCTGGGCCCGTGAGCCACAACTACTGAGCCTGCGCCGTACAGCCTGCAAGGCACAACTACTGATCCCACGCACCACAACTACTGAAGCCTGCGTGCCCTAGAGGCCGTGCTCCACGACAAAAGAAACCACCACAATGAGAAGCCCGCGCACCACAACAAAGAGTAGCCCCCGCTCACTGTAACTAGGAAATGTCTGCGCGCAACAATGAAGACCCAACACAGCCAAAAAAAAATTAATAAAAATAAATAAAAAATAAAAAATCATAAGATTTACCATCTTAACCAATTTTAAGTGTAAGTTCAGTAACATTAAGTATATTTACGTTGTTATAAAACAGATCTCCGGAAATTTTTCATCTTGCAGAACTGAAACTATACCCATTAAACAATAACTTTGTTCCCACCTCCCCCAACCCCTGATAACCACTATTCATCTCTGAATTTGACTACTTTAGGTACCTCATATAAGTGGAATTACACTGTATTTGCCATTTTATGACTGGCTTATTTCACTTGTCCTCGGGGTTCATCCATGTTGTAGCATGTGACAGAATTTCCTTCCTTTTTTAAGGCCACATAATATGTACGTACATACCATGTTCTGTTTATCCATTCGTTCATCAGTGGACACTTGGGGTGCTTTCACCTCTTGGCTATTTGTGAATAGTTCTGCTGTGAACCTGGATGTGCAAATATCTCTTGTAGACCCTACAATAAATTCTTTTGGATATATACCCAGAAGTGGGATTGGTGATGATATCATATGGTAGTTCTATTTTTAATTTTTTGAAGAACTGCCATAGTGGTTGCACCATTTTACATCCCCACTAACTCTTGTTATTTTCTTTTTTTTTTAATAGTAGCTGTCCTAATGGGTATGAGGTTTTCATTTGCGTTTCTCTGATAATAAGTGATGTTGAGCATCTTTTCATATGTCCGTTGGCCATTTGTACATCTTCTTTGGAGAAGTGTCTGTTAAGTCCTTTGCTTGTTTTTAGTCAGGTTATAGATGACTGGCAAGGAATGATCTTGCCGTTTTAAAAAGCAGATGTATTCTAGGGGTAGGACCTTGCCTTCATTCCACTCAGTGGGCTAAGCCTGTGTATTTAGGCTTCAAATCTTTTTCAGCATGGTCTGGTACGGCCACTCTTTGTCCCAGGGCAGCCTCCCAAAGTCATTGCCATCTGTGGTATGACAGCAGGAACATGAACTCTGGAGGCAGACTTCATTTCAAGATGCCAGCTCCACCAGTTACTAACTACCTTGGATGAAGATGAGTATTGGTTTTACCATTTGTAAAACTGGGAAAATAATGTTTACTTTATGGAGTTGTTTTGAGAATTAAATATGTGAAAATTGTGCTCAGTATATACCTGCAGGCCTTCCTTGACCCTGTTCTCCCAGCCTCCACCTCACAAAGTGTATGCTCACTGTCCCTTACCTGTGTTCCCATAGCATATATTTATCATAGAAGATATTACACTGTGGAGTGATTGTATACCTTGGCAGAGCCTTCTGCTGGATTGCAAGTTCCTTGTCTTTGAACCTCTAGCACTTAGCAGAGGGCCTAGTTTACAGTAGATACTAAGTAAGTGTTAGTGAACAGAATGAATGTATGTCTTGCTATTTTATTTCTCATGAGAGGACTTTGTTTCAGAAGGATAATAGCATGTACCATTATGTAGTGTAGGCATTACATATGAACTAGTCCAGTGGTTCTCATATTTTTTGGTCTCAGGACCGCGTTACACTTAAAAAATTTTTGTGGACCCCAAAGAGCCTTTATTTGTATGGATTAATATTCATGGTCTTAGAAATAAAAACAAAATTTTGAAATATTTATTAATTCACTTTAACAATGATAAACCCATTACATGTTAATATAATCAACACATTTTCATGAAAAATAATTATTTCCCCCCTAAAAAATTAATAAGTATGTTTTACAGTTTTGTAAGTCTGTTTAATGTCTGACTTAAAAGGTTGGTGGAGTCTCATATCTACCTCTGCATTTGTTCTGTTATGATAAATTGTTTTAGTTGAAGTATATGCAGAAAATCCAGCCTCACATGGCTATGTAGTTGGAGAGGGGAGGACCTCCTGGACTGCTGAAAGGGCCTCAGGGCCCTCCAAAAATACTTGAAGAAACACTGATCTAGTTTAAAAGGAAAAAATGTAATAGAGTCCAGAAATTGGAGGAAGGATTAGGGGAAATTTTCATATGTTTAGCACTGTATATAAAGGTTTACCTATTATCATTTTATTATTTGTAGGTTAAAAAAATCCTTCCCGAAGAAGATCTTAAGCAACACGATGGATTCAGAAGCTCATGAAAAGAGGCCACCAATCCTAACATCTTCAAAGCAAGATATAGCACCTCATATTGCAAATGTTAGTGAAATGAAGCATTACTTGTGTGGCTGCTGTGCGGCTTTCAACAATATAGCCATCACATTTCCCATTCAGAAGGTCCTCTTCCGGCAACAGCTGTATGGAATCAAAACCCGGGATGCAGTACTTCAGTTGAGGAGGGATGGATTTCGAAACTTGTATCGCGGAATCCTTCCCCCTTTAATGCAGAAGACGACTACGCTGGCACTTATGTTTGGTCTGTATGAGGATTTATCTTGCCTTCTCCGTAAGCATATCAGTACCCCAGAGTTTGCAACCCGTAGCCTGGCCGCAGTACTTGCAGGAACGACAGAAGCAATTTTCACTCCGTTGGAAAGAGTTCAAACATTGCTTCAAGACCACAAGCATCATGACAAATTTACAAACACTTATCAGGCTTTCAAAGCACTGAAATGCCATGGAATTAGAGAGTATTATCGAGGCTTGGTGCCTGTTCTTTTCCGTAACGGATTCAGCAATGTCCTTTTTTTTGGCCTTCGAGGTCCCATCAAGGAGCACCTGCCTACGGCAACAACCCACAGTGCTCATTTGGTCAATGATTTTATCTGCGGGGGCCTGTTGGGTGCCATGTTGGGGATCTTGTTTTTTCCAGTTAATGTTGTAAAAACTCGCATGCAATCTCAGATTGGTGGGGAATTTCAGTCTTTCCCTAAGGTTTTCCAAAAAATCTGGCTAGAACGGGACAGGAAACTGACAAATCTTTTCAGAGGTGCCCATCTGAATTACCATCGGTCCCTCATCTCTTGGGGCATAATTAATGCGACTTATGAGTTCTTGTTAAAGATTATATGAAAGAAATCAGTTAAGTGCCATTAATCAACTGAATAGACCTAAGAAGAATGCAGTTTGGCCTTGTTTCTAATTGGCCAAATACAAGTTGGTGTCATAAGTCCAGGGCACAATGAATTACGGGCAAAGCTGTTTTTCTTAAGCACCAACAAAGTCAGAATAAAAGGTTTCAGTAGGAGATTTTAAGGTTTTGGGGGTTTTTTGGGGGAAGGGTGTTCTGTTTGTATTTTTTTTAAACATTATCTGAGAACTTTAGGCTAATTGCCTGGTTAATAGCTGTCTATCTGATGGCTTTTGACAAGGAAACTAACAGCCAAGATATATGATTCTTTTTTCCAAAAGTCTTCTGTATTGAAGCATAAGTGGCCATGACCAGCCAGAGGAAAGGCTCTTAGGGTCCCATGATTTCTCAGGCTTACTTCTATTACTCCATTTCTTCTCTGCTTTTAGGAGGAGTTACAAGGGTAGTTTTTGTTAACTTAAACATATACATGGTAGGGCAAAGGAGCAGAAGAGAGAAGAAAAACAGCTTATTATGTGTAGGTTTTTCATGTAAATTGTTTGTGTTCGTTTTGAAACTAAGCACCTGTTGGGATGGTCATTATCCAAATTATTTCTCTTTAGACGTGGTAGACTAAAGCAACTAATGACATCTCCCATTTTGCTTTCTAGGGTAGAAAGTTTTCTCTGTATTTCTCAATATGACCTGAAACCTTCCCCAAATATTTTTATATTAATTTCACTATTTCTTTGCCAAAAAATGTGGAGACTTAAATTTTGTTAAAGGTGTTTCATCCCATTAAGAAGGTTCATATTACAGGTGGCCCCCCACTTCTCCAGAGTTTCCTTTATGCCACTTTGCTTTTACAAAAGATCTACATTAGTACCTGTTTTCACTCAGCAAAAGAAATACGAAGATGATTTTTGCTTTTACAAGAAAAGGTGATTGCTTCCTCGCTCTGTGCCATTTCGGCTTACAAAAAGTTCCACAGGAATGCGGGGGAAACCTGTAATTGCATTACAGATCCAGTTCTGTTTAGCTCAGCGTCTTTGAATTGTTGTTGCCAACTTAGTGAAGAGCTTTGGAGTTGTAGTATTTTTTTCCTTTGAGTAGTAGTTTGTCATAGTCAAGTATCCTGTCCTCTTGAAACTCCCTTTAAAAAAACGACAAAATGCTTCCATAAAATTTTATTTTGGAAGTCTATTAATAGGACCTCAGATTTTTTTTTTCTGGTTTCTAAGTGTTCTGGGGAAGGGGAAAAAAACTCAGGATAGCTTTCACCCCACAGTGTTAAGCTGTCTTTTTTATTTTACTCTTGGAAATAGAGACTTCTGTTATGATCTTTACGTTTTGGGAACCCAATTTTACCATTTTATCATTTAAACAGTAAGACAGTTTGAGAGGATAAAACCTAAATAAAGATATTTGAAGGGTTAGTTTTAAATTCTAGAAGTCGGTGATGGGTGGATAGTATTCTTATCCCTTACCTAACAGACAAAAACTTACTTGTCAAAGGAATCATATTTTAAAATACTTTTTCCCAGATAAATAAGGCAAAGTGACTCATACACCAATTGGATAACTGATAAAACTTACGAGACATCCTAGAAAAGTGGTTTATCGATCTTTTAAAAATCCACATCTGTGAGTATTACGTAGTTAAGATTACCTTGCAGCATCTGACATGGAGCAGAGCACATGGGTTTTATTACCAGTCTTTCATCATTCTGGGTAATTGCATGTGAATATGTGCACATGCTGACCAAAATAAAGTCAGGGTCTCAATTGGTAGTTTACTCAGTTTCTGGACAGATAGTCCAAAAAAGCTGTTTACCTCTCAATGCATGGTGGCTGGTCAAATGACAGGAACGTTCTCCTTCCAGCTGTGAAGGATTAGGAGGCATTGTCAAGCATTTGCCAGGCAGTAACGAAGCTCACGAGCTTTACAAAGGCTCTGTTTGACAGCGTTGTGCTGGAAATGGCAGTTAATTCTAGAAAACCAAGGTGCAGATGTAAGGATTGGAGAAAACAAGAATTTGACAGCAAATAAATGAGAGTAGCATCCTTTGGCCTATGGAATAGAGTCAGGACTTCAAGTGGGTTGAGTTTCAGGAATGAGCGGCAAAAGCCCTGTGGTGCCTGACCCCCTCGCTCACTTGTGTGTCCAGCACTCCTGGGCATATCTGAGTGCTCAGCATGTGGCCGGTGAGTTAGCCTGGGGTCACACCCTGACCCTGGGAGTAGACTCCACTGGCCTTCAGTTCCACGGGGCTTCCTTTTGCCTATACACTCCATGTAGGTGATAGAAATCTAAATTCTAAAGCACTTTTGTGGAATACAAGCGAAGTGAGAACTTGAAGGAGGATGCTTCCTTTTCTGCTATCTCAAACATGTGGCATTTAAAAACAAACATTTTTTAATGGTTTTAACTAATTATATTTTTTGATTTCTTTGTCACATTTTACAGCTTTTGAAGACCAAACTGCAAATACGTTACCAGGGTTGGTTTTATGTTGTCCTATATTTTCTTAAATTTGACAAAAAACTCAACAGAACTTGTGGTAGCCAACAGCTTTGTCTGAAATTTAAAAGAAGTCAAAATGTGTTGTTAGTAAGGAAGAGATTCTAACTATTGTTTTTGCCTTCAGTGTGAACTAGTATGGTAATAATTTTGAAAAGGCAAACATGAGTGAGTAACTTTTATCTGCAAAGCTTTAAAAGTGGCCTTGCTGTTACATACGTGGCACAGACAGCTCGTGAGCGCAGGGCACTTCTGGTCTTGCCTCCTATACTTCATTCTGATGCCACCAGAAAGATGTTATTGATTCTGTAGTTAACACCCTTAGAGTGGTATGAGCCCTCAGGACTGTACTACAGAGTAAACACAACCTCTGTATGGTGGCACATGTATGTGTCTTTGTTTCATTTGTGGTTGGAGACAAAGTTGATGCTTTTGTCTCAATAGTCAATAATCATCTTACTTAATGGTTGGTTATATAATCACCTGCTATATATTACGAACTGTGCAATGAAACAGAATTGTGCATATATAATCATCTTTGGAGACCTGAAATTCCCCGGCTTGATTACAGTGGTGATACTCAGTTACAAGGCTGTACAAACCTTAATAAGAGGATAATGGGTGGTACTGGAGGGCTTCATGGTAAGCCAATCATGTTGACCAACAAACACTCTTCAGTGTAGGTGAAGTACTGTCGTGTGAGGGGCATGCAGTCAAGATGGAAGCGAGGTGGGAGATCACATTTAAAGAAAGGGTAAGCACTCAGACTTGGTTTCTTTTAAAATAGTCTTTGTTTTCTCACGTGCTTATAAATGTGTATCAAAGACTTGAATAGGCATTCTCCTTAAATCTGAGGATTTTTAGTTTTTAATGCTGTCTTTTTGCCTAATAGTGAAGATTTGCTTGTGGCTCCTAAATTGTGGCGGAGTCTACATGTTTCCTTTTTTAAAGTTTCATTATTAAAAGTGGTTGTTTTTGTTTGATATTTTGAGTTTTGTGACTATATGAGTTTAAATGAATGAAATCTGTTAAATGTTTCAGAGTTAACGTGTTTCTTTTGGTATTTCTGATTGGAATAAAGTTTTTTTTAAGTCCATTTTTCTGGTCTCTTGTGGCTGGGTTAGGGTTAGGAGCACTTTCCTTTTTGTGGTAGATTAGTCTATTTGTTGGTAAAACGTTCAGCACGCTACTTTGACTGTTAGTGACTTCACCTGATAATTTTGTAGGTAGAACAGTTCTTCATTTATCCATTTTGTTTCGTCAAGAGGAGTTCCAGATTAGTTAATTTTCTAGATAGGTTAACTACAAAGCATTTTGTTTTTTAAAGGTTGTTCTCAAATGAAATAAACTTTTCCCTACTGAGTATAAACTGTTTTGGTAAATTCAGTATATCAATACTTTCTGTTGTAATTATGTACCTTCAGGTCATGCTTACCCCCAAGCTAAATGATCTGGATGTTTGTGCTTTTTGAGTTTTTTATATCTGCTTTTGATTTCATACTGCTTGTTTCTGTTGGGAGACTGAAATCATATTAGCTACACTGTTGGTTTACACATTAAATTATAAGGTGCTTCCTGACTCCAGGGATAGTTGAGATTGCCTGATGAGGTCCACCGAGTAAGGGAGCAGTTGCCATATAATGCTTCTAAAACACTCCTGTTTGAGAAATTTTTTTAGAAATTCAGTAGAAAAGTGAATATCCTGAGCTCTAGAATTCATGAAAGGGGTTTGACACATCATCTGATGAAATGTCATTGTAACCCGCAGGCAGAGTGAGGGGAGTAGAGAGCATTTCTCTTGGTGTGACGGGGAGGGGCCAGAGGGAGGTCTGCGTAGCTGCAGTGCCTCCCAGTCTCCAGAGGCTGGTCCCAGCTTCATCCCTTCAGCATCTAGTTTCCAGTAGGGAACTTTTTCTCCAGATGAGTATATGTGATTTTGAAGTAGAAATTGAGGATAAAATAGGATTTATCAAAATTCTCATCTGCCTTCAATCCATTCTTCATATTCCTATCATTTTTCTGTATGAAATGATCCAGGCCCTGTCTCCCTTGTTGTCATCTCCAGGGATAGTTGAGATTGCCTGATGAGGTCCACCGAGTAAGGGAGCAGTTGCCATATAATGCTTCTAAAACACTCCTGTTTGAGAAATTTTTTTAGAAATTCAGTAGAAAAGTGAATATCCTGAGCTCTAGAATTCATGAAAGGGGTTTGACACATCATCTGATGAAATGTCATTGTAACCCGCAGGCAGAGTGAGGGGAGTAGAGAGCATTTCTCTTGGTGTGACGGGGAGGGGCCAGAGGGAGGTCTGCGTAGCTGCAGTGCCTCCCAGTCTCCAGAGGCTGGTCCCAGCTTCATCCCTTCAGCATCTAGTTTCCAGTAGGGAACTTTTTCTCCAGATGAGTATATGTGATTTTGAAGTAGAAATTGAGGATAAAATAGGATTTATCAAAATTCTCATCTGCCTTCAATCCATTCTTCATATTCCTATCATTTTTCTGTATGAAATGATCCAGGCCCTGTCTCCCTTGTCATCTCCAGCTAAAAGTGCCCTGCCCAGCCACTGCCGTGGGGACTTCTGTACTCTGTAGCCTCCCAGCCTTACCCATGTGGAGTCCCGCTGCACTGAACCCTGCTCTCTCCCCGGTTCACGCAGTAACTCTTACTGAGGCCTTCAGATCTCAGCTCAAACGTCACTTCCTCGGGGAAGCCAGCTCACACTTTAAGGACCAAGTCAGGTTCCCCTCTTACATATTCTTGTGCTGCCACATTCCTGTGCTGTTTTCGTAGCACTTACCTGTTTTAATTATATTGTCATTATTTGATGCCTTTGGCCCTTTTGAATGTCAGCTCCATAAGGCAGGGACTCTGCTCTGGTTTCCACAGTTTCAAGTTCCTGGCACAGTGCCTGACACCTTGTAGATGTCTGACAGATGTTTCTTTAAGAATCAAAAGAGTGAAGGGACGCACGAGTATTTAGGATCACAGCATTCTGGAATATCCTGTCTGACTTTAGTTCCTTGATGGGTCATGGGAGTTGTTTCAGAAACAAATTTTAACACTGCTTGGGCTGCCATAATGAAATACCATAGACTAAATATTTAGGCTTAAACAACAAGACATTTCTCAGTTCCAGACACTGGGAAGTCCAAGATCAAGGTGCTGGCAGATTTGGTTCCTGGTGAGAGACCTCTTCTTGGTGTACAGACTTCTGTGTCTTCACATGGCAGAGAGAGAACCTCTTGACCTCATCTAAACCTAATTACCTCCACAGGCTGCACTCCAGATACCGTCACACTGCGGGTCAGGGCTGCAACCTGCAAGCTTGGGGTCGTGGGGGACACAAGCATTCAGCCCATAACATACATGAGCTAAATGATGAGGCTCTTCTTTGCTCTCCCCCTTCATGTGTAACACTTGGCTATCTTTTTTTTTTTTAATTTTTATTTTATATGGGAGTAGAGTTGATTTACAATGTTGTGTTAGTTTCAGGTGTACAGCAAAGTGATTCAGTTATACATTCACCTATCCTGTACTCTCAGAAATATCCAGCCAATCTGAGACAAGTCTCTGTACGAGTCAGGACTCCAATGTACAGGCTCCATTTTTCTTATTCTTGCACTGTTTTTGAATTGTGGATCTCAGCTGAGTGAAGCTGACCAAGAAGGACAAGAAGAAAGTATTCCTTAAAGTAATTAGTGTGTCATTGCTGCTTTGTTACTGTAGAAGTGCCATGAAGGCAGTGGCTTGTTTTGTTTAGAGCAGACCACCTCAGTAGTTGCTTTACCTTTCACCATCATCATTCAGTTCAGGAACCAGTCATTAGTCAGCAGTGGCTTGCTCCTTACAGAGTACACCAAAAAGGGGGAATGCATTTAGTTACATTGAGATGCTATATACCTTTTTGTTTCAGGTGATAATAGGGAAAAGAAACTAATTTCTTTCAAGGGTCATCATATCTATAGTAATAAGAGGCACTTGGTATATAGCTTTCTCTTTTCCCATTGGTAAAAAGGAAGCCTCCAGACTTTCCTTACCCCTCTCATACTTTGCTGAAAAAGAGTGATTAAACAAATTTCGAGGTTTGCTTGGGCTCCCCACTTCTCACTCCCCACTGAAAAAGAGCCATAGAGTTTTCAAGACAGATAATAAGGAAAAGTGGGTATGTAAGGGATCCAGGTACTTTTCATTTGTAATTTGTGTGTAAAATATGAAGGTAACAAGTGAAAAGGAGTTAGGAGGTGAGGGCCTAAACTTGGAGATATAATGGGTGTGATAAGCCTTGAGAAAGCTAAGGCAAAGTCCAAGGAGATTTAAACCTTTGCTGTTGCTGTTTGGAGCCCTTCAAAACTTCTGCCACTTGTGGTCCAGGAACAGAAAAGCATGGTGTTTTTATGTCTGGAAGCAATGCAAAATACATTTGAATGTATATCAACTCAAACTAGAGAAGAAAACATCCCTAATTTCAATTTGTACCTTTTATAGTTTCTTTATTTTATTTAGCAGATTTGCCTTACATCTGCTCAGTACTGTAAAGCTGCCCTTTCAAGGACAAATCATTTCGAGTTACAAGATTCTAGACTTGTGGACTATACAGAGCATTGGCTGCCTGTGACAAGTTCCTAGGTAAAACCTTAAATTTCCCTTGATTCCCTACTGGCTCCCAGGCTGGCTTAGGTCTCCTGTGGCACGTGATGACTGTCTCAACCCCAGCTCTCTGGCCAAGATGTTTGTGCTGTATCCCTCAAGACAGTGTGAATGCCTTGAGTGCAGGGGCTGTCTTTCTGATCTTTGTATTCACGGACTAGAGGTTCTCATAATACCTGTTCAGTGAATGAATCATACTCTGATCCCAGGTGTTATCTTTATCATTCTCCCTGTTTCAGAGACACTGAATTTTTTAGGAATTTGTCTTTTAAAAATCATCATGGAGGATACATAATGTCTGATTCCATTTATTTGAAGTTCTAGAAGAGGCAAATCTGGTGGAAAAAAAACCCAGTGGTTAACTCTGGGAAGGGGCATGAAGGAACTTTCTGCCTCTGGGGTAACGGTAGTGATCTATATCTTGATAGGGGTTTGGGTTACACAAGTGTATACATTGGCCTAAACTTATTTAGCAAACACTGTTAATATCTGTGCACTTCACTGTGTGGAAATTTTACAACAGAAAAATATTGAACTTTAGTTAATGATACGTATTGCTGAGGAGTTTTAAAAGGACGGGTACAGATATCTGCAATTTATTCATCAAAATACATCAAAAATTAAGATGGATTGATGGATGGGCAGAATATTGGATAACTGATAAAACAAGCTTAGTAAAGTGTTCACAGTAGAATCTTGTAAAATTCTTTCATCTTTGGTGTATGTTTGAACATCTCATAATAAAATGTTAAGAAAAATCATTAGGGTGTTTATCAAAATATTTGATGTCTTAATATATTGAGAGACTCAGTTCAGTTCTCTTAGTATGCTAGTTATTCTAGACTGCCATGAAGTCATAGGATACTACAGAAATACCTGCTAGAGGGGAATACAGGCCTATGGCATATTACTAACTTATCCTTCCCACTAGTCCTAATGACGTGGTGGCCACCTCCTCTCTCTCCTCAAGCCCAGAACACACACCAGATTGTGACAGGGCTGGTGAGTAACATGGTGGCTGATGAACTGATGTTTTTCTTAAGTCGGCCCCAAAAGTGAGTGGTCTACTCACCCCTGAAGTGACCAGGGTAGGGATCATGATTTTCCCGCCAATACTCTGCAACTTTCAACAAAGGCCCGGAAGTCCTTCTTTTATACATAACATTTATTATGTACACACACAAAACCTCTTCAGTAATAACTGCCTAAGAATAAATAGTGTATTCAGAACAGATCTGATACTTTGTATTTAACTTTTATAAAGTAATCCTTTTACAATGAAATTTGGATCCTTCATTTTACCCAGACAAAAACTAATCTTTTATAGTGATGGGCTTTTGCAAGTTAATGTAAGCACAGCAGCCTCGTGTACCCATAATTTAAATAGCTTTCAAAGGAGACAGCTGTTTCCCCCAAAAAAGGGTTTAAAAGCTGTTCTGAGTTGTCTGTGCTCTGCTTAGAGCTTCTGTTGTTCCTGTTTTGAATTTGTCCGCAGCAGTCGGAAGCTGTTTGGAGCTCACAGTGTGTGTGTTTCTGTAGCGGCTCCTCTCGTGGAGTTAGAAGATAAAGCACACAGCACCGGGTCTGTTCCTGAGAAGATAAGATGATCTTAGTGTAATTAACTGCTCAGTAACTTAAATACCATTTAAAAATAGGGAAGTCTTAGCTCTGGCTGAAGGAGGATGGTGTAACTGATGGGATGCATGGTTGTCCATCTCTCAAGCTCCAAAGTTAATATGTTCTCCAAACAGGCTTTCTTTATCTTCACAGAGATCCATGGAACTGTCATCCATGAAGAATCTAAACCCTAACTGCATTTTCTAAATCCCTAGTTCTCAAACTGTGGTCCCCAGACCTACAGCATCAACTGGGAACTGGTTAGAAATGCAGAATGGGGCCTCCCACCCCAGACCTGTGAAATAAGCAGCTCTGGATGTCAACCTAGCAGTCTGTTTTAACAAGCCCTCCTGGTGATGCTAATGCCTGCACCACTTTTCATGTTCTCTGCCAGAAGGGAAGGGCCTAGAAGGAAATCTCAGTGGGCATGTATTTGTGTTGTTTTAACCATTAAGTTCGTGGTAATTTGTTACATCAGTAATAGGAAACTGATGTAAATATAAATAGTTAAAGTCACTTCCTTTTAAATAAAAAAATCTATTTTTAAATAGTCCAAAATATGTCAGTCATATTTCAGGAATAACTGAAATAGTGATCATTAGTGCTATGGTTAGTTAAGTTAGCTAAAGAATGATTAATTTCTCAAAAAATTAATTTCTCAAAAATCTGAATTGAAAGGGATTCACTCTTTTTCTTTTCGGTGACTTCCCAAAAAAGCATCCCAAGTAGGATTGTCATTTTTTTAGTAAATTTAAAATAGTATGGCAAAATGAACCATCAGTCACAGTTAAATAACACAAGAAAATGTCATTCTAGGGAACAGTGAAAAATAGCATGTTCTAAATTTATCTATATGAGAACCAATCACTGTATACAGCTTGACAAAAATTTATCAACTATGCTTCCTATTGGTATGAATAATTTTCACTGAATAATTTATAAAACTCTACACACGATTCATATCAAATAAACTTGTAAATGGCCAGAACATTAGTGAACAGATGTGAATGGTTCAGATGTTAGTAAATGTGTTTTCAGTGCAAAATGCCTTTTCTATGTTTTAGAACAGTAGGCTTCAAAAAATGAAGTGTGCATATGCCAGTGGAAGGACAAGGTAAACCCTGGAAGTGCAAGAGGTAATGTAGAACTTTGATTTTTTAAACATTCTTTTAAAATTTCCTTTTTCCCTATACATGTTTTATAATGTACATAATAGATCAGTATAACAGTATATATAATTTATAAATGATCAAAATTTGGAGTGTATTCTAATTTTTTCTGTTAAGATTTACATGATCAAAAAAGTTTAGAATATCACTAACAAGAACCACCAAGCCACTGCCTCTGTCACAGCCTTATTCTTGATTCTGGTCTAAAAGTGAACAAAATGTAAACAAAAATTTTCAAACTAATGCTAAATGCAAGGTTTTTTTTGTTGTTTTTTCCAGAGGTGGGGTCTCTGACAAGATTAGGGTGTGAACAGGACTTGCACTCCCTTAATCTAGCCCCAGGTGGTCTCCTAATCTTTTTAAAATTTATTTATTTAATTTATTTAATTTTGGCTGCTTTGGTTCTTCGTTGCTGTGTGCGGCTTTCTCTAGTTGTGGCGAGTGAGGGCTCCTCTTCGTTGCGGTGCACGGGCTTCTCGTTGCAGTGGCTTCTTGTTGCGGATCATGGGCTCTAGGCACGCGGGCTTCAGTAGTTGTGGCTTGAGGGCTCTAGAGCGCAGGCTCAGTAGTTATGGCGCACGGGCTTAGTTGCTCCGCGGCATGTGGGATCTTCCCAGACCTGGGCTTGAACCCGTGTCCCCTGCATTGGCAGGCAGATTCCTAACCACTGCAGTGCAAGTTTGCCATCAACCTTTTAAATAGGTTAACCACACACAAAAAGTGTGGCAAATGTTTCAAAGTAGCATTTATTTTTTAAAAGCACATTATGAGGTGGACTTAAACTAAAATATTCAGTGCATATATTAATAAAAGGTTTATTAAAAACTTAAAATTTCATGTAGGTATGTATGTAGATAAATTCACCTACAATTCTACCATCCATTTGAAAAACAACTCAATTGAAAAGGTAAAAACTTGTCACATTTTTAGAAAGCTTTTCTAATTCTGAAATAAAGAGCATTTGATCTGTTAAAAACCTTTGTGGGAGGGAGGTAGTTTTGTTTCAGTTTTAGATTTTAGAAGTTATTTTACTAAATCATTCACTTTATGGCTAGTTTTCAATGAATGTGAATATCTTTACTAGAAGGTAGGTAAAAGGTACTATAATGCAATTAAGAATTTCAAGATGGCTTCAGCAGAGCATTAAACCAAGCATGGGGCTTTTCTCAGTGCAGGCCCTTAAATGACTACATAGGTCACATACCCATGAAGCCAGCCCTGCATCTAAGTCTATATCAACTGCAGTTATAGGAATACTAAAACCTTAGTTATCTTTGTCCCTTGAGCTCTAGACTAGGCATCTAGTAGGGAGTCACATGTTTGTTGAATGAAAAACTGCATCTTGGCAGTTTTCCAAATCAATGAGAAATGCTTCGTTTTTCTGACCTATTGGTCAGAACAAAATCTTACTCCAGTGAAGTCTGTTCATTATAATAAATGATGGATTCCTGTAATACTGAATAATTTGCACATCACAGTTCTGGCTTCATGGAAATTTGAGGCCACATATGGTGAAGATTCATTTGATTCATTCAACAAAAATTTATTGATCCTGCTGGGCACTGGGAATAGAAGAATAAATAAGAGTCCCTGCCCTCAAGGAGCTTACAGTCTGGCATGAGAATCTAGTGAGAAACAGCACCTCAGTCAGAATCTAGTGAGAAAACTTTCTGGTGTCTGGCATATTATCTGGAATATTCCAAATGTCCTGAAAATGTGAATCTAAAATTTATCAGAAAGCACAATTTGGAAATGGAAGATGCAATGAAATTTAAAAGAAAATTCAAATATTCAACTTCTAATGTAAAAACCATGAAATCTAAATGAGGAAAAAACTCGGGAAAGCTGAAAATTCTATTTTAAGTACTTTGGACCAGATTTAAATTTTAAAAATTATTTTATTATCTCTGGCATTTTCATTTATAGTGACATTTATATACACATGTATAGAGGAGGTGTGTGCATTTGAGATGAATTCCCTGGAGCTTTTGATAAAACCCATTTTTCTATCACTAATTCATTTACAAGTAAAAAAGCGGCATACAGGTAAATTTGAGACTTTCCTTTTGCCAATAATTTACATTATCGTTTGAATGGAAGAAATTCTTAAGAATTGTGTTCAGGGTATAAATTTCGGTACACTCTCATTTTGCACTGAGACTGAACTGTGTCTTTGTACAGTGTGTGATAATTTAACCGTGTATTTTATTTTATTTTTTAACCATATATTTTAATAATTACTGACAGTTTAATGGCATCAAAAATACTCTTACGTCTATCTGGATTTTCACTGTTTTTTTTTTCCCCTCTGCACTCTTCTTTTTTCTTAAAAGCATGAAAGACCCCTGTGCAACTACAGAGCCTTTGTTTTTGCTTCCCTGTACTTTGGTACATTGCTTCTCCTTAATCTAGTAGCATCCTTAGCTTGTAGTATTTTACTTAGTGGTAACTGAAAAAAATCACTAGCTTGGGCTTTAACTGGGAACTGTTATCCAGAAGGTTATTGTGAACCTGTCAGGAAGGTGGTGAGCAACCAAAAGAGCTGTCTCACAGACTGTGCACCCAGAGCTCATCCAGCCCATTAGAAACTAAGCAGGCTTGGTTATCTCTCGTCCCAGCTCATAACAGATGAACACAGCACATTAGAAGGAAGTGGGGAGCCTGTTAGAGGCAGGTATATTGATAGTGTGGTAGGAGACCACTATATAAGCAAAACAAACTACTTAGCAGATACAAAATTTTTTAAATTAAAAAAAACAAAAACCACACCAGGAATCTGAGGCAAATGATTATATATACCTCGAGGCTGAGGGAATCACTTTATAATAATTAATATCAATGTTATAGCCCTTTACAATTTATGAATTATTTTACATACATCAGAGCTCATTAGATATTTGTAATAACACATGGATATAACTTTTACTTTCATCATGAAAAAGTGAATTGTACTGAGCATGCTGTTTAAGAAGAAGGTGGGTAGGTATACTGACATATCTGAAAGACTTGCATCAAAAATAATTACAAGTTTTAAATTTTGGCACTTAAGATATATGCATTAATTATCCCAACATTAATATATATGCTTTCCTTCATGACCAACACTGTGTTACTGAATTTTCATAGCTCTCAGTGACTGCTGGTCATTAAATGGGGATGATTGTCATCAGTAAGTTATCAGACCATTTCTCCTGTTAAACACAAGCTTAACAGATTCTTATGGATGCCAACACCATATATTCTAATATGGGAAACACTCGGCTCCTAAAAGAGTCTGAGTGTTTTTCCTATATTGCACTTTCTAGAAAACAGCCTTAACAATGATATGATGTGATCTTGGTTCTAGACATAGGAGTGAGGAATATGTGATTTACCTTTTCCATGCTTGTTTTCCTAAAATTTTTGGTATAGCCTCTTCTTGGGGATGTAACAAGGAGAAACAAAATATACATGCTCTTTGGGCTTCTGAGAAAAAAGACCACAGACATTTTCAAAAGGTAAAAATAGAGGTCTCTTCTGCATCAGCCACTTCATTTTCACAATTGAAAATAAGGAACTACGGTATATTTGATGTTTTTAAACTCATTCAACATAGCTTTGCCATAAATATACTGTTCTGCAGAAAGCTTTTTAAAACAGATGTATAATTTATACTACACTTACCAACAATTATATTATCAATTATAATACATTTACCAATTATCATGATTAAAAATGACTAAATAAAATTTTAGAGTTAAAAACACCAGATTAGATTTTATACACTAAGTGAAATGGGATCTTGAAATTTTAAGTGTAATCTCCTCCAATATTGTATGGCATTCCTGATGCCCTTTAATTCCTTGATTAATATCCCGATGACTTTCTAATCATGACAATACCTCAGAGAGGACAAAGGTTTTGTTGAGTTTGCTATTAATTTTGAATTCTCATCTGTGAGGCTCTGTTTTTGTATAAGGCTATTAATCCTCCATTTTTCTTTATCTTATAGCTACTTACCCTACATGAGGGTTTTTAGTTAGGAACGGACCATATGTGTGCCCTGCAGTTTATGGCGTTAATTCTAATGGAAATTGTCTATCTTGTAAATGTTCTTTTGCATGGTGCAGAAGATGAGCCAGCTCTGAAATAGACAACTTCCAGAGGGTGTTAAATAAGTAAATTAACAGACCAGTTTACCATCCTTTACAAACTAAAGGGCAAAATGGTAGAGTAGTAAGCACAGGCTTGGAACTAAAGCAAACATTGAGTTTGAATCTCAGTGCTGCCACCCCATGCCAGCTCTGTGACTTATGGCAAATCAACCTTTCTGACCTTCCATTTCCCCCAAAGTACATTGGTGCTAATGCCACCTACCTTGCAGTTTTTGTGAGAGTTAGCAGTAAAGTATGTACATTATTTGACACATGATAGATGTTCTAGAATCATGGACTGAAATTTATTAGAGTTGGGCAACATTTGGGCCCAGCATCTGACATGGAGCGCTCTCCCAAGGAGATGCAATATGTGGAAACTTCTTTTGATTATCAATACAACCACTGTACTTAGTAGCTTATTTTTAAAGTCAACATTAGGTGTTTCTGTCTCTTTATTTTCTTTTAAATATGTGTTTTTAAGAAAGTTTATGGCAAACCTGTGTTTTCACTGTGGGTACTTTTTTTGATGACTAAAAAATTTCGAATTTTTTTTTAACATCCATTGTAAGAAAGATCTAATTTTTAAAATTTGTCCTAGAGCCAACATTATCCAAGTGAGATGTAACCTCTGTACGTGTGTGAATGGCTGTCGGGCAGGTTCTACAAAAAGTGTCATTTTTATTCATGTATTTGGGTTGCTTAAACATTTCTATAAGATTTAAAACACTTTTCTTCTTATGGCTGGAATTCTCAGCATTGCTACTCCCATGCCTTCCTTTTTCAATGTACTGGCCAGTTTAAAGGTATTCACAATAATACAACTTAAAGACAAAAAAAAGTGTTCATAAGTCATTGTTTTAACAGCCAGCATAATACAGTAGAAATTGCCCTGAGCAAGGAATTAAGAGACTTGAATTCAAGTCCTGGCTCTGCCACTAATTTTACAGGATGACTTTAGGCAAGTCACTTAACTTCTCTCATTCATCTAATAACGAGATTGAGTCCATTTTAAGTTACTTTCTACCTCTAAAATTGCTTTTATTTGCTTATTTTTTTAATAATCAAAACACCTTCTGGGAGTTGTGTTAAGCACCTGATGGGTAGAGAAATATTTACTGATGTTTAAGGTAGTAATATTTGAAGCTGTGATCCAGGAACCACCTGAATACAGATTACCTGGGGTTCGTGTTAAAAATACAGATTCCTGTCCTCTCCCTGGCTGAATCAGAACCTCCTAAGGTGAGGGCCAGGTTTCTCTATTTTTCACAAGCTCCCCAGTATAATGCACCCTAATGTTTGAGAACCACTGGCCTAAGAGAATGTGTTCTAAGAGGGAAAAAGCTAGCATGTGGCTCAAATTACTCCAGCCTCTGGCAAATCTCTTCTAAGGACAGTCCCATTCAAAGTGGAGGAGACTAGAAAAAAGCTGCTTACTTCAGCAGAGTGGTCAGCCTTATGCCTGGCCCCTGCGTGATGCTTTTTACTTGCTGTGTTCCATAACAAAACACAAAATGTCTTAGTCATGACACCCAAGTCACGGACCATCACAGTTATGACAACAGCTTGAAGACAATCACAGTTCTCCCTTCATTAATGGTAAGAGAGCTGAGCTCAAGGAAGATGAGAAAAACACGTCTTTACTCTCGATTTTCCCTCCACCCGTCATCCTCTGTGATTCAAATAATCTGGCAGAGGAAACAGAAAATCTAAGCCACATTGTTCTCATCACTCTGTGGCCAGATGGAGAGTATAATCTAATAAATAAATCCTCTTCTATACAACAGAAATGACCAAAGCCCATTCCTTCTCCTCTTTTCCTTTCTAATGCTGTTGACAGGAACAAAATACCAAGTAAGGACACATGCTACAGATTTTAAAATTCATACAAATAAACTACAAAGAGAGGTGGTAATTTTTTTTCTAGAATTTCACAACAAAATCCCTCTCACAGTGAAAAATATGTATAATTTTAACAGGAAACTTAAAAGACATTTTGCTGCAAAACTGTAACAGTTGTTAAGAATAATGCCATTATCTGTGCTCATTATAGAGAAACGACAGCAACTTTAAAAGGCCAGGTATACTGATAAGATGAAATTTCTTTTCAACAACCAGTATGCCAACATCAAACTTTTGGGTTTTATTCAACACTAGCATCACGAGTTTCTCCTAATCCAACCAAAACTCCTGCCAAATGTCCACAAAATTCACACCAAAATCAAAAAACAGAAAAGAGAATTAAAAGAAAGAAACTTGACAAGAGCTACCATGCAAAACAACCAGCAGAACTGGAGTTCAGTGGCACAGATCAGCAGGAGCCTAGGAATGCTGCAAAAGATGGTGCTGCCTGGAGTCTAACTTGGCGATGCCCCTGTGATGCTGGACGACCAAGTACTCAGGTCACGGGTGTGTTCATGGACCCATAAGAACTAGGATCTTGACCCAAACTTTTAAGATCTTCTAAAAAGAAAATACTTCACCTAAATTGAAGTAATATATAATTCAAACACCAGAAGAGTTCCTTATTTGATGTAAGTTGTGCCTAAAACTTTGGCTGATACAAAGAAACCCGTCCACTAAGGCACCCGGAGGCGATCTGACAATGTGTTGGAGAGAACTTTGTTGTCAGTACCACATCATTATGAGAGTACAGAGAACGGATCACCCGCAGGGGACTGGCTTCTTTGGGCAAACAGTCAATAAGTTCACTGCACTGTTTGTCAAATCCCAACAAGCGAATCCCATAGCCATGTGGGGAAGAAATCATTCGCCCATCAGGGCTGAAGCAAAGTTCTTTGATATAACCCCTGCCTACATTGGCTTCTTCAATGTAATGAGTCAGTCGTAGAGAACAGCGAGGTGAGACTGGTCGCACAGGGGCTCCTTCTTGGAATTCATAGACACAAGTCCACTAGAGGGAGAGAAGAGAGACAAATCATAGAGCCTCATAAATGGAGTATAACCTTTAAAAATTGTGAATAACTATACTGTCACCTGTAACTTATATAATATTGTACAGCAACTATACTTCAACTAATTAAAAAACAAAAAGTTAGAGAGTCCCAAAGAGTGCTACAGATAATCTTTGTTTTAAAAAAAAAGCTCCACAGAATGCCAAAGCTACAGAATTGTTGCAAGAAATCATTCAGATGAATGCTACCCCTCTCCCAACTAACAAAACTTGTAGGTCCCATACTGTCTTATTTACATTCATATCAAGGTTATTCTGTACTATGACACTTTAAAGCCTTTTATTCCCTGAGGCCACTGTGACTTCTGAAGTAATAATTGCCTTTTCTGAGAGTAACAAGAATCTTGATATTTTAGAGTTAAGACATCTAAGCCCTAGAATACCTCTCCTCCTACACACTTCAAAGACTCTTCTCTCCTTGTGTTAGCTGTGGCTTCTACAGCTAGGTGACTAGCTAGCTAGCTAGCTAGCTAGCTCTGGAAAGACTCCTGCTTTCCAGCATAAGGAGAATCATAAGGTCATTTAAGATCTTTTCCCCTAGTTATCAGTTCAGTCCCTTCCTTTCCCAAAGCTTTCCCTGGTTTTTAAAAAGAGAAAATCATAATACTCCATTGGCTTAGAGCAAAACTTCCCATTTAGCCAGCTTAGCTCAGTCCTATGTTTACTATATAAGGGGTTTTTTACAGTGAGATGAAGGAGGCAAGAATTAAGCTGGGCTCAGTCTGAGCTGATGACTCCTTTAAAGTACTTCCTGCTTCCCACACACAGGCCAGAGAGGAGGAAGGGTTTTGAAGGGATAAAGACACCATGAGCACACATGGCAATGGCAGTGTGTTCAGTCAGCCCCACTGAAGGTGGAGTGCTGCTGCCCATACCTCCTGATCATCAGTGTTGCTTGAGCACCGAAGAAGAGTGGCCCAGCCTTTTGGGTGCAGCTGTAACGATGTGATGCAATTTCCACGGTCTCTCTCACCAGGAACTTCAGGGGTTAAGACTTCAAGACTGTTTCGTGGTGAAATTCCTGAGATATGAGAAAATTAGGATGTGGAATTTGTATTATCAAAGGACTGAGGTAGCTCATCAAAGCTTTGATTTCTGGCAGCCACCCTCATGCCTTTATTCCTTCATCTGCCCCTTATACTACCACATGTAAAAAACCATGATGCCCCTCAACATATGGGGTATGTGTCTTTGGGGTGGATAGGGGGGAAGGGGTATGACAGAACTAAAGAATCCAAGTTTCTGCAGCAGGAATCAACAATAACCTAACACTAAGGTGTTAAAGCTGACTAGGAATCCTTTTGATTTGGATCTACATCTCAGGTTATGTGACATGAAAGGAATCTGGAAAAGTAAAAGACAACAATTCTCATCTCAGAGGACCTGATGCTCTGTAGTCCAGAGAAGGAAATACGTGCAAGCCACGAGGACTGCCTTTACATAGATGAAAGATGTGTGCAAGGAGCAGGACTTATGGCCCCCAAGGACAGTACTATAAACAACAAATCAATGTATAATTTTGGAGGTAAGAGAGGACAGCTCACACAGAGACATGTCAAAACAAGGGGTGGGAGATACTGCCAATTGTACATATTCCTGGTACTCTGCTATGGCCCATCATTTCTTTCTACCTGGCCCCCAATGAAACTGACTGCTGTAGTGAGCCATTGTTACAAATGGGAGTATGTCATATCCCTCAAGTATGTGACCCACTTTCATACACATTGTAAGGAAGCAGCTTAGAAATTTATTATCAAGAGAAATATTTCAACACTTCTCTGCCTATAGAAGGAGTTGCTTTAAAGATAATGAGCTGCCTCTGTCAGACCCTTCGTGAATTATTTCGCACTTAGATGTGTTATCTTCTTTTAAAAGCTTCCCTTTAGATTACTGCAGCATTGACAGAAACCTGTGACGATCTAAATTACATTCTTACAACCAAATTATACCTAAATAGTTATTTCACATGTGATTGAACCTTAACAACAATTTTAGAAAAAAAAAAAAACCCTATTTCAAGAATTTTGAAAATCTATTAACAAAAGCAGAAAAGAAACCCATTCTGAATAAGTAAGCAGTGGTTTTTGGGCTCTGCTCCTTGGAGGTTGCTCAAGAGCTGGCAAAAGGGGGAACCATACAGGGCCAGGGTGGAGATGGGGTAGGGAAGACTGGAGGGTCAAGGGCCTCCTTAATTTTACTTGAACCAAAGTTACTTCGCTTTTATTTGTGCTACATCCCTAAAAATCCACAGGAGAAATGTTACATATGTGGGCATAAATCTCTAAGAGGAGGAATATTTAACTTTAAAATGAGACATCATAGTCTTCAACATCCAGAGGACAGGATGGTGGATAGTCTATAGGTTTAGGTTAGGAAGGTCTCTCAAACCATTCTTGGAAGTAGTCAGGCAAAGTAATCAAGAATGCATTTATTGAGCACTTACCAGATGAGGCCACCCAGGGAAAACACTAATTAGAAGTCTAAGTCCTGCCTCTAAATATCTAGGTAGGTGATATGCTTATCTCCAAAAGGTGACCCAAAATTACAAAAATATATATATCTGGCCATCAGTCCATCAAGAGGAGAACAAACAAAAAGTGCTGTAAGAGCTTACATGTGAATTAGTACGGAGAGGGAAGATGAGTGAAATTTGCATAGGTAGAAAGCATTTCAATTAAGGGGTGGATAGAATAGATTGAGCAGCTAATTCTCCCAGATTGGCTGGGGAAAAACTGGCAAAAGTAGAGTGGGGCCAGATTATAGCTCTTTATCCCACAACCCCTCTGAGGCTGCCAGGCATTGCTGGGATAAGGAAATGGCAAAGCAAAAAGCCTGCTGGGCTGGAACCAGGCAACTTTCACAAGCACCTGATAAACTCATCCCTTTATATTTACATAGCACTATCACAGGCACAGTCTCATTTAATTTCTATAACAACCTTGATTGGAGTCTATATTTCCCAACTATTCCCTCTCCAAACTAGACCAAACTAAATACAGAAAATAAAACTAAAGTTCAAATTCCAACAAAAATGTAAGCCCAAGATATTCAACCCTAGAGACTGGTTAGCTTTTTGGGGATTTGTTTGTTTGTTTGTTTTTTGGTTTTTTTGGCCACACTGTGTGGCATGCGGGATCTTAGTTCCGGGGATTGAACCCATGCCCCCTTCAGTGGAAGTGCTGAGTCCTAACCACTAGACTGCCAGGGAATTCCCTGGTTAGCTTTTTGAAAATGTTACTGAGGAGCAAGGAATAGCTTCATCTCTATTGGCTTTTATTTTTAAGGATTAAAATCAAACCAAAAAAAGCTATTTTAGAATCTATATTCAAGATTATGAAATCCAACTTTTGACCTACCTTCTCTTTGTGAGGCTCGTGACATATGTTTCTCAGAAGATGAATTAGAATCACTATGATGAGAAGGTGAACCAGAAACTCTAGGACCAGATGAACTCGACAAAGTGGTAAGATCTTGAAAATACAAAACGTTCCGACAGTAAAGCTAGCAAAACTCTGGTAGTATCTCTTAACTTTTTAATCATCTACTTCAACCATATTGTTAAAGTTCATCTGAAACATGGCAAGTACATATCCACCTAAAAGTGGCCTATAAAAAAGACTGAGGTGGGCAAGATAGCGCTTTGGAATGTCCAATCTAAGGCCTAGTCCCTTTCTAAAACCCTTTTTACATCAATGACTTCCTTAAGTGAAATAAAAATGAAAAACCAAATAAACATAGGAACATCTTAGGTTTCCCATCATTTCTGTAGTGAAATGGAACAAGAAAATTCAGCAAGAATGAAAACTGAGCTGTTCAGCCTGTTGTTTTATGTTAGAATGGCATCCAAACAATGGGTCCATTACCGAGAACATGAACAGATCCTTCTTAAAGCATACCAACAACTTCTATCATCATTACTGAAATTATGTGAATACCATCTTTGAAATGCAGTACAAACTTAACATTGAAATCTGGGAAAATAAAATGAATATCAGATAGGTGAGTCTGATGTATCACTCCAAATAGCAGTCTCTATGTCACACTTTTCTTGTGGCCGCACATTTCTGTGGGGACTTCTTATTAATCTAATTTCTTTGGATGGTATTAAGTATCAGAATTACCTTTAGAAGACAGAAAACCTTCCTGGTTTTTAAGCAAAACATGCCAATTTAGACCTTCTAAATCACTACTTCTCACTAAGCTCAAGTTGATTATTAATGTTTAACCTAAAAATCTGAAATGAAAGGGACTGTACTTGCATATTAATGAAATCCCTTGCTTGCAAATAAGTTGGTAAAACTTAAATGTCTACTTTTAGCAGTGAAATTAGGCAACTGCAATACAATGAGGCCTGCACATTCCCAAAGGGAGTCTTCAGAAGTAGCCCCGTGCATAGAGAAATATTCCAACCATTTGAAGTTGATTTTAAACAATTTATGAACATTATGTTTTCCAAATGCTTAAGTATTTTTTTCTGAGTTCTTGTTCATAAACACAATATTATAACTAATGAGTATGTTCCTATATCAGCCCTCTTCTTCCTAAAGGTAGATATAATAGTCTCTATCATGTAATGTAGTACAAAGTTTTCCTGAGCCCCCATTTCGCTTAAGTCCAGTGGAACTGGCAACAGGAAAAGGAACAGGGCTTTAGCAAGAGGATGTTTATAGGTCATGAGATAAGATGGCACCAACTACCTGTGTCTGGACATCTGAAAGTCTAGGATGCAATACAGACTTAAAATTAAAACTATATTGACTATAACTTAACAGCTCTGCTGGGTTCCAGAAAAACTTTAAAAAGATTGACAGTATTTTGGGCCATCACTAATTTTTGAGATAATGATGATCTACAAATACTGATGAAGACTTTCTGGCTAGCAGAGGGCTAAAAAAATTTCTTTTAGAGTTAGAAGTTATTCTTCCTAGATCATTTGTGATACAGAGGCACAAATTAATACTATGTCAGAGATACATGCAGATCATTATACTTCCTTGGGAAAAAAGCTATTACTGAGCTTTCCAAAGAATATCTTTTAACTTTCTTCCCTTCTTTCTGTTATCATTCTCAGAATAGAAACATATACCATCCCCTGTCTGAGATTATTTAGAAAAAACTTTCTTTAATCAAAAAAGGAAAGCTTACCTGAACTTGATGTTGTTCTTCTTGCTCTCAAAATGGGATAGCTGCCTACTTCTAAAGACTTGGTTAAGTCAAGATCATGCAAAATCAAGAGATATCCAGAGGACGTTGAGATCAGCATTTTGGAACAATCTGGTGTTAATCTCATTCGCATGAGAAAACGTGTGTGAAAGAATTTCTTATGTGGACACCCATCTTCTGTACACCTACAAAAGAAATCAAACCAACAAAACCTAGAGTTATCATAAATATAAGCATTCAGTGATAGTCATATTTTTGCCCTTCAAACTAGAATTTACAATTTACACTTGATGTACACTCAGACTTATACACATGAAAAAAATTTTTTTTTTTTTTTTTGTGGTACGCGTGCCTCTCACTGTTGTGGCCTCTCCCGTTGCAGAGCACAGGCTCCAGACGCACAGGCCCAGTGGCCATGGCTCACGGGCCCAGCCGCTCCGCGGCATGAGGGATCTTCCCGGACCGGGGCACGAACCCGTGTCCCCTGCATCGGCAGGGGGACTCTCAACCACTGCGCCACCAGGGAAGCCCCACATGAAAAATTTTTGTTCACCATTCCTTCTTCCATCTCTAACTTTTTTAAAAAAATTATTATTTCTTTCTGAAGTATATTAAATAAAATTCTGTTGAGATAAACTCACTTTTTATTGTTCTGAAAATCTTTATTTCACTCTTTGATTAAAGGTTTAGTTGAGCCTATAACTTTAGGTTGATAGTTATTTCTTTCTGAATATTGAGGATAATATTCCAGTGAGTTCTGGCTTCTATTGTTGCTATTTTTAAGTCTACTATCAGTCGAATTGTTACTTTGGATAATTTTTTTTCCTTTGGTTGATCTTCTCCTTGTTCTGGAGTATTGCAGTTTCACTATGACGTGTAAATTTGGATTTCTTTTCATTTATCTTCATTGGGATTCATTTGACTTTCTAAATCTTAAGAGTCATATTATTTATATATTCTGGAAAATTTTCCATCATTATTCCAATATTGCCTCTCACCTATTTTCTCTATTCTTTTGGAGCTCTAGATAGATATTTGAAACATTCCCATTTGACTCTCCTTGTCTAATAACTGCTCTTTCATGTTTTCTATCTCCTCATTTGCATATGTTGCCATCTTGGTAATTTTTCAATATCTTTCTTAACCTGTTTTTTAAGCTGTGTCTGCTACTTGTTTTTATAAACTTCAATAGTTCTATTTCCTTACTTCTTTAAGTTCTACTTGGCTCTATTTCAAATCTGTATGATCTTTTGAATAGATTTTTATTCCTTGCCTATGTTTTTTAGTCACCATTTTATTTCCTTTTTTATTAATTATTTTTAAAACTGTGAACTTTGTCATCCCTACAGAAAAGTACATAAATAAAACATATGTAGAATTTAAAGAAAAATGAACAGCTGTGATCCATCACCCATGTTAAGAGGTAGAACAATACCAGTACTTTAAAAGTCCCCTTTGTTTCTCTTTTCTGTAGAATCCTTCAGTCAGCATGCAGTGCTTCAAGCATGCAATAACTTTTCTTATCTCTCTGAGGATATTGATAGGTTTTTAAAATTTTAAGTTTTCTTCTCCCTATGTAGTCTCTACTTTTTCCAAGCTATCTCCCCATTTGTGTAAGTCTTTTCGTAGAAACTTTTGTCAAATGTCTGGTTATGTTTGGCTGTCTGCTCATAATTAAGAGTGGGGAACTAAAAAGCTGACTGGGAACTCTGAGTGCAAGGGTAGGCTTGAGGTTCACTAAATAGGGTGAAGCCATATTTTGAGGAACTCCTAATGGCAGTACCTTTAGTTCATTAACCGAAAGAACTTGTGAGGATCTCTAAATTCAGTATTCAGTGTGCATATGGTCACTCAATCCCCTTGATTTTGGTAAGGTACCCAAGCCTTTAACTGTGTCTGGCATCCTTTAATACAGATATTCTCTATTTTACCTCTTTAGAGAATAAAATTCAAAATTCCTGCTGAAATGCAAGGAGGTAAATAGCCCAGCAGTATGGATTAAGGGAAGAGGTATAAGTTCTTAAATATCTTTCATTTGAATCCTTATTTTAGCTACCCTTTCTGTTACAGAGTACCAAGAGTTACCAGTTCCTGTGATTTTTGAGGATTTTGTATAAATATTCTTAAGTTCTTAACTTTTTCCCGCTGCCAGTTTAGGATTCAGCTTTCTTGTACTTAACTAATAAGTAAGTTTAAGTGAATTGCTGAGTCAGTTGCCACTCATCTTCCTGCCTTCCAGATTTTAAAACTTTATTGTCATTGCTTCCTTTCCTATTTCCCCATCTTATGAGTTTATACCCTTCATTTTAAAATTTGCTTATATTTAATTTTAGAGGAATCTTCTCATCCATAGATTCTATTTAGGTCTTACAATAACTTAAATGAAGTTTTACAGTTTTCTCCATAATGGTTATACAGATCTTCTGTTGCAGTTTATCCCTGTGGACCAACTAAATTTTCTTAAAGAGCATTTTATTATTATTATTTATTTATTTATTTTTTTTGGCTGGGCCACACAGCATGCGTGATCTTAGTTCCCCCACCAGGGATCGAACCTGTGCCCCCTGCAGTGGAGTCATGGAGTCTTAACCACTGGACCACCAGGGAAGTCCCCAACTAAATTTTTTAATTACTAAAAACTATGTACTTAAAAAAAATTTAAATTGTTTGTAGTGATGTATAGGAACACTACTGATTTTTACATTTTGATCTTATATCTAACAATCTTAGTTAACGCTGATTAATTCTGATAATCTGTCAGTAGAATTTCTAGGGTTTTCTATATAGACCCTAGGTGTCTAAAAACTGTGGCTTATGGGCAAAATCTGGACCACTGCCTGTTTGTATATAAAAAGTTTGTTGGAACATAGCCATACCCACTCATGCATTGTCTATGGCTGCTCAGAGACAATATAACACACAAAGCCTAAAAAATTTATTACACAGTCCTTTATAGAAAGTTTGCCAGCCCCTGATACAGACAATCATATCATCTGAGAATGATATTGTTTCATTTTATCCTTTCCAATACTTATATATTCCGATCCTTATTTATTTTACTGCACCAACTAGGACCCTGCCTCCCTCCAACCCAAAACAATAGTGAACAGCAGTAGTAATAGCAAGCATGTTCTCCTTCCTGATTTTAGAGAAAATTTATAAAGTTTCACCATTTAAAAATGTGCTACAGGTTTTTAGTGCCTACTTTTGATCAGCTTCCTTCTGTCTAGTCATCAGTACAATCCAATTTTAGAACATTTTCATCACTCTAAAAAATAACTCTTGCCCATTAGCTGTCATTCCCTTTCCTACTCCCAGCCACAGATAACCACTAATCTACTTCCTGCCTATTGCTGACATTTCATATAAATAGAATCATACAATAAGTTGTCTTTTGGTTTGGCTTTTTCACTTAACTTTTTTGAGGTTCAGCCATATTGTAGCACGTAATAGTACTTTGTTCCTTTTCAGTACCACATAGTATTCTATTGTATAGATATACCACATTTTGTTCATCCTTTTACCAGTTGATAAGTATTTAGATTGGTTCTATTTTTTTTGCTATTATGAATAACACTATTATAAGCATTCTTTGTGTGGACATATATATTCATTTCTCTTGGGTAGATATCTAGAAGTGGAATTGCTGGGTCATATGGCAACTCAATGTTTAACATTTTAAGAAGCTGCCAAACTGTTTTCTAAAATGGCTACACCATTTTATATTCCTACCAGCAATATATGAAGTTCCAGTTTCTCCATATTCTTGCCAATATTTGTTGCTGTCTTTTTTGTTAAAGCCATCTTATTAGATATGAAGTGGTATCTCATTTTTTTTTTTTTTTTGCGGTACGCGGGCCTCTCGCTATTGTGGCCTCTCCCACTGCGGAGCACAGGCTCAGCGGCCATGGCTCACGGGCCCAGCCGCTCCACGGCATGTGGGATCCTCCCGGACCGGGGCACGAACCCGCGTCCCCTGCATCGGCAGGCGGACTCTCAACCACTGCGCCACCAGGGAAGCCGTCTCATTTTTTTTGTTGTTTGTTTTTGTTTTTTTTGCGGTACACGGGCCTCTCACTGTTGTGGCCTCTCCCGTTGCGGAGCACGGGCTCTGGACGCGCAGGCCCAGCAGCCATGGCTCACGGGCCCAGCTGCTCCACGGCATGTGGGATGTTCCCAGACCGGGGCACGAACCCGTGTCTCCTGCATCGGCAGGCGGAGTCTCAACCACTGCGCCCCCAGGGAAGCCCTCTCATTCTGGTTTTAATTTGCATTTCCCTTAAGACTAATGATGTCAAACATCTTTGCAGGTGCTTATTAATCATTTGTGTATCACCTTTGGTGAAATGTCTATGTCAATATCTCGCCCATTTTTAAATTGGGTTATCTGAATACATATAAGTGAGTTAGAAGAATTCTTTATTCTGGACACAAATCCTTTAGCAGATGTGATTTACAAATATCATATCCCATCCTGTAGTTTTTCTTTTCACTTTCATTTGTTGAACAGACTCTCCTTTCCTGAACTACTGAATTACTTTAGTACCTTTATTGAAAATCAGCTGATCATAAATATAAGGGTTGATTTCTGGACTCAAATCTGTTCCCTTAATTTATATTAGATGTCTATCCTATGCCAGTACCACACTGTCTTGATTACTATGGCTTTGTAGAAATTTCTGAAATCAGGAAGTGTGAGTCCAAAAAAAAGGCAGCTGGAATTTTGATAGGGATTGCCTTGAATCCATAGATTAATTTGGAGAGAACTGCCATCTTAATGATACTGAGTCTTCCAATCCATGAGCATGGAATAGTCTCGCCATTCGTTTATATCTTCTTACATTTCTTACAGCAACGTTTTAGTTTTCAGCGTACAAATCTTGTACTTCTTTTGTTAAATTCATTCCTATGTATTTTATTCTTTTTTAATGCTATTAGTGGAATCTTTTTCTTCATTTTTGGACTGTTCATTGCTTATGAATAGAAATACAATTGATTTTTATATATTAATCTAGTATATCTTATGACCTTGCTGAACTTATTAGTTCTAGTTTTGTGAATTCAGGATTATTGATATATAAAATCGTATCTTCTACATATGAAGATAGTTTTACTTCTTTCTTTCCGATCTAGATGCCTGTTATTTTTCTTGTCTGTACTTCCAGTGCAGTTGTACTTCCAATACAATGTTGTATACAAGTGGTGAGAGCAGACATCCCTTCCTTGTTCCCAGTCTTAGGGGGGATGTATTTAGTCTTTCAACATTAAGTATGATTTTAGCTGTAGGTTTTTCATAGCTGTCCTTTATCAGGTTGAGGAAGTTCCCTATTATTCCTAGTTTTATCCCAAATGGGTGTTGGATTTTGTCAAGTGCTTTTTCTGACTTTATTGAGATGATCATATATATGAGCTTTGACCTTTATTAATGTGACGTATTACATTTTTAGATGTTAAACCAACCCTATCTATATTCCTGGAATAAATTCCACTTGGTTGTGACATATAATCCTTTATATATGTTGCTAGGTTTGATTTGCTAATATTTTGTTGAGGACTTTTATCAAATTTTTGGGAGAGGGATATTGGTCTGTAGTTTTCTGTTCTTAATGATGTTTGTCTGGTTTGGTATCAGAGTAATACTACCCTCATAAAATGAGTTGGGAAGTGCTCTCCCCTCCTCCATTTACTGTAAAAGTTTGTGAAGGATTAATATTATTTATTCTGTAAATGTTTGGTAAAATTCACCAGTGAAGCCTTTTGGACCTGGGCTTTTCATTGTGGGAAGATTTTAAAATTCAGTTTTAAACCAATTCAATTTCTTTACTTGCTATGTAGGTCAGTAGGTCTATAGATTTTCTATTTGCTCTTGAGTCAGTTTAAGTAATTTGTGATTCTGTAGGTATTATTTGTTTATGTAAGTTGTCTGATTTGTTGCCATAGAGTTGTTCATTGTATTCCTTTGTAATCCTTTTATTTTTTTCTAAGGTTGGTAATTATGTCCCTTCTTTTGTTTTTAATTATGAACGAATGTTGAATTTTATTCTTCAGTTGAAACAATCATATGGATTTTTCTATTTAACCTGGTGTGATAAATTATACTAATAGAATTTCTATTGATAAATCTTTTCATTTCTAGAATAAACCCAACTTGGTCATGATATTTTGATTAATATCTTACAGGATCCAATTTCCCTTTTTTAGAATATTCGCATCTACATTCATAGTACAGACTGACCTTTCATTTTGAGTTTGTGTATCAAGGTCATACCTGAGGTAAGAATTCCATTTTTCTGGAATCTGAACAGTTTAATAAGATTGGAATGTTCTGTTTCTTCTAATATTTGGTAGAAGTCACCTGTAAAATTGACAGGCTGCTGTTTTATTAGTAGATAGGTTTTTTAAAAAAATATTTATTTATTTACTTAATTGGTGGCGCCGGGTCTTCATTGCTGTGTGCAGGATCTTCATTGCAGCATGCGGGCTCTTTTCTTTCTTTTTTAAAAAAAAACTTTTATTATTATTATTTATTTATTTATTTCGGCTGTGCTGGGTCTTAGTTGCAACATGCGGACTTCTTAGTTGCCACACATATGTGGGCTCTAGTTCCCCAACCAGGGATCGAATTCAGGCCCCCTGCGTGGGAGTGTGGACCACCAGGGAAGTCCCAGTAGATAGGTTTCAATTGATTTTTTTCATTTCTCTAACAGCTAAGGCAGAAGTGACATTCAAAATATTTAAATAACCAGCCCTGCATGAAAACTAGCCAGAGCTGATACAGGTGGCAGTGCTGGAACTGGATCCTGCGATTAGTCTGCTATGTAAGGGGGGCTTCAGCTACTAGATCATAGGGAGAGATCTTGAGGAAAGTATCTCTAGAAGAGGTGCCACGGTACCCAGAAGGTGCCAGGATATGACACGTGGGGATGATTCATGACAGTGACTATTTATCAATTAGTATGGAAGAAGTTCAATCTTTTAACAACCTTTTCAGCTGAACCAGTGCATAATGGTAAAATATCAGTCCTGGTAATAAGTCTATTTCAGGTTTTCTATTTCTTCCTTGATCAGTTTTGCATAGGTGTATTTTTTTGTGTAAACTATTTCATCAAAGTTTTCAAGTATATTGGCAAAAAGTGATATTATCTTACTCTATATTTTTTATTGTCTTCTTTCTCATTGCTAAGATTGTGTCCTCTCTTTTTTTCTTAATGTATCTTATCAGAGAAGTCTTTATTGTATTTCATTTTCTATTTCATTAATTTCTGCTTTTTTAAAAAAAAGATATTTATCATTTCCATACATCTACTTTCATCAGGTTTACCCTTTTTTATCTTTTTCAGACTTTTTGAGTAAGATGTTTAGTTCATTAATTTTTAGTCTATCTCCTGATTTCACTATGATTTTTTTCTTTGATCCATGAATTATTTAGGAAGTAAGTTTATAAGTCTCCAAACCTGGGAATTTTTATTTACCTGTGGTTCATTAAACTGTACTGGGATCAGGAAACATGGTTTGTGTGATAACAATTCTTTGATATTGGTTGAGACTTACTTCGTAGTCCAGAACACGCTCAATTTTTGTACATGTTCAAACTTTGTTTTAGAGGATGTATTCACTATTTGGGAGCAGAATTCTACATATGCCTACTAAATCAAGCTTATTAATAATATTAAAATCTTCTATAGACTTACTAGTTTTTTGGTCTATTTTATCTATTAGTAAATGAGAGAATGATGTTAATATTTTCCACTGAGATGGAGATTCTCACTTTTTTCTTGTCTGTCCGTTTTTGCTTTTTATGGTTTGAGGCTATGTTATTAGGTACACACAAGATAAGAATTTTTAAGTTCTAGTGAAATAAAGCTTCTAATATAGTACCTTTTTAAAATCACTAATAATGCTGTATGCCTTAAACTCTATTTTGTCTGCTACTAATGTAGATATAACTATTTTTCTTTGATTTGTATTTATCTTTTATTTTTTCCCATCATTTTACTTTCAGACTTTCTGTGTTTGTATGTTTGTTTTAGGTATACTCCTTATGAAGAACATAGAGTTTGTTTCTGTTTTTTAATCCATCTAGTACTATCTAATAACTGGCTACATTAGTCCATATCTACTTATTCTAATTGTTGATATTCGATTATCTGCCTATCATATTTTGTGCTTCCTAATTTACCTGTTTTTTTAAAAAAATGATTTTCTCCTCTTCTTCTCTGCCTCTATTGGATTGACTGTATTTTTTAGCTTTTATCCTTCTACTAATTTGGAAGTTATTTATATTCCTATTCAAATTTTATTTCTAAACTAAAAAATAATTAGTCCTAAATTTAAACAGGCATGCTTGTCTTAGTTTAAAGATAATCAGTAGCTCTATGCTTTGCTCAAACAATATGAATAACTAGAAATCTTTAAGAATATCCCCCTAGTTTTACATATGAGCTCTAAAAAGAATATTTCAGAAACATTCCTGGTGTATTACTGTATTGTCATTTTACCAAAGCTAGCAACAGGAATATTATAATTACTTCCCAAACTTCAACTCTTTCAATTCTCTATAAGGAGATATTCTACTGAAGTGTTTCACAACACAGGCATTAGTGACATTTTAGATGGGATGACTGGTCCCCTGTGCAAACTGTCCCATGAACTGCAGAATGTTTAGAAACTCTGATCCCTGCTGACTAAAATGCCAGTAGAAATCCTCCTCTCTTCTCCTGTAGTGACAACTAAAACTGCACCACACATTATTTCCAAACATTCACCTAAGGATCAGTACCACTCCAACTGAGAAACCACTCTTTTAATGCATGAAAACAAAGTGAAAAAATTACAAAATAGATTTAGAATTGAAGGACCAAAGAGTGAAAAACATTTCAGTTCCACAAAGGAAATAATAACAAAAATATTTTTCCTTAAATTCCTTAAATTCTGGAAACTCATCTTATAAACCAGTTTTCATCATTAACTATATTACTTGGTCTCCTTTCCACATAATTTTCTCCAAGCTTTTTAGTCACAATATGTGACTAAGTGCAAGGAACAAAAGATGGAATCACTTTCTGATTGTTTTTTCCCAAAGCCAGTTTCTTTCTCCTAAAGAGATATGAGAGCTAAGACAGAACACTGAATTTGTTTACCATCTTAAAAACATTTTTTTGTTGTTCATAATCCTAACATGATTTCCTATTCACAAACCTGTTGGTGTCCCAAATAATGACATTTCCATCAAATCCTGACGTTACTAAGAGTCTTGTATTAGTATCATATTCGATGTTCTTCACCCAGCTAGTGTGACCATGTAAAGTGCATACTTTGCTGTTCAGTTTTCTCAGATCCCATAGTGCTATTGTAGTGTCATCAGAGCAGGTAGCAAACAGCCGGTTATCAAGAAATCTACAAAGTAGAAAAGAAAAACTAGTTCATTTAATCTCTTATTAAAGAAAAACTGAGAAGCAGTCTCTGTATTAGGAATCAAGAAAACAAATCAAAAAAGGACTACAAACTCACTGTATAAACCCAGTGATTCTAATATATAATAAATAGTATAATTCACATAACCACAGAGAAGGATACTATGATTTAGTGTGGGCCATGTTGCAGTTTTATCTGTTTTACATTATTGATTTTTACTCAAAACTAGAAATAGGGGTGGGTGTTTAGAGAACAGTGCTAGAGAAAACGAATTTTAGAATCTGTATAGGAAACATAAATGGTGAGAGACAATTTAATAGGAGACAAAGGAGATTTTGAATACTTAATTGCAAGTGAAACATGTTAAGCATAAAGTGTTCAAAATTATGAGAAATATTTACTCTGCTACCAATAACATCTCTCTCTGAGTACATTTCTCTTTAGAATACATTTACATACAAAAATTGCTACTAAAGTACCATAATTTTTAATCTATTAATTCAAAGCCATCCCCCAAATAATCTCACTTCTAGGACAACCAAGAAGAAATGGAAAAATTCTTAAAAAGGTACAGTTTCCCAAGACTGAACCAGGAAGAAGTAGAAAATATGAACAGATCAATTACCAGCAATGAAATTGAATCAGTAATTTTAAAACTCCCCACAGGGAATTCCCTGGCAGTCCAGTGGTTAGGACTCTACACTTTCACTGCCGAGGGCCCATATTCAATCCCTGGTCTGGGAACTAAGATCCCGAAAGCTGTGTGGCGCAGCCAAATAAATAGATAAATAAATTTTTAAAAATTAAAAAATAAAAATAGGGCTTCCCTGGTGGCACAGTGGTTAAGAATCTGCCTGCCAATGCAGAGGACACGGATTCGAGCCCTGGCTGGGAAGATCCCACATGCCACAGAACAGCTAAGCCCGTGAGCCACAACTACTGAGCCTGTGCTCTAGAGCCTGTGAGCCACAACTACTGAGCCCACATGCCACAATTACTGAAGCCCGTGCACCTAGAGCCTGTGCTCCACAACAAAAGAAGTCACCTCAATAAGAAGCCCATGCACCACAACGAAGAGTAGCACCCTCTCGCCGCAACTAGAGAAAGCCCGCACACAGCAACGAAGACCCAACGCAGCCAAAAAATAAATAAATAAATTATTTTTTTTAAAAAAAACAACAACAAAACACAACAAAACAAGGACCCTGTGCTACTCTATAGCACAGGGAAATCTACTCAGTACTCTGTAATAACTATATGGGAAAAGACTCTGAAAAAGTGTATATATATATATATATATATATAAAACTAAATCACTTTGCTGTACACCTGAAACTAACAAAACACTGTAAATCAACTATACTCCAATATAAAATAAATTTTTTAAATTTAAAAAAATTGGGCTTCCCTGGTGGCGCAGTGGTTGAGAGTCCGCCTGCCGATGCAGGGGACACGGGTTC
>NC_041222.1:27129592-27147789 GCF_002837175.3 Physeter macrocephalus
ACGGCAAAAAAAAAAAAAAAAAAAAAAAAAAAAAAAAAAAAAGAATTAAATTAAAAAAAATTTTAGAAAACGACTTAGGGTGGGAAGCTGTTGTTACTTAGTGATTATATATATTTCAAAATAATTTTATGGCTATGCATAAATTAGTTTGTAAACTACATTAATAAATTAATAAGATTTTTTAAAAAACTTAAAAGCTTTTGTACAGCAAGGGAAACTATTGACAAAATAGTTTGAAAAGACAACCTACTGAATGGGAGAAGATACTGCAAATGATACAACTGATAAAAGGTTAATATCCAAAATATATAAACAGCTTATACAACTCAACATCAAAAAATACTAACAAACCATCTTTTAATTTTTAATTTTTCTAAAGAGAAAATGCAGATGGCCAAAAGGCACATGAAAAGATTAAAAAAACCACACTGAGGTGTCACCTCATACCTGTCAGAATGGCTATCATCAAAAAGAACACAAATATCAAATGTTGGTGGGTATGGGGAGAAAAAGGAACCCTCATACACTGCTGGTGGGAATGTAAATGGGTACAGGCACTGTGGAAAACAGTATAGAGGTTTCTCAAAAACTAAAAATAGAACTACCATATGACCCAGCAATTCCACTCCTGGGTATATATCTGAAAAAAACAAAAACACTAATTCAAAAAGATACATGCACTCCAATGTTTATAGCAGCATTATTTACAATTGCCAGGGTATGAAATTAACCTATGTGTCCATCAACAGATGAATGGATAAAGAAGATGTGTTATATATATACAATCGAATAGTACTCAGCCATAAAAAGGAATGAAACTTTGCCATTTGCAGCAACATGGATGGACTTAGAGGGCATTATGCTAAGTGAAATAAGTCAGAGAAAGACAAATACTACATGATATCACTTATATGTACAATCTAAAAAATACAACAAACTAGTGAATAAAACAAAAAAGAAGATATAGAGAATAAACAAGTGGTTGCCAGTGGGGAGAGGGAAGCAGGGAGGGGCAGGAGAGGGGTAGGAGGGAGGGAAAAAAATGGGGTTATTATGGGATTATGTGAAATCATCTGTGTGAAACTTCTGAAAATTGTAAAGCACTACAGAACTTTAAAAACTCTTTCATCCAGTAAAAAAAGAGAAAACATACCATCATTTTATATCTATTAATTCAAAAGCATTCCCCAAATAATCTCACTTAGCCACATTTTATTAGGACCAGTCAAGATTACAAAATAGATAATTAACAGTTTTCCAAGGCAATAGAAATAAAAGCAAAAATACATAAATGGGACCTAATCAAACTTATAAGCTTTTGCACAGCAAAGGAAACCATAAACCAAATGAAAAGACAACCTATGGACTGGGAGAAAATACTTGCAAACAATGTGACCACCAAGGGCTTAATTTCCAAAATATACAAACAGCTTGTACAACTCAATAACAAAAAAACAACCCGGGCTTCCCTGGTGGCGCAGTGGTTGAGAATCCACCTGCCGATGCAGGGGACACGGGTTCGTGCTCTGTTCTGGGAAGATCCCACGTGCCACAGAGCGGCCGGGCCCGTGAGCCATGGCAGCTGAGCCTGTGCATCCTGAGCCTGTGCTCCGCAACGGGAGAGTCCACAACAGTGAGAGGCCCGCGTACCACAAAAAAAAATAAAAATAAAAATAAAAATAAAATAAAAAATTAAAAAATGGGCAGAAGACCTAAATAGGCATTTCTCCAAAGAAGACCTACAGATGGCCAATAGGCATATGAAAAGATGTTCAACATTGCTAATTATTAGAGAAATGCAAATCAAAACTACGATGAGGTATCACCTTACAAAATGGCCATCATTAAAAAGTGTACAAATAATTAATGCTGGAGAGGGTGTGGAGAAAAGGGAACCCTCCTGCACTGTTGGTGGGAATGTAAATTGGTATATCCACTATGGAAAACAGTATGGAGGTTCCTTAAAAAACTAAAAATAGAATTGCCATACGATCCAGCAATCCCACTCCTGGGAATATATCAGGAAACTCTAATTCAAAAAAAGACATGTACCCCAATGTTCATTGCAGCACTATTACAATAGCCAAGACATGGAAGCAACCTAAATGTCCATGGACAGATGAACAGATAAAGAAGACATGATATATATGTACAAAGGAATACTACTCAGCCATAAAAAAGAATGAAATAATGCCATTTGCAATAACATGGATGGACCTAGAGATTATCCTACTAAGTGAAATAAGACAGAGAAAGACAAATATGGTATGATATTACTTATATGTGGAATCTAAAAGATGATACAAATGAACTTATTTACAAAACAAACAGACTCACAGCCCTAGAAAACAAACTTATGGTTACAAAAGGGGAAAGGGGGGTGGATAAACTAGGAGTTTGGGATTAGCAGATACAAACTACTATATAGAAAATAGATAAACAACATGGTCCTACTGTATAGCACATGGAACTATATTCAATATGTTGTAATAAACAATACTGGAGAGAATACGAAAAAATATATATATATATAACTGAATCACTTTACTGTATATCAGAAAATAACACAACATTGTAAATCAACTATACTTCTATAAAAACAATAAAATAGACAAAATACTCTATAATTCAGATTTTTAATTATTTTACACTAATTTCTCAATCCTTAGTGAAAATATATTTTATACAAACACTTAAAAAATAATAACCTACCTATCACATTTTAATTTCTGCTTAATTCAAAATTAGAATGCTTTCTCTAACATATTCTTTTATATATAACTACCTAATCTCTTGCAGAAGAAATGAATTCTGGAGTTTATTCTAAGATATATATATATATATATAATTATTTTGAATTATTATTATTTAGAATTATATATAATTATTTTGTCTCAGAAATCAATCTCAATATCCACAACACCATAATGGCCTTCCTGAAACTAACACGATTTTAAAGTCCCAGGCTTTTGTACAGGCTGTTTCTGCTACCTGAAACCACATCCTCCCTACCTCTTGACCTGGATAACACTTTCTTTTTGATAGCCAGCTAGCATCCCTTCCAGGAAGGCTTCTCTCTCTATCCAGCCTGGGCCAGATTTACCGATCTTCTAATTTCCTAAAGCACTCTACAGTTCTATGGTAATACTTAATGTTACAGTGTAAGGAATAAATTTACAAGGCTATAAACTCCTTGAAGGCAGGGGAAACCTGTCTGCATAATTCATGATTAGATCTGCAGTACCCAACACAGTCCCACTCACAAATATTTATTAAATGAATGAATAAGATAGAAGTTCACTGCCTAGTGGAGAAGACATTATAAATACATAGTTATACAAAATAAATGTGTGGGGAGTAAGCAACGAAAAGAGGATGTTTAGGACAGGTTTCATGGTGGTATCATTTGAACTGACTTAAAAAAAATGAGCAGGAACACCCTAAGTGGCCAAGGGGTAAGCAAAGGTACAAAGAAAGGTGTGTACGGGGATGGTGTACTCTGAGAAGCAACAGCAGTTAGAAGTGCTGTGTGTGGAAAAGTAGAGACAAGTAGAGAATATATCATGGTATTATTCTATAGTGATTCCCAATAACTATTTCTTAATTATAAATACATGCCCATTGAAAATATTTTTTCAATGGAAAAAAATCCACCACCAAAAATAACCACTGTAATTGATATTTAGCCTAATTCATGTATTTCAAGCCTAATATTTCATAACTATTTTGCCATGTCATTAAAGATTTATTGACAAAATAATTCTTAATGGCTGAATAGCATTCACCGTATGAGTGAACCATAATCTTTTCTTTTTTAAACTAATTAGCAATTTTTGGATGTTTAGATTGCTGCCAATTTATTACTATTCAAAACACTATGATGAATATGCTAACAGCCAAATATCACATTCCTAGTTATTTTTCTAAATACATTTCCAGAAAAATGTATTGTTAAGTAAAAAGGGATTTTTTTTAAAGGTAAGGTTTTTGATACATATAGACAAATTGTCCTCAAAAGAACATACCAATATCTAGTTCTACCAGTGGTTATGAGTGTCCGCTTCTCCAAACCCTTCCCACACAGGTATTTTTTAATACCTGTGCTAAGTGCTAGGAAAAAAATACCATCTTGTTTTAAGTTGAAACTTATTTTTAGTAAAGTTGAACTTTTTTCATATTAATTGGAAGATTATATTTCTTTGGGGAATTGCTATTCATGTTCCTTGCTGACTTTCCTCTTGCAATATTATTTTTATTATTGAGTTATGAAATCTGTTTATAATATGACTAATATTCTTCAGTTTTTCAAATACAGTATGTTGAATATGTTTTCCATATATTTCTATCTTTAAATGTGGTTCACATGTTTTCTTACCATATCAAAAATTTAATTATTATATTGTCAAATCCATTTTTTCCCCTTATAGTTTTACCTTTTCTGATGAGGCTTTTAAAAGTAAAAATATTTCAATGACTTCCACACTTGACAGGAATTATATGATTTTAAAAAATACAAAATAACAAAGGCTACTGGAAAGTCAAGTCAAACTTTTAAAATAAATTGATCATCATAGAAGCATCTTTATATATTTGAAAAATTTAGGAAAAAAACACGAAGCTATTTTATTTCGTCCAGAAAATAATGCACATATGGATTCAAAACCCCAGTGGGATTATATTGCTGTAGGCCGCAGTGGTCCACCCTGAAGGGTTTTAAGCAAGAAAGTGACATGACTGGTTAAGACTTTCAGAAGGATCTCTGAGCTGGCTAGGTTCCAAAACTATATTCATAAAAAATAAAATAGGGCTTCCCTGGTGGCGCAGCGGTTGAGAGTCCGACTGCCAATGCAGGGAACACGGGTTTGTGCCCCGGTCCGGGAAGCTCCCACATGCCGCGGAGCGGCTGGGCCCGTGAGCCATGGCCGCTGAGCCTGCGCGTCCGGAGCCTGTGCCCCGCAACGGGAGGGGCCACAACAGTGAGAGGCCCGCGTACCCGCAATAAATAAAGAAATAAATAAAGTGAGGGATTGGTTTAAAAATTTTTGTCAGTAAGGCCACTGAAAAAAATTACTATTGTTGCATGGATATTTTAATACCAGTAATGCAGAAAATATAATCATGGAACAAAAGTTAATAATTTTTTTTTTTTTTTTTTTTTTTTTGCGGTACGCGGGCCTCTCACTGCTGTGGCCTCTCCCGTTGCGGAGCACAGGCTCCGGACAAGCAGGCTCAGCGGCCATGGCTCACAGGCCCAGCCGCTCCGCGGCATGTGGGATCCTCCTGGACCAGGGGCACGAACCGGTGTCCCCTGCATCGGCAGGCGGACTCTCAAGCGCTGCACCCCCAGGGAAGCCCCAAAAGTTAATAATTTTTAATTGAATAAGTTTACTTTAATGAAAAATTCAATACTTAGGCTTTAGTTTTCTCATTTTTGCCTCAAAGTATTACCTGTTAAAAATTTTGGTACTAGAGAATCATTGGTAAAGAGAGTAGATAAATTATAGAAAATTAAGAATGTAGACTAGGACACCAGTTAAAGCACCCTCTACAATTCTTATTTCAAAGTAAGCAGACACAGAAAGTGTAAAGTGGTAGATAAGTCTTGGAGATCTAGCCCAATCCTCTCAAATTAAAACTTAGTCTACCTAATAAGTTAATAATTATAAAGTATTTTTAACTACATGGTCTCTAATAAATAAGAGACACTCCTTCACACACACTGAAATCTATGAGTTTCTGAATTACAGAACTTTTCCATATGTCTCCATTAAACTCCAATATATGACTATAACAGCTCTGGATAAATTGAGGTCTTCATTATCAGAGGATGATTGGTAAAGGATAACAGCAATTGAAATTTAATTTTCTTAAAACAGGTACCAACATTTCATTGTACAAGGGAAAGAAAGTGTTGTATATTAAAAAAAAAAACAACCAAAAATCATCAAAAAAGGCCTTTTTAAATTTATTTATCTATATGCAAATTCTTAAAACAAGAATAAATTAAATGTTTGGGTTTTTTGCATACTTTCCAATGAAATTATGAAGCAGAATATGACATCCTTACTTCATATCTGAATTTTGTACTATAATAAAAAGGGCCATTTCTGTATAACATTCAAGGTCTTCATCAGTTTTCCCAAAGGCCTTTCCTTAGTCCTGTGGGATATTCACATAATTCTTTGAAGTTTCTATCATGTCATCATTTCTGTCGTTTTCTTTTCTCTAATTGATAACTAGTCTAACTCTATCAGATCCTCACTTGCCAATGATTTTGACCAGTTCTCTAACATCACTCTCAAGGCCTTGCAAAATTTTACATCCTTTGCAAGATAGAAATTTCATGTTCTCCATGATGAGCACTGCACCTACATTATATTGTTTGAAATATAACAATCAGGAAAAGACCAACAAAGACAGTGGGAGGGAAAAGCAGATCCTGGAATATTTAAATGGGTACTAATTTTTTAACTGCCATATCACTAAGTAAATATTCTTAGGATAACCTCAGCTGCCCCTCTAACCTCATAACTGGGGGACCTTGATTATTAAATGGACTCTTAAACCTCATACAGAGTCCTCATGAATGAGAAGTAAGGCTGTATATTGGGCTTAAGAATTTAAATTACATATCTTTTCCCTTACTTTCATATGAAGCAACAGAAAATACTCTCCACAACTATCAATATTTTTATTTTACAATATAAGCAAACCTCAAAACTAAGAAATGAACTAGAAGACATTACTAAGTATGTGGAAAATGACTATCTAGAACCAAACCAGGAAATGCATGCCCATATCTCTGAACAGTACAGTGAGGTGGTCTAATGGAACTGAGTATGAATTCCAGCTCTACCACTTCCTATAAAAAGACCCCGGGGAAATCTCTTTATCTGAGTTGCAGTTTCTTCATTCCTTAAAATGGATACAGTATCTGTCTCACATCGGGATACTGTGAGGAGTAAACAATATAATGTATCAAAAGTGCTTCACAAAAGGTTTGGCACATGGTAAGCACTCAAAAAATTAATAAGTAATACACAATTAAGCTCATGCCAGAGGACCCTTCAGATCCTTACTCAAAACACTTAAGTGATATGTACTTCTAAATAGCTTCAAAATCTGTTTTTCTAACAAACAGATAAGAAGCGAATTCAAATTTGTAGGTGTGGGGTACTAGGGCAGGCACATTGATAGCAGCAAATGAGAACTGACATTGAAAAAGAACACAAATTCTAATAGCAAATTAGAGGTCATTTTGAGTAGGGACAAACAACTTGACATGTCTTTTCTTTTTGAGATAAGAAATTTTAAAATTGTAAAATATTAGAAACATAAAGAAAATTATGAAGAATATAACAAACACCTGTGATACCCACCACCCAGCTTTATCAAATTTTAACATTTGGTTATATTTCAGATTTTTTTTGAACATTACAAACACAATTGAAGACCCCTGTATATCCCTCCCCAATCCCATTCCCCTCCCTCCCTCTCCAGAGGGAACCACTATCCAAAATTTGTTGTTTGTCACTCCCCTTGCAAGTTTTTAATACTATGAATTCATAAGTATGTATCCATAAGTAATTTACAGTTTTGTTTTGCATTCAACTTATTCTGTAAATATTTAATGAGCACCCACTATGTGGCACAGTTCTAGGTGCTGGGGATAGAGCAGAGAACAAATACATGCCTTCATCAAGTTTATGTTTATTTATTTTTAAACTTTATATAAATGGTATCACACTGTACAGCTCATTCTACAGTTTGCTTTTCTGGCTCGACCTTGAATTTCTGATATATCTCAGATGCTTCTAGTTCATTTATTTTAACTGATGTATAGTATTCCATCGTATGAGTATACAATTCATTTATCTTCCTCTTGATGGAGATTTGTTTTCAACTTCTATTACTAATGATGATGTAATGAACCTTCTTTACACATTTCCTTGTTCACATGTGCTTTAATTTCTTTTGAACAATCGATCTTCAATTTTACCAGATATTGCTAAATTGCTCAAAATAATTTTACCAATTTATATTCCATCAGTAATGTCTAAGAGTTTTCTATCTCTCAGCATCTTTGTCAATATTTGATATTTCTTGTTATTTTTATTTGCATTTCCATAACTAGTAAGCTTGAAAATCTTTCCATATTTACTGCTCATTTTATTTTCTCTTACACGAGTCTCTGCCTATTTTGCTCTAAGGTAATTGTTTCATATATTCTGGATACTAATCCTTTTTTTGGCTATGTACATTGAAAATATCTTCTCCCACCAGCTTACAGCTTACCTTCTCACACTGTTATGTCTTTGGTTATAATGAAGTTTTAAATTTTAATGCAGTTGAATTTATCAGTCCTCAATGGTTTATACTTTTTGTGTCTTAAAAAAATCCTTTCTAGTACTTAGAACATAAATATTCTATATTTCTTCTAAAAAGGTTTGCTTTCATAATTATGTCTTTAACTGGCAGTTATTTTTAGTTATGGTATGAGATAGAAATCTAATTTCATTTTTTTTCATATATATAACAAATTCTCTTTTACATTTTTCCCCACTGGTTTATAATGCCCCTGCTGTCATATATAAAATTTTCATATATGCATGGGTCTGTTTCTGGAAGTTCTATTCCATTCCATAGGTCACTTAATCTATCCCTGTCCTAAGACAATGTCTGATATCTGGAGGAGTAAGTACTCCTACAATCTCAGTCTTCCTCAAAATTTTCTCAGACATTCTTGGCACTTTGCTGTTCAATGTGAACTTTTAAATCAAGTTTAAAAAAAAAAACATTCTGTTGGGATTTTGATTAAAACTGCACTAAATTCATAGACTAATTTGGGAAGAACTGACTTCTTTATAATACTTAGTTTTCTCCTTCAGAGAAGATTTGCGTTTCTTTTTGCAGGTACCTGACAGCCCTGCCAAGCTGGATCCAGTTTAAAATTGCTGGCTGGAGGGTTTTGGACCATATGACAGTGTGAAGGCTGCATGAAAGCTGGCTTGTGGTTAGAAATTCAGAGATTTTCTGACATCCCTCTACCCAATACCACAGTCTAGATGAACAAGGTGGTTTATTTCTAGATCACCTTTATGCTGAAATTGTAGCCCTTTGGAGTCCCCAGCCTTATGCAGAGTTTTCTACTGGACTCCTCACCTTGAACTGGACTTAGAATTAACTCTCCTGTCCTTTGTACTCCTCACACCTGTCAAAACAGAAACTCAAGAGTCACAGGCATTTGGCAGATGCCTTCAGGGTAAAAGCCAGCTGAGTACGTGTTTACTTCTTTGCATTCCTGCTTCATTTTTGGCCCTAGGATTCCTTTCTTTCTTATCAGTTAAACTCTACATTAAAAAAATATTAAAAAAAAAATTTATCCAGCATTTCTATTTTTAGTAGAAAGGTTGTTCAAGGTATTTACAATCTTCTACAACCTAAATTTTACCTGCTTGATTTACTAGTTTTGGACAGAACTGTATTAAAATCTCTTAATATGATTATAGACATGTAATTCATTATTATTCTGTTTTTGCTTTCTTAATTTCAAGTTGTATACAAGCTCATTATGATATCTTCTTGGTGGATTTTTCTTTTTATTAATATTTACTGTTGCACTTTCCTTATTAAAACCTTTGGTCTTATATCTGTCCAATAATGATAACCTACATCAGTTTTCTTTACCCATTTCTGGGTAGTTTTATTTTTGGTGTCTCCATAAAGAGTATATACGTGATTTTGTTTTTTATTCAAAGTGCTATCTCTGTGCCTTTTAATAAAGAAGATCAATCCATTTATATTTACTGTGAACTATTAATATATTTGGAACTATTTCTACTTCTTGTTTTCTATTTATCCTTCCTTTCTTTTGCTTATTTTCTTTTACTTTTTTAAGCTTTCCTTTCTTTTACTGAACTGGTCAAGTTTTCAATATTCTCTGCCACCCACCTTTGCTGGTTTGGAAGCTATAAACTATAGTTTTATTATTTTATTTTAGTTTTTTTCATCATTTAATTATATATTTAATTATAGATTATATTTATTTATATTATATTATATTTAATTATAGATTGTTCTGAAAGAGTCTGAAGTTAGTTAATATTTCTATCCTCTTCTTGAACATGATGTGGACCTTAAATGTTATACCTTCCCACTGAACAAAACTCCCCCACACATACAACCTATTTGTTGTTACCATCCAGAGCTACAATGTGCAATTTGGTAGCCATTAGCTACATGTGGCTAATGAGTCCTTAATATGTGGCCAGTCTGCATTGAGATGTGCTCTAAGTGTAATATATACTCTGGATTTTGAAGATTTAACATGAAAAAATGAAAGTATCAATAAAATATCTCAGTATTTTTTATACTGATTGCATGTTGAAATGATAACATTTTAGGCATACTGGAGTAAATAAAATATATTATTAAAAATTAATTTCATGTCTTTTTAAAATGTTACTAGACAATTTTTTTTTAAAATAAATTTATTTATTTATTTTTGGCTGTATTGGGTCTTCGTTTCTGTGAAAGGGCTTTCTCTAGTTGAGGCAAGCAGGGGCCACTCTTCATCGCGGTCCACGGGCCTCTCACTGTCGCGGCCCCTCTTATTGCAGAGCACAAGCCCCAGACACGCAGGCTCATTAGTTGTGGCTCACGGGCCTAGTTGCTCCGTGGCATGTGGGATCTTCCCAGACTAGGGCTCAAACCCGTGTCCGCTGCATCAGCAGGCGAACTTTCAACCACTGCACCACCAGGGAAGCCCCAGAATAAAGAATTTTGATTCACTGAAATTGTAAATGTTATTAATTACTAATAGCAGAAAGATAATAATTTAGGATTTTTGTGGGGGAGGGTGCATTTAAAACAAAGTTAAAACGAAAACTCTAGATTAGCACTATCCAATACAATTATAATTTTAAATTAAAAATTGTCTAGTAGGGCTTCCCTGGTGGCACAGTGGTTGAGAATCTGCCTGCCAATGCAGGGGACACGGGTTCGTGCCCTGGTCCGGGAAGATCCCACATGCCGCAGAGCGGCTAGGCCCGTGAGCCATGGCCGCTGAGCCCGTGCGTCCGGAGCCTGTGCTCCGCAACGGGAGAGGCCACAACAGTGAGGGGCCCGCGTACCGAAAAAAAAACCCCAAAACTTTATTCTGGAATAACAATTTACCTGGATATGAAATGGTATTAAACATTACTTTGTCTTAGTATTTAAGATAATACTCCTTTTTCTCCTAGCATCAACTGTTGTTAAGAAACCCGTCAGTTTAATTATCATACCTCTGAAGGTAATCTGGCCTCTAACTTTGGTGGCTTTTAAGATTTTCTCTTTATCTGATATTCTAGAATTTCACCACAACCTGTCTAGATGTAGCTTTATCTTTGTTTAACCCACTTGATTCTAGAGTTTACTTTTGATTCAAGGATTCAGGTCTTTCTTCAATGCTGAAAATTCTCAGCCTTTGTGTCATCAAAATTTAGTTCTCCTCCAATCTCTGCAACTTCTTTCTTCTGTAACTGAGATATTATACATCTCAATCAATCTCTGGGTGAATTTTTTAGTAATATTTTCTAACCCATTAATTCTTTCATCAGTGGTGTAAAGGGTAATGTTTATCCCGTTTATTAAGTTTTTTAATATACCAACTATATTTTTAATTTACAAAAGTTCTAGTTGGTTTTTTTCCACATTAACCTATTTTTTTTTCATAATTTTGAGCTTTCTATTAATGGGAAGTATCCCTTAACTTATTTCTTTGAGCATCCTAAAATGCTTTAAAGTTTCTTCCAATCAATGGAATACTATGCAGCTGTTAAAAAGAATAAAATCATCCCATGGGTACAAATATGGAATGATCTTAAATATGTCATTAAGTGAAAAAGCCAACATATATAATAGTATGTGCAGAATGCTACCACTTATATAAAAGTTAATGTATATGTGTGTACATATGCTTGTACATACATGAACTATCTCAGAAAGGATAGCAAGAAACTGGTAATAGTGGTTGCCTCTGGGGAGGGGAACTGGGTGGCTAGGGGAAAGAGGTGGGAGATAGACTTACTTTTCACTGTTTACCCTTTTGTACCTTTGAATTTTGTACCACGTGCATGTATTACCTAGTCGAAAAAAAATAAATAAAATAATTCATTTTTTAAAATAAAGTCTTTGTTGGACTACTCCAAAAAATTAATTTCATCCAGAGAAAATGCCTGTTCTAGTTGCTGGTTTTGTTATGATATTAATATTAGATATCTTCCTGAGTTTGGGAATTTTGGTTATAGGCTTATTTTGAGCAAGAAAGATTTAAAATTTTTTTCTCTTTCTTCCTATTTAATGGTTTTATAGTTGCCCCCACTTGGATTTCTGGAACCAAATCCACTACTAGGCCTCATAATGACACTAAGGCCTCCAGTTTCATGATAATATTGGAGCTATCACATATATACCTTCAGTCACCGACTCAACAATGGCTTCATTCAATTCCTGGTCATGAGGCTGTATCTTTATCATCTAAAACCTACAGCCCCAGGTAATTAATAGCTTTTTCCTTTTTTTCAGCCTCATTCCAACTAAACCCCTGGCTTCATATAGTAATTCTGGCTCTGGTTCCTGCCTCACATGAAACATTTTAAGCATTTTTGATTCCTGACAGGAGCTAAACTACTATATGTCAGTGCCTGACTGAAAACCCAGTGGGCTTATGGTTTCAACCCTGTAACAGCTTTGTGTCTGTGTTCCGGTCTGGCCATATGGCCACAAAGATGTTTATGTTGTTTCAGAGCCTGGCTGTATCTTTTGTGCTATTTAATCTATTGTTCTATATGTTTGGAGCTAGAGGTTACATCAAAATTCAACGTCACCTTGACTAGAAGTAATTTCCTCATTTTTTTTTTTTGAACATTAAAAGTAATCATTATGAAAGTCATATAATCTCATTTATAAAGTTTAGAAAATAGAAAATTACTCATAATCCATTCATTCTAACACATCCACCGTAAGCATTTAAAAATATTTCCTTCTAATCTTTTTCTTCTGCATCATGTCATATTTATATAATTTTTATGATTTTAACCTGTACTATCACAAGCATTTGTCCATGCTGATATGAAGTCTCTGTAACCATCATTTTAATGACTGCATATTAGTCCACCAAGCTATTCAACTGTTATTTACTTCCCACATTATTGAGAATTTAAGGAGCTTCCAACAATGCTATAAAGAAGTTTTTCTGTGCATATGTGTTTTTTTCCCTCAATAGTATGAATTTGGAGGCTGGTGGTGAGAGAGGCTAAGCAATGGGACTGCCCAAAAGCATTACAGGACTATCATAATACATGGCTGAGATTCATAATGATGACCCTAATACACAAGGAGAAAATGTGAGATCATATGGAAGTGAAAATGCATTTCAGAAAGATTCCCATCCAAAATGGTTAACAGTAAGTTTTGTAATTAAAGGGATAAGTTTCACAATTCCAAATGTGTATCACCTAGTACTGCTGGACAAGGCATTATAAATTTTCATTAACTTCCAAAACAGAATATTTTGGGTCACATTAATAAAGTTCACTTTTTCACTACAATACTAACCTTATATTATTTACACAGTCTTCATGAGCTTCAGAAAGTGTTTTTATGTGCTTTGAAGATATAGGATCAAAAAGCAGAACTTCAGTCTGTTCACAAGCAACTGTCAGCACTGACCTGGAAGCAAATGACACATTTCTCTTATTTAGTTTTTTAGCATTCTCTGGTTATTGATATTCAACTATTTATAACTACACAAGTTATAGATGAATAACTTCTTTTTGTCCACAATAGTAGCAGATATTTAAAAGACTGACACTATTCACTGTTGAAAGTAGTAGTAGGAAATGGTACTCTCATACATTATGGTGAAGTGTAAACTGGTGCAGCTTGTGTGGAGAGTACCAGTATCTATCAAAATTTTAAACATGCATACCTTTTGACTCAGCAATTTTTTTCTGGGAATTCAATCTAGAGAAATAATCATTTCTAAATACAAAGAAGCACATTTAAAGATATGCTGCATTGTAGGGAGAAACTGAAAGTAACCTAAATGTACATAAAAGAAGGAATGGTTGATTATATAAGCCATAGTATATAATACTTTACAATACAGTACAACGTTTAAAAAGAAAGGGATAACTTTATGTGGATATGAAGAACTCTAAAACATATTTTTAAATGAGAAAAGCTGGTTGGAGAAAAACATGCATAAATGAGGCAACTTAGGAAAAAAATCATATACAACAAAATTAGGTATTTCTTCATTAGTATCTATTAAAATGCACTGAAAAGGTCTAGCATATACCCTACCAAACCAGTTTGATATAGTCAAACTTAACCTTTTCCTTTATGGATTTTTAGTATTATCTCTTGTTTCAGCCCTTTCCTATTACAAAGCTGTATTTTTATAAACTTTTATAAACCCCATTTTGATTTCTGAAAATCTATTGTCATTTATTTATTTTGCCTTAGTTTTCTGTAGGTGCTGATCTTTCAGATTCAGACCTAGCAAATGAAATCCTGAGTCTTTGAAAGTTCAGGTCTTCTCAATTTATAGTTCCAATAACAAATGGTATTTTTACACTTTAAGATGAAAGTGTATAAGATGGAATTTTAAATGGCCAAATTTTTCTATTCAGAACAAACTTTTTAGATAAAGTGGGGAGGGAAAAAAATCTACTAAATTGAAATCTTTTCCATGTGTAGTAATCATGAAATTATCCTTTAAAGGGTGTCTGCATAAACCCTTTTGTGAGGTATCTGGATTTCAAAAATTTACTAATATGTGAAGGATTTTTGTAGGATTTTTGTGCTAGTTGACCATCATGAGTAAAAGTATTCAAATTAATATATGTAATTTTAGAAGATGTATAAATAATCATTTCTTTTTGTTGGTCAGAAGAGTCATGAAATGAAATTTTCTCCTTTTTGTGCATAAAAATAATGAATCAATGATTCTGGGAGAGTCTTAATCTTAAACATTGTACATAAGAGACCTATTAAAAAAAAGAGAGAGATCTATAAAACTGATAGTCTTTTTTTCTTTTAATTAATTTTTAAAATTTTATTTATTTTTGGCTGTGTTGGGTCTTTGTTGCTGTGCATGGGCCTTCTTTAGTTGCGGCGAGCGGGGGCTACTCTTCGTTGCGGTGCGCAGGCTTCTCATTGTGGTGGCTTCCCTTGTTGCAGAGCACGGGCTCTAGGCACGCGGGCTTCAGTAGTTGTGGCTTGCGAGCTCGGTAGTTGTGGCTCACGGGCTCTAGAGCGCAGGCTCAGTAATTGTGGCGCATGGGCTTAGCTGCTCTGCGGCACGTGGATCTTCCTGGACCAGGGCTTGAACTCGTGTCCCCTGCATTGGCAGGCAGACTGCTAACCACTCTGCCACCAGGGAAACCCCATTTTTTTGGTTTTAATACCAAAAAATCTATCACGATAGATTACAATCTATTTCTGTACATGGCATGATTTGTAACTTTTTAAAATGGATGTCATTTGTCCCAACATCAAAGCCTATACTTTTCTAAATGCCATCTTTATCATATACAAGTTTTTTGGGGGGACTCTATATTCTAGTCTATGCAATACCACCAACCCTATTTTAATTTCTAAAAGGTTTGACAAGTGGCAAAGCAAGCCCCTCATTGCTCTAATAAACATTTTTTGGGGGTGCTAATGTCATATTTTCTCTTTCAAATGAATTTTAGATATAGCATTATCAGGTACTACTAAAAAATCTTGTTGGTATTTTTATTGGGATGCAGTAACTTTACAAATTAATTTGGTAGAATTTATATCATACAGTAATGAATCATCCCATCAGTAATATGCATAGTTTCCCACATATTCAAGATTTTCTTAGCAAGAGTATTGTAACAATCCTTGGACCTTTGAACATCCTTATACATTTAGAATTGACTTAGGAAGTTATGTACACACACACCCACACAAACACAGATCCACCTGTGGATTTTAACTGAGATTGTAATAAATCTAAAGAAAAGTTTGCATAGAATTGACATCTTGACAATATGGAGTCTTCCAATCCTTGAACATGTCATATCTCCATTTACAACAGAGATTTTCTCCATATGGGTCATGCCTATCTTTTGTTATATCTATTCCTGGGTACTTGAGATTTATTTTTGATGCTTTTGTAAATGTTCTTTTTAAAATTGTTCCATTTGTTGCTGGTGTACAGAAGAGCAACTGATTTTTAAAATATTATTTATCATCAATCTTGCTATTTTTTTTTTTTTTTTTTGTGGTATGCGGGCCTCCCTCCGCTGTGGCCTCTCCCGTTTCGGAGCACAGGCTCCGGACGCGCAGGCCCAGCGGCCATGGCTTCACGGGCCCAGCCGCTCCGCGGCATGTGGGATCCTCCCAGGCCGGGGCGCGAACCCGGTTCCCCTGCATCGGCAGGTGGACGCGCAACCACTGCGCCACCAGGGAAGCCCAATCTTGCTATTTTATTTAATACTTTATCATAGGTTATTTTAGGTTTTCTTTGTCAATAATCATATCTATAAACAGTTGCTTTGTTCTTTTTTAAAATATAAATTTATTTATTTATTTTTGGCTGCGTTGGGTCTTTGTTGCTGCACATGGGCTTTTCTCTAGCTGTGGTAAGTGGAGGCTACTCTTCGTTGTGGTGTGTGGGCTCCTCATTGCGGTGGCTTCTCTTGTTGTAAAGCATAGGCTCTAGGCACATGGGCTTCAGTAGTTGTGGCATGCGGGCTCAGTAGTTGTGGCTTATGGGCTCTAGAGAGCAGGCTCAGTACTTGTGGTGCACGGGCTTAGTTGCTCTGCGGCATGTGGAATCTTCCCGGACCAGGGCTAGAACTCATGTCCCCTGCATTGGCAGGCAGATTCTTAACCACTGTGCCACCAGGGAAGTCCCTGCTTTGTTCTTTTTTAATACTTTTTTTCCTTGTCGCACTGGCTAGGACTTTCAGTACAATGTTGAATAGAAATGTTAATATAGTGTGCACTCTTATCTTGTTCCTTATCTTCAAGAATACATTCACCATTTCATCATTAAGCACAATGTTTGCTGTAGGGTTTATTTGTTTTGGTAGATTCCTATTATTGGATTAAGGAAATTAATTCTCTTCTATTCCAAATCTGCTGAGTGTTTTTTTCCACTAATATACATTAAAGTATATAAAACATTTTCTAACACTTATTGAAATTATCCTATAGTTTTCTTTTTAATATGTTAATGTAGTGATTTACATTAATTTATTTTCTGATGTCAAATCAATCTTTATTTCTACCATATTGCTAGATTCAGTTGGCTAAAACGGTGGGTTCACATCTCTGGCTACCCTCCATTTGCAGATCTTGGCCCTGCAATTTCCTCATTGCCTCAATTCTCTAATCCCTTCAAACATAACTTTTTATATCTTACATTAGATATTTATGTTTTTCTCTAGCTTTTCTAATTATTCTCAGTTGGAGGGTTGGTCCAAACCATCTACTCCGCTACTTCTGGGAAGCTACAATCTCTACTTCTTGTATCAGAAATTATGTCCCCCTTTCATTCTGAATATTGTTTATTTGGGTATTCTCTTGATCAATCTAATGAGTGTTTTTCATTATTCTTTGTCTTTTCGAAGACAGATTTTTCTGTTGAGTATTTCTATTTAATTTTTAGAATTTCACTAATTTTACTCTTTATTGCTGTATTTCTTTCCTTTTACTTTCTTCAGATTTACTTTACTATAACTTCATTATTTTTACTATTTCTTGAGAATGGATACTTAGCTAACTAATTTTCCTTGTCTTCCTTTCTAGTTTATTAAAGATTATAATTTTCCTACTAAGTGAGGATTTACTTATATCCCACAACTTTTGCACCGTGGTACTTTCATTATTATTTAGTTCTAAATATTTCTAATTTCCATTAACATTTCTACTTTGACTTATAAATGTTTCTTAACTTGAAAATACATGAGGTTTTTCTAGTTATCTTTTTGTTACTAATTTCTAGCAATCACATTATACTGAGAAACTACTTAATGATAATCTTTTGAAATATGTGGCCTTACAGGAGAGCAATTTTTAAATCATCCTTGTATGTTTGCAAAAAAAAACCCATGAGGGGCTTCCCTGGTGGCGCAGTGGTTGCGCGTCCGCCTGCCGATGCAGGGGAACCGGGT
>NC_041222.1:27147828-27162200 GCF_002837175.3 Physeter macrocephalus
CACGTGCCGCGGAGCGGCTGGGCCCGTGAGCCATGGCCAATGGGCCTGCGCGTCCGGAGCCTGTGCTCCGCAACGGGAGAGGCCGCAACAGAGGGAGGCCCGCATACCACAAAAAAAAAAAAAAAAAAAAAAAAAAAAAAAAAACCCATGAGGCAGCTTACATATAGTCAAATGTGATATTCAAAAAAATATTAAATATTCAATAGTAATATAAATTAACATGAATAAAAATTTTAAAACATTAAAAAATTAAACTAACCTATAGGTTATAAAAATGCTTGCCAAGTGGTATTAATTCTAACTCAAATTGTTCATCAAATTATTCTAGTAATTCCCAATCATTTATTAATTTTTGGAAATTGTAGCCATAATCGTTTTTTTGACCCAGATGCCTTTGTCTGAACCATGAACTGCCACAGGAAATTGCATAAAGCCCCTCCAAGAATTTCCACATTAAACAGGTAGTCATTCATATAAAACACACTTATGGTTACCAAAGGGGAAAGGGAAGGAGGGAAGGATAAATAAGGAGTATGGGATTGACAGATAGGAAAAACAGATAAGCAACAAGAATTTACTATATAGCACAGGGAATTATATTTAATATATTGTAACAACCTATAATGGAAAAAAATCTGAAAAAAAATATATAACTGAATCACTTTTCTGTACACCTGAAACTAACACAATATTGTAAATCAACTATACTTCAATTTTTAAAAATTCCTCATAAATAGGTAGTCATCAAGTAACCTGTAGACTTGATAATTTTTAAAAAATCACTCTTAATAGCAACAGAATTGTTAATGGGAGCTGAATTCTCTTTTCAGCTTTTGCTGCAGTTAACAGTAAGTATATTAAAAATTTTTTGGCCCTTATAATGCTTGCTGTTAATTTTTATATTCAATTATATTAATAACTAAGTCACAAAATAATTTACTGATACATCATATTTAATGATATCAAACCTAATCCCTCAGCCCAAATGAGACATAATGTAATACAGCAGTTAACAGCATAAACCAGAATACAAATCCTTTGTGTTTCATGACCTTTCAGCTTCTCAGTTCTCTCAACTAAATGTTTCTGGTAAAGAGACTACTTATGTTGGCAGTCAAGTTCGTTAATAGAGTGTTATTAATGTCCACGGTGGGCATGTATTCAGTGGCTTTTGGCAAACTTATCCCACTAAATAAAGGTGAAATTCAGTAAGAATAATAAAATTAGGGAAGTACATCCCAGGAGTCATTCATCCATAAACCATCCTCATAGACCTCATTCACCTGCCATGGATTGTATCCTGCAATGGGCATGCACAATTTGCCAAGAGAATTAATGTTTCGATGGTGCCTGCAGTAGTGCCATTACTCTCATCTAACTGTTCTTTTCATCTCTCTGGATCTCCCCAGAGGCTGCAGTTCCCACAAATGACCATGTGAGAATGACTGGGAGAATGTGTGAGAAAGGCAGGGCAGCCCCACACTAAGGGGAGCCAAATGGTCACTCAGCATTTGCCTATGGATTTTGTGTGGTGGAGGATACCTGGCATGAGGAGAGCTCAGAGTGGATGCTAAAGCTCTCTAGTAAGATGTTTCTTGGCTTGCTGTGCCAGTTCTTAAATCTTTAGTTGCTATATAATGGGTTACTCTGGGAGATCCTATGGAAGGTGTTTAAGCACTAGGAAGGCACTCAGTGAGCTTGGGGCAGTAACTAACTACTCAACCACCATGGATATATATTAATATTTTAACAACTGGTACAGCTGAACCAATGTGTACTAGCTGAATATCAGGCCTGAATGCAGTATTCTATACATGCCCTTTAGAGCAAGATTTTAAGTGGTGCTGTTTCTATCTTGTGTACCCTTATGTTTGTGTCTGCCTGTTTAACTGAGGTATGCTATGATGTGTATTAAGATCATCCCCTATGATGATAAATTTTTCTCTTTTCTCCTTGAAGTTATCAATTTTTGATGTATATAAATAAAAAAAACTCAATTTCAGAACTGTTTTATCTTCCAGGTGAATTGAGCTATTATCATTATGAAGTAAACTTCTATCTCTAGTAATTTTTTTTTTTGCCTTAAAGCCTATTTTGTATATTAATATAGCTCACCAGCTTTCTTTTGTTTAGAATGTGTTTGATATGTCTTTCTCTATCCTTCTAGAATGTGTTTGATATATCCTCTCTATCCTATGTACAAGAAGTACTAGTACTTCTATATTATAATTAGTAATATTTGGATTTATTTTCAGCCATACTTTGTGCTTTTTGTTATACCTTTTCTACTTTTTTCTCCTTTCCCTTTCTTGACTTCTTTTGGAATTTTTTCTTCTCATTCCAAAATTTTTTCTTCTACTAGTCTGGAAATAATATATTTACTTGTCTTTTGGTGGTACGCACACATTAAAGCCTAAAGTTAATATATCACAATTCTTCCTCAAAAAAAAGCAAAAAGGAATTTAGAGCATCCCTTCATAATTTATATGCTATTGTTATCTACTATTTTAGCTACATCTTTGTTAATCCCAAAAGAGAAAATCAGATTTAATTTTGCATACAAATTTTCCACTTCCTTTGTTCTTCATTCCTTCTAATATCTCTGACCTTACAGTTGTGACTGGGTGCATATCTATTTATTTCATCTTTGTTCTTGCCAAGAACAAAGAACCTATCTTTGCTAGGTACAGACATCTAGACTGGCAGTTTTTTCCAGCATAGTAAAAAATAATCACGACTGTCCTCTAATTTACATGATTATTGATGACTAATTGGCTTTCACTCACATAGTTACTCCTTTGAAGGTTTTATTCTCTAGCTTTCATGATTTTATATTTGTTGTCCTGCAGTTTCACTACATGGCTAGGGAGAATTCCTGCTTGGGGTGTGCTGGGCTTCTTAAATCATGGTTTGGTACCTTTCTTCAATTCTGGAAAGCTCTCAGCTATTATTGCTTCAAGTTTGTTTTACCCTATTATCTATCTCATTTTCTTTAGGAACTGACCAAGTACACGATACGCATTTTCTCTCTACGCTTCACGTCACTAAGCCTCCTTCATATTTTCAGTCTCTGTCTCTCTTGTCTGCATTTTGGATAACTTCTTCACTTCTATTTTCCAATACACTAATTTTCTCTACAGCAGTGCCTAATGTGTTCTCATAGAGGATAGCCTAAGAAAGTCCGATATTATCTATTCACATATTTCCTTTTTCAAAATGTCATTTTAGGAATTGACAGATTTATATTGACAGTGTTGCTATTGCTTAAAACATTTTTGGAATTCTTTAGAAATTACCTTCTAGTCCATGTATCCTTTCTTTTTTTTTTTTTTAAGTGCCAAATTCTAGTCTGGTCTCTATTGAATTCACAATTTTAATTCTTACCTTCTGTATCACCTCTTCTTTTTGTACTGAGAAGTCCTTGTGACAGTGGTTACGGTATCCAGTAAGCTGATTTAACTCATATATGACTGAAGGATATGAGAAATCATTTCATTTAACACAGTATGTCATTTTATATAAAACCATTTTAAGTCCTATAAAAATCTGAGGTATATTAGTAGATGTAGACAAAAGACTAAAAAATTAAAACACTGAACCATTTTCACCTACCACCTTGACATAAATGAAAAAGTATGGCAATGTGCAATATTGGCAAGGGTATGGGAAGACAAGCACTTTCATATGGGACTGATAGGAATAAGAATTGGTACAGTCTTCACAGAGGGCAATTTAATAATAGGCATCCAAAATCTTCATAACTTTGACTCATTCTAGGGACTTACCATAAGGGCATACATAAATCTAAAATATTTGTTTAGAGAGAGTTTATTTAAACTAATGAAAAATTTTAAATAATGTAGAAATATATTCATTAACATAAATAATTTGCAATATATTATATGAAAAAAAGCAGGCTACAAAATAGTTGATTCTATCTTTATGTTAAAATAAACATACACGGGGAGTTCCCTGGCGGTCCAATGGTTAGGAGTCGGCACTTTCACTGCCATGGCCTGGGTTCAATCCCTGGTCAGGGAACTAAGATACCACAAGCTGCACAGTGTGACCAAAAAAAAAAAATTTTTTTTTAAATAAATAAAATAAATATATACAAGGAAAACATTTCCTTAGATAGCCATTCAACCTCTGGGATCATAAATGATATTTAGCTTCTTTTAGTTCATTTACTGCCTATGTTTTCTAAAGTAAGTACATATTAATTGCATAATTACACATTATCAAATTATTTTAAGTACTAGAGTACCTAACCACCTTTTACAAAAATGTTACTATAGGAAAATGTAGCCCAGATTCAAACAAGAACTATCAGTAATATACTCCTCATTCTAATAGCACTGGCAATGAGAATTCCTTCTTCATAACTCATTCTATCCCTCTCACCCTCTACCTAAAATCCCACCTCCAAAGAGTAGAAACAGCTACTTCTGAAGGCCGGAGGTTGGGAGGAGAGGAACTGGGATATGTTGAAGAGAGGAACTGAAGGGTTATGAGGAATAGACTCCTGGTATTTTGGGAGAAGCTTTAGGAACAGGCTTGAGGAAGGAAGTGGGGAGAGGAGGTTCCATGGATAAACTTCAGCAAAATAGTTTCTCCCCTCACCAATTTTCTCTGTACTCAGGTGCACAGTCACTGTTACAAGTCAACTGCTATAGGGAGAAACCCCAGATATCCCAGAACTGAGTCTGATTAAGAAAAAGCATTTGCAACAGTGAAAGGAAACAGGGTGTACTCGCTCAGTGATTCCAGATTTTGTTGCTTTGCTCCTTTGTCAGCACATTTTATGTCTTTCTTTAGCACAATTTTTTACTCTGTTAACCTATCTTCTTTCAGCTTCTCTAACATGACACGCTGCTCCTCCAACCACAGGTCCTTTGACATACCAGTTCCTCCATCTAAAGTATTACTATCCCCTTCCAAACACTATCTTGACTAATTTATCTTCTACTCATTTTTCCAATCTAGGTCAAGTGTCACTTTCTCAGGGAAACCTTGAAAACTCTAGTCCACAACAGATTCTTTCAAGCCTGTATCACAATTTGTAAATATACATTAAGAAATTATTTAGTATGGTTATTAATGTCTAGTTGAACCAATAGGTCCCAAGACCAATGAAAGCGGTGCCATTAGCTGGTTTGCTCACCACTGCCACCTCTGCCTCTGGAGCACAGCAAGTGCTCAACAAATATTGGGTTGGCCAAAGGTTCGTTCAGCTTCTTCTGTAAAATGGCTCTAGTAGCCCTTAGGTGTCTTTAACTTCATTCAAAACAATTTTGTTAGATTGTATGTGACAGCTGTCATATCAGTGTGTATTTTTTAAAAACTTATCAAAATTGGTGAATTTCTGTGTAGCCATTTTATTATTGAAGATGGAAGAAAAAAGCAACATTTTCGGCATATTATGCCTTATTATTTCAAGAAAGGTAAAAACACAACTGAAATGCAAAAAAAGACTTGTGCAGTGTATGGAGAAGGCGCTGTGACTGATCAAACGTGTCAAAAGTGGTTTGCAAAGTTTCATGCTGGAGATTTCTTGCTAGACGATGTTCCATGGTTGGGTAGATCAGTTAAAGTTGATGGTGATCAAATTGAGACATTAATTGAGAACAGTCAACGTTATACCATGCGGGAGATAGCCTACATACTCAAAATATCCAAATCAAGCACTGAAAATCATTTACACTGGCTTGGTTATGTGAATCGCTTTGATGTTTGGGTTCCACATAAGTTAAGCAAAAAAAACCTTCTTCACCATATTTCTGCATGTGATTCTCTACTTAAACGTAATGAAAACGTTCCTTTTTTGTGTGTGTGTGTGTGTGTGTGTGTGTGTGTGTGGTACGCGGGCCTCTCACTGTTGTGGCCTCTCCCGTTGCAGAGCACAGGCTCCGGACGCACAGGCTCAGCGGCCATGGCTCACGGGCCCAGCTGCTCCGTGGCATGTGGTATCTTCCCGGACTGGGGCACGAACCCGTGTCCCCTGCATCGGCAGGCAGATTCTCAACCACTGTGCCACCAGGGAAGTCCAAAACGTTCCATTTTTAAAACAAATTGTAATGGGCAATGAAAAGTGGATACTGTACAATAATGTGGAACGGAAGAGATCGTGGGGCGAGTGAAATGAACCACCACCAACCACACCAAAGGCTGGTCTTCATCCGAAGAAGGTGATGTCGTGTATATGGTGGGATTGGAAGGGAGTCCTCTATTATGAGCTCCTTCCAAAAAACCCAAATGATTAATTCCAACAAGTTAGACCAACTGTAAGCATCACTCGACGAAAAGTGTCCAGAATTAGTCAACAGAAAATGCATAATCTTCCATCAGGATAACGCAAGACTGCACGTTTCTTTGATGGCCAGGCAAAAACTGTTAATAGCTTGGCTGGGAAGTTCTGATTCATCCGCCGTTTTCACCAGATATTGCAGCTTCAGATTTCCATTTATTTAGGTCTTTACAAAATTCTCTTAATGGAAAAAATTTCAATTCCCTGGAAGACTGTAAAAGGCACCTGGAACAGTTCTTTGCTCAAAAAGATAAAAAGGGGCGTCCCTGGTGGCGCAGTGGTTGCGCGTCCGCCTGCCGATGCAGGGGAACCGGGTTCGCGCCCCGGTCCGGGAGGATCCCACATGCCGCGGAGCGGCTGGGCCCGTGAGCCAAGCCTGTGCTCCGCAACGGGAGAGGCCACAACAGTGAGGGGCCCGCGTACCACAAAAAAAAAAAAAAAAAAAAAAAAAAAAAAAAAAAGTTTTGTGAAGATGGAATTATGAAGTTGCCTGAAAAATGGCAGAAGATAGTGGAACAAAAGGATGACCATGTTGTTCAATAAAGATCTTGGTGAAAACAGAAGGCACTTTTTGGCCAACCCAATATTTGCTGAACGAGGGAGGGAATGAATGAATGAGATAATGAACAGCTAAGCAAATGACTAAGAATCCAGAGGCCTTGATGGGGTAAGAGTGTTGTATTATCTATGTCCGCTCATGGTGGAACCATGTGTAAATTTTTTCCTTTGATTGCTGTTGAACTTGTTCCTGTACTCACAAAACAAAGTTTAAAAAAATATATATCACTTTGAGCCTCCCGCTCCAGCTCCACGGCCCAGCCAGCTCCCTCCCTCCCTCCCCTGCAGCCTGCTGCCTGCCATCCCCCCTCCGCACCCCCCTCACACACACAGAGCAGCTGCAGGCAGCTGCTGCCTTTGGAGGCTGAGTCATCACTAGAGAGCGGGAAGGGCAGCAGCAGCAGCAGAGAATCCAAACCTCAAAGGTGGTATCACAAAGTACCTTTTCTCCAAGTTGGGGGCTCAGAGGGGCACCATCATGAGCGATGTTACCACTGTGAAAGAAGGTTGGGTTCAGAAGAGGGGGGAATATATAAAAAACTGGAGGCCAAGATATTTCCTTTTGAAGACAGATGCCTCATTCATAGGATATAAAGAGAAACCCCAAGATGTGGATTTACCTTATTCCCTCAACAACTTTTCAGTAGCAAAATGCCAGTTAATGAAAACAGAATGACCAAAGCCAAACACATTTATTATCAGATGTCTCCAGTGGACCACTGTTAATAGAACATTTCATGTAGACACTCCAGAGGAAAGGGAAGAATGGACAGAAGCTATCCAGGCTGTAGCAGACAGACTCCAGAGGCAAGAAGAGGAGAGAAGAATTATAGTCCAACTTCACAAATTGATAATATAGGAGAGGAAGAGATGGATGCTTCTACAACCCATCATAAAAGAAAGGTAGAAAAGAACATCTTACTGCCCTCCTCAGCACAACATTTATATGTGTGGAAGAAATACGTTAACAACTGCCATTTGCAAAAACTGTTAGCCAATTATCTTATGATATGCTATTATATTGATGTGGATGGTTTTTAATCAGGTGAATCTTAAACCTGTCATTGTTTAAAACCAAATAATTGAAACATCACTTTATTTCAGTGTTTCAGCAATTAGCACTGAATGTTGAAAGGGCTTGTTAGGAAGTTGTGATTGATGTGCCATCATACTACTTTATAATTTGCATTTTTCCCTTATTGTTTTAATACTATTTTAGAAACTTGGAAATAAAGTGTTTTCCCTAATAATATGGTCCTTTTCTATTTACCATTCTATGTTCTCCTGAAAGCAGAAGCTGAAATGGCTCTGGTGTACTCCATGCTTGGAGTGCCCCAGCCTCACTAATGTCAGCAGGAAAGCGAACATCTCGGAAGTTATAGCTTTTTATTTTAGTGGCTGCTTCTGAGCCAATGAGGGAAACAGATTTTTTCTTCCCTCAGTGCTCCAGAATAATAAGCGCCAATTTATATATTTATGAGAATTGTAAATTATGTTTTTCATTGGTACAGAAAATTGAAAAGCAACTCCCTATTGAAAAAGTGGTATTTTAAGATTAACAGTACAAGTATTCAAAATAGATGAACATGCCGTATTTAATGTTAGAATATATTTGTTATAATAGATTTTAAATTAATCTTCAGGTAGGAAAATGCTAATTCTTAAGGTAATTATCCATGTAATCTGGTATTAGTACAGTGATTAAGAACTCTTTGGAGTTAGACTGCCTGAGTTCAAATCCTCTTTTTCCTATGTGCTAACCATGTGAACTTGGGGAGCTTTACAGTTACAACTTAGATTTAGTTAATCGTCCTTTCCTTACCTGAAATTTCTATTCTAATTAGAATAATATTCTATACTTGATCTTGGCCAAATTTCTGAGAACCCTGTATGTCTTCCTTGAAGACTAATCCTCTATTTGTTAGTTGAATTGTATTCCTCTTTTCTTTTGAGTCTCCTTAACCACGCTCTGCCCTTGTTCCTCAGTTACTGCAAAGAGAAAAACACAATCTAGCTTTACCCACCTTCTCAGAGAAAAAAGCTTCTTTTGCTCATGTATGTGCACATGTACATAATTAATTTGAAATTTGCGCTCATAAATTTAACGTCATATCCTGATTATTCTCACCCTTTCAGTAATAAACTACCTCGTTCAGTAAAATATATATATATATATATATATACATATATATATCATAAATTTAACGTCATATCCTGATTATTCTCACCCTTTCAGTAATAAACTACCTCGTTCAGTAAAATATATATATATATATATACATACATATATCACTTTGAAAATTCTCCATAGCCCAAAGTAAACCGAAGCCAAACATGAAATTTTAGTCAGCCAGGAGAAAGGCTGGATACCCTTAACAGAAGAATGTAGTCTAGCCTGGAACTTCACAGATGTCCCACATCACAACATACCTCTCTGCAGTGTCTTAGTATCTTACTGGAGCAAAGGAACGACGGACCGCGCACTTGTCCCCTCAGGGCAAGTCAGCACAGGGAACAGGGAGTCTGCAGGCTCCGTACCCTTGACCAAGCTTAGGTGGGAAAAACACAAGCCTAGTGTGACAGGGAAAGAACGGGCATTTATTCAAAGTGTACTTATTGAGCATCTACGGTGTGCCAGCAAACCCTAGCTCTGGACTGGCTCTGACAGACCTGTCGGGAGGCTTTTAGCACTTGTCCTTCACAGAGCGCCGGTCCTGAAGGGGAGCAAACCAGTCCCGGGCTCGCCTACCTCCAAGGGCCGGACGGAGCCTGCAATAGCGACAGAGCGCTTCATAAAGAGCCAGGGGCACGAAGGCCGGCCGCCCCAAACGGACTCGCAAACCCCGGCCCGGGCCGAGCGAGCGGGCCCCGGGCAGCCGCCCACCGGCAGCCGCGCCACGCGGAGGCGGGTCCCCGCCCTCCGAGGGGCCGCGCTTACCCGTCGGGCGAGTACTCGAGGTTGAAGACGGCCCCATGGGTGCGGGTGCTGAGGTACACCGAGTCCGCGGGATGGATGGAACCATAGAGGTTAGTCATGGTGCGGAAATTGTCTCGCGCCGGATCCACGAACAGCCCGCGGCCCAGGCTGCGCTCTCTCAGCCACCCGAAGAGCCGGGCGCCAGGGCCGCCCAGGCGGGCGCTGAGGCAGTGCCGGCCCCGGCTCCCCGCCCTGCAGTCAGGCCCGGGTTGCCGGCGCGGCGGGGAGGGCGGTGACTGCTCTCCTTGGGCGGAAGCGGCTGAGGACTTCAGAGCTCCAGGCGGCCGAAGCTCCCCCGCGCGCCCAGCCTGGGGCTGCGAAGGGGCGCAGGGGCGGCGAGGGCTCCCGCAAGGCGACGGGGGAGGGGCTGCGTCAGCCCCCGGCTGTAGCGACGCGGGCGGAAAAGGGAGCGGCCCGGCAGCTGCCGCCTGTCTCGCGTGGGGTGCCGGCTCCTCAGCCCCGGCTCCGGCCGCCCTGTCCCCTCCGGGGCTACCGGGCCCGAAGGGAAACATGACCAACGCCCCGACCCCAGGCTCCTGGCTGCTGCCCCGCCCGCCGACACCTCAGCGCTCCCGCCCCAGCCGCCACTTCCGGCGTGCGGCGGCCTAACCCCACCGGCTGGGAAACCCGAGCCGCCTCTCGGCCATCATCCGCTGGGGACCAAGAAAGCGGGGACACCGCCCGACTGTGGGTACCGCGTCCCGGAGCGTTGGAGGTCTGGAGCGACTAGCTGCGTGGGCGCGCAACTGAGGATGCCCAGGGTCTGGGCTGCATGGAGTAACGTTAGCACCTGGGCACCGCTTGCGACATTGTCAGTATGTGGTTGTCAGTGACCAGACTGTGTCCTTGGGGATGACAGGGCCTGACTAGTCAGTCCAAGAGGCTGGGTATGATTATGTACTGTTTACATAATCATCTCTACACTGAGACCAGCGAAGGTAAGAAATGACCATATTATGGGCTGCTCACGCATAGTAAGTAGCACGGTGTGCTGCCTACACAGCCTGGGAACCTAGGGACTCGGGTTACCTTCTGCACTAAAAAGCCCTGGTTTGTACAGTGCCTGGAAAATGGGGCTTACTGGTGCGCTGGAGCTCTGCCCAACTCCCAGCTACTTGACCTACTAGGTCAAGACTTTATCAAGGCCAAAGCCTTCCTCTCTGCAGGAAGGAACATATATCCAGTCAGGAGTCACTGAGGGGAGCTGAAGACCTGAATCAATTCAGCCTTACAAGCAATAGAGCCCACCGTCAGTCCTGCTTACCTCTGCCAAGCAGGGCATGGAGGGCATAACAGATGCAAGGCCCTTCACCACTGCTGTTGAAGATAAATACATAGGACTTGTTTGCAGAAAAAGATTAACGAACTGGTGTGTTTCTTGGGGAGGGAAGGAGAGTCTTCACTGAAGGGAAGCCTGAGGTATAAGAAGAGGTAGGTATAAGAACTGACAACCCTTCTAGGCCTTGATCAAGACCTGAGTTGTAGAAAGCTCCTATTTGGTGACTGTTTAGGATAGTGTGAAAGATCTCAGAAGTAAAGGAATGAGATTTAGAGAGGGCTGAACATTCAGCAGTTCCTCCCACCAGCAAAGTTAGTAGTTATTCAACTCTCCTGTCCATGAGCTGACTGAAAAATGGCAAGAAGCAAGTGGCCAGTGTTCAGAGAAGATCAAGGCAGCCATTACTCTGGAGATATTCCCCATGTTAGGGGTAGAGGTCTGTTTTATAATTAACAAATAATGTCCCTTAGTGACCTACAACTTCTGGCTGCAATAAATACTTAATAAAGGCCCTCTACTTGATTCCCGAGTTATGGCCAATGGCTAAAATTATTTTGGTGTATAAAACCTTGACCATGATATATTCACCAATGTTATTAACTTTCTCAATAAGTAAAATAAAACTCAATTTTTTTCCTTTTTTTCTTTTTTATGACCCTGCCTCCTCCCCTCAAAAGTCAATTTTAAAAGGTTACATATTCCAAGGTATTTAAGATATAGTTCCAACAGAAAAACACAAGCTCTGCAACAAGAGTTGTGCTGTCTCAAGATAACCAGGTTTCACAGTTCAGGCAATTCAAAATTAACTCACTATTGCCCTCAAACTGATTAAGAACTATTCCCTGGCAATTTAGAGAATCTAAAGAAGTCAAATGGGAACAAAAACATTTTGTAAGTTTGCATGTACCTCTATCAGTTAGATAATGGAAATGACTCCTGAAAAGTTAAGACAGCCACACACTTAAGGCAGTGGTGGTTGTAACATGCAGAACGAGTTGCTTTGTAATGTCAGGGTCGGTTTTTTCTTACACTTCTGCTTAAAATATGAGCACCCTCTTGTTCCACATAATTTTTACTAAAACCTAAAATAAGGATAAACTACATAAGGACTAAAATTCTATTGACATGACCATGATTTAAACAAAAATCACTGGAGGTTAATGGAGAAGGCACTAAAGATAGAACAACTTGGTGCCTGCTTCTATTTACCCACTCCCTTTCAGAGCCTTTGTATACCACCATGTTAACACAGAATTGATTTCAAACCACAGTCTATATAGACCAATTTCTATGTAACACTATTTTTAAAAGCTAAAATATGTTCAACTTCAATTGCTGAAATTCACAGATATCAGTTCATCAGAAATGCCTAAAGCATCCTCTGAACTCCTTTGTCCCTGATGCTCCTTTCAGATCACAACAAAAGTAAAAAAGTAAAAGGTTTCCCCGAGGCCCAGATATCACGTGTCCCTTAGGATCTATCTCATCAAGCAGGCAGGGAACAAATTTATTTACTTTCTTCCCTATCCATTGACTAAACATTTAAAAAAATTACTTCCCAACTGGTGTCTTATAATGCAATGTGCTGGAAATGTAAATACTGGCCTTTCTGTTCAGACTTTTATACTTTGGGAGCAGCAGGTTCACTCCTGATGTCTTTGACATCATTGGTTCTGCGCATCAAATAGAATTCTTTGTTGGGAACAAGATTGACAAAATGAGCAAGGCAGTTGGACATGGCATAAAAAGCTGAAATTGCAGCTATATCCCAGGCATCTTCTTGGTTGAATCCATGCACCTCAAGCTTTTTGAAATGGTCATCTCTTATGTCATCAGCTCGGGAAACAGCAAGTGCAAATTCCAGCGTTGCCTTTTCCTGGGCAGGGAGGTCAGAATTTCTCCAGTTCACACAGACCTGCAAGAAAACACACAGTTAGAAGCAGAATCTCTGTCCATCACAATACAGCCAATAAAACACAAGGCCTAACAAAATAAGCATTAATGAAAAAACCCAAGATTAAAGAGGCAAAGTCAGGCCAAAATAAACTTTCCAGACAGGTAAGTATCTTGGTCAAGTTCAATATAATGCAAACCTGGAACTCTAGCTCTGCCGGGAAATCTTTGCTCACTCCAACTACTTCTTTCTCCTCTAAACACCCATTGCATCAAAAACCTCAGAAACAAGACTCAGAGACTCTTAATACATAAGGACCCCCAAATACCAACCATTTTGTATGAGAAAAGTGAAGCTTAGATAATTATCCCTTTGTCCCCACTTAATCCTAAACAAGACACAATATTTGCAAAATTAATAGCTGATATTTAAGCAATGAATATGTGCTAAGCATGTACTCAATGCTTCATATTCACTATCTCATGTAATTATTATAAAAATCCTAGGAAGCAATGCTTTTTATCACTCCCCATTTTATTGGCAAAGAAACTGAAGCTCAGAGAGGTCACACACTTCCCCAAGGTCACACAGCTAGAGAGTGACAGAGCTGGGATATGAATCCAAGTGTATTTGATTCCAATGACTATACTAATAATCATTACCCTTGCTGAAGCAAAATACTGGAAACCATTAACCACCTAAAAATAAGAAGAACAGTTCAGCAAACTATGGTGTGACAGTATATCCTATGGTCATTAGGGAGACAATGCTTGAGAGACTAATCCTGGATGAGCAAAGGTCTGGAGAGTAGGCAGGAGGATCTCAACAGGGAAAAGGGGATGATGCACCTATCTCATTTAGCTTCTGGCTGGCAACAGAGGCCCTCAGGGAACAATTTTCAAGGTCTCCCCTCAGGTGGGGTCAGGAGGGAAGGCTGGGGGATAGTAAGACTGAATCTGAAAATGAAATTAAGAAAACACTCCCATTTACCACTGCAACAAAAAGAATTAAAAATCTAGGAATAAACCTACCTAAGGAGACAAAAGACCTGTATGCAGAAAATTATAAGACACTGATGAAAGAAATTAAAGATGATACAAATAGATGGAGAGATATACCATGTTCTTGGATTGGAAGAATCAACATTGTGAAAATGACTCTACTATCCAAAGCAATCTACAGATTCAATGCAATCCCTATCAAACTACCACTGGCATTTTTCACAGAACTAGAACAAAAAATTTCACAATTTGTATGGAAACACAAAAGACCCCGAATAACCAAAGCAATCTTGAGAACAAAAAATGGAGCTGGAAGAATCAGGCTCCCTGACTTCGGACTATACTACAAATCTACA
>NC_041222.1:27163763-27168541 GCF_002837175.3 Physeter macrocephalus
CCACCTAGAGGGGTGGGATAGGGAGGGTGGGAGGAAGGGAGATGCAAGAGGTAAGAGATATGGGAACATATGTATATGTATAACTGATTCACTTTGTTATAAAGCAGAAACTAACACACCATTGTAAAGCAATTATACTCCAATAAAGATGTTAAAAAAAAAAGAAGCCACCGCAATGAGAAGCCCGCGCACCACAATGAAGAGTGACCCTCGCTCACCACAACTAGAGAAAGCCTGGGCGCAGCAACAAAGACCCAACGCAGCCAAAAATAAATAGATAAATAAATAAATTTACAAAAAGAAAATCAGCATGCAGTTCATTTGTAATTTTTAGAATCCAGTGAACTAAAAAAATTTAAAGATTCATTCAAATACTACTTCCTTCAGGACACCTATCTTGACTCCTACCTTCCTCCCACACAGAGGCAAACATTTCATTCTTTGTATTCTCAGGGCTGACACCCTAATCAGGTTGTTACAGACACCGTAACACTTGGTATTTTCATGTGGTGACAGTGAACGCCCCCAGGGCATGGACGGTGATTCAGCTGAATTTCTGGCTCAGAGCAAAAGCTCAATTAGTCTTGTTGATAGAAAGTTACAGACTTCACCGGTCAACAAAGAAAAGGAACCAAGAGTTACCACTTTTCCAACTTCTCAAGTAGCACAGATTTCTAAAGAGGAAGTTTCGGGAAAGAGTCCAGAAGGCCGTGGTCCGGCCCCACCTCTCCGAAGGGCAGTTCGGTCATTTCCCTGAGGGAAATACTGAGAAATGGTAAGGTGTATCCCAGACACAGTCGAGGGCAGCACCGCCGCTGCTGCACTGGCTCCAGGCCGTCAAGCCCCCCAAAGAAGAAGCGGTCCTAATCCACCCGGGCGGATCTGCTGGGAAGACCCCACGCTCTGGCCGAAAGCAAGGCGCGACCTTGACGCTGGAAGGCGCGCCGCCGACTGCACTGGCCCGGGCTTCATCTGCATTCCCCAGTCGCAGCAGCCACTTTCACAGCAAGAAAAGGCTGCACATGCCGTTCCGAAACGCGAACTTCGCAACCGCGGCCCAATCGGACCCCAACACCGCACCGGCGCGCTGCCTTAGTCCGGGTCTGCGGCTCGAGCCGGTCTCCGCACACTTGCTTGTGGTCTTGGCTTCCAGCCACTTGCACGTGAACGGACTTCTGCATCCCCGGGCCTGCCCGCCATCCTGGCCTCGGCCATGCGCGCTCACTCACCATCTGCCGCACAACGCCAAGGCGGCAAAGCACTGACACGGCGGCACGCGGCGTGAAGGCCACGTGGCCTTCCCACGTGACCAGCCCTCTGGGCCCGCCGCGCAGGGCACCACCGGCGAGATGCTTTCAACCCAACCCCTCCAGGCCTGAGCTTCAGGTCTCAGGTGACTCCTCTTCTCCAGGCCTCTGATTTCATCTGTGGACTTGGGAATGAGCCAGACGGATGCCCACGTGCTGCCCACACAGAAGTGCCCTTGATAGGCCTCCTCAGCCAGGTTTGGGCCGAGTTTCTGACAGAGACTCCTCTACTGATGTGGGGGTGCCTGAGGGACAATCCAGGGACCATTTCCTGACCTCTCTGTCTGGCCCAGACCCGACGTCATTGAGTACCATACAGGCATGGCCTTGGGTCAGCCGCGATCAAGGTAGTCTTGGTCACTGAATACCTGCTGGATCCAGACCCTCTGGAACTGGGTTGGACTGGGGAGGAGTGAAAAAGAATCTATGCCATCCCTTCTGCAAAGGTAACCGACCAAGAACAGCTCCTGCGATAATCTGACTGCAAAACAACAAAAGTTACACTTCAGTTGGCCTCTGTTATCTTATTCAGTTGGCTCAGCAGCATCTTACAGAATTTCGAGGGTATGTTAGAGATCGTCTGTCTTAAACATCCTAAAAATCTAAAAATTAAGGTTGGAAGAAGATACCTCAGAGATGGGCAGAAGAAATGGAAGACAGCTAAAAGCCATCGGTCAGAGCCAAGCCCTTCCAGTCCCCAGGAGCTCCAACTCCTACTGGATTATCTGACCGAGTGCTAATTGGAGGTGCCAGTTGACAGATGAAACTGTGATTTCATGTGAGAGCCCTGAAAGAAGGGCAGACCTGACGTGCTATTGATTTGCAATTCAGCTGCTTCTCACATAGGCAACTAAAGCGTGCACCAGCGGCAGCAAGAATTTAACTGCAGTTACTGATTTTCCCAGGCCGTGTAGAGGTAGCTCAATTATGTGGAAATATGCATGTGATATGTACATATTTGCGGGGGGGGGGAAGCCTAGGGAGAAACGCACACCAAAATGTTAACATTCATTCATTCACCAGGTATTATCTATTTCGTGCCAGAACCTGCGCTACCAAGAATGAGAACTAGCTGACAGCCTAGCAAGGGAGACAAACGGGGCGGCAAGACTAACACGTTTCATTTTCTTTTGATTCTTTCCTGTGTCTTCCACAATGTGGATAGATACAAGTTTCCCACTGAAAAAGATAATACTTTTCCTGGCAAAAGGTCAGCAGTCCTTCTGAGGCCAGAGTCAGAAGAGAGAGCCAAATCCTGAAGGCCCTCTGCTAACTTCCCAAGGTTCCCACGGAAAGAAAAGTGGCGGCGTCTTGTATCCCACTGTGCGATCCGAGACACCGGAAGTGGGGGCTCCGCGACTGACTCAAGCTGCGCGTTTCTCCTGCGGACCTGCAGACAGACTGCAGGACAGGCGGCCGGCTAGAGACACAATCATAGCCACCTTGAGGGAACCCGCCGGCCCAGAACTACCCGGCTTCACAAACAGGTTCAAGTCCCACAGGCCTGTGCTGCCGGAAACGGAAAGCGTGGGGCGGGCTGGCGATTGGACGCGGAGCCGGAAACCGGAAACTGTGTGGTGACGCCCGCTATGGCTGAGGCGGCGGCTGTTGTTGCGGAATCGCTGGCGGGCTACAGGGCTCGGGCGGCGCGCGCGGTGCTAGAGCAGGTGGTGCTCCCGGGTGAGGAGCTGCTGCTGCCTGAACAGGAGGACGGAGAAGGCCCAGGAGGTGCAGGGGAACGACCGCTGCGCCTGAACGCCGGGGCGCGCTCCCGGCGGCGCGTGGTGTGCGGCCCGGGCTTGCGGCGCTGCGGCGACCGGCTGCTGGTCACCAAGTGCGGCCGCCTCCGTCACAAGGAGCCCGGCAGTGGCAACGACGGTGGCGTTTACTGGGTGGACTCGCAGCAGAAGCGGGTGAGCTGGCACTCCAGAGGGGTTGTACAGCCGGGATAGGGCTGGGAATACTCTTCGGAAGAAGTACGGAAGGGGCCCTGGAGCCCTCCTCTGTTAAGGCTAGCCAAGAGTCACCGTAGTCCTGTGCTTACCTTTGCATCTCCTTTAGAGGGACCGTGAACAACTGGAACGTGGCCCGAGACGGGCGACCAGAAGAGAAAGGAGTCTGGGAATCTTGGCATGTAAGGGGATAAGGGCTGTGAGACATGGTTATTGTCTTCAAAACATAGGTCAGGGAGCAGCAGACTTGTCTTTCGGGGTCCCAAAGAGCCAGGCTTAATGAATAGATGTCACAGGGAGCTCAATTTCTCTTAGAATAAATAACAACTTTCACATAGGAAAAAATTGTCTGACAATGGAATGGCCTTCCTTGGTTGTAAGGATCCCCTGTGTCACTGGACTCATATGCAAACAGAAGCTAGGGAGTTTCTGGTAAGAATACAGAAGAGGTAGGAGATAGTGACTTAAATGAACAGACTGTTAGAAGCTGGAAACCTGAGAGTTTATCATGTGATTGTTTTTCTTTTACTGAAAGTGACATAATCAAGTTTGTTGTAAGATTTTTATTGATTTGTAAATATGGATTTCAAAATATTTTCTAAATATTTACAATGACAAACATAAAGTAACCACTAAAGACTTGCTGAAGATGTCTTAAAAATGATTGTCATTTGTGGTTGTGCTCTCATTCTGTTTTCTTTTGTAGTATGTCCCAGTGAAAGGAGACCATGTGATTGGCATAGTGACAGCTAAGTCTGGAGATATATTCAAAGTGGATGTTGGAGGGAGTGAGCCAGCTTCTTTGTCTTACTTGGCATTTGAAGGTGCAACTAAAAGAAACAGACCAAATGTGCAGGTAATGACAGGACCTTTGGTTTCAAAAGTAAGAGAAATACCTGTTCCCTAAACACTCAAATATCCAGAAGGCTACCGGAATGATCCTGTTTCCGTAGTTGTATAGGATGATCTCGGAGGATCTGTGTAATCAATCACTCCAGGCTTCAAGAGTTCCTTCAGATGCTCCAGCTCTGGGACCGGAACCACATACTTATTTTACATTTGCTATGTTTTTGGATGTTTTCATCTCTACTGAGTTGGAAAGGTTATATGTGGTCTCTCTGTTATTTGTTATGTCCATATACACCAGAAAAGGAAGTAAGCCATGGGCTCAGAGAGGAAGGAGAGAAGAGTGGTGGAAATTGCCATATCAGCCATCCATCTATCTTGGATGTGGGTCCCAGGACTGGCATTTCACAGCTTCAGTCACATCACTGTTTCCCAACAATCCCTTTTTGCAGCCGACAAAGGAGCAGTCTTGTTACCTCAAGTTTTCAATTTGGGCTTTTCAGGTAGCATGGCCATACTCTTCCTGTCCATCCAAGCAAGCCAGAAATTTGGTGGTTTCTTTGCCCTTTCTCACTCACCTCTCGTGTCTTTTTTTTTTTTTTTTTTTTTTTTGTGGTACACGGGCCTCTCACTGTTGTGGCCTCTCCCGTTGCGGGGCACAGGCTCCGGGCGC
>NC_041222.1:27168809-27232244 GCF_002837175.3 Physeter macrocephalus
ACACGGGCCTCTCACTGTTGTGGCCTCTCCCGTTGCGGAGCACAGGCTCCGGACGCACAGGCTCAGCGGCCATGGCTCATGGGCCCAGCCACTCCACGGCATGTGGGATCTTCCCGGACTGGGGCACGAACCCATGTCCCCTGCATCGGCAGGCGGACTCTCAACCACTGCGCCACCAGGGAAGCCCTCTTGTGTCTTTAGTTGCTTTATCTTACTGATCCTTTTTGAGTCTCTCTGATCTTCCACGTCCACCCCTTTATTTCCACTTTGCAAGTTCAGGCCTTAGCTATCCCTTGATTGGATTTAGTCACTGACCTCCTTAGTAAAGCCTGCCTGTACACTTTTGCTCCTCCTTTTAAGAGCTGACAGCCTCACACACCCCTTTCTCAAAAAAAAAAAAAAAAAAAAAAAAGTTCTTCAAAGCCTACATGTTTCCTTGGCATTATGCTCCAGAGGTATTCCCTCATCCGTAATTATATCCTACATGTGGCCCTGCCTGAACCACACCAAACTATTTAAGAGCACTACTGAATTCATAATTTCCTGCCCTTGTACCTTTGCTCATGCTGTTCCCTCTGCTTGGATTACTCTTTCCCCTTCTTAGCCTGTGGAATACATGCTTGTCTTTCAAGACCCAGGCTGAGCACCACCACCTCCGTAAAAACATCCCTAATTTTCAGTCACTTTTCTTATTTACTAGATTCAGCCTTGAATGAAGTTTGTTGTTTATATGTACATCTCTGCTGCCCTCTGAAACCAAATGCTTCTAAAGGCAGAGAATGTTTTGTTTCTCTAGTTCCTTGAGGAACTAACAATACTAGGTACTTAACAGAACAAGTTTACTCTCCCATTTCCTTAGTTTTGTCATTTTGAAGTTCAACTCTTTGAGGTTTTTAAAGTAAAATTTTTTTAAAATTTATTTATTTATATTTATTTTTGGCTACGCTGGGTCTTCATTGACGCTCGCGGGCTTTCTAGTTGCGGCGAGCGGGGGCTACTCTTCGTTGCGGTGTGCAGGCTTCTCATTGCAGTGGCTTCTCGTTGCAGAACCCGGGCTCTAGGCGCACGGGCTTCAGTAGTTGTGGCACACGGGCTCAGTAGTTGTGGCTCGCAGGCTCTAGAGCACAGGCTCAGTAGTTGTGGCGCATGGGCTTAGTTGCTCCATGGCATGTGGGATCTTCCCGGACCAGGGCTCGAGCCCATGTCCCCTGCATTGCCAGGCGGATTCTTAACTACTGCGCTACCAGGGAAGCCCCTAAAGTAAATCTTGCATGGAGAAATGTCACTGAATTACCAGTGTTCCATTTTGCTTTGAATAATTTGCATGCCAGGGGTTTCTGTAATTCTTTAAAGCAGTGCTGTGTAATAGAATTTTTTGTGATGATGCTAACGTTTTACATATGCACTGACTGTTATGGTAGCCATTAGCCACACATGGCTGCTGAGCATTTGAAATGTGGCTAATGCAACTGAGAAACTGAATTTTAAATATATAGTTTTAATTAATTTAAATGTAAGTTTACATAACTACATGTGGGTAGTGGCTACTATATTTTACAGTGTAACCCCAGAGGGTATTCTCTGGCTTTTTTTTTTTTTTTAAATCAATTATTTATTTGTTTATTTATTTTTGGTTGTGTTGGGTCTTCGTTGCTGTGCGCGGGCTTTGTCTAGTTGCGGTGAGCGAGGGCTACTCTTCGTTGCGCTTTGCAGGCTTCTCATTGTGGTGGCTTCTCTTGTTGCGGAGCACGGGCTCTAGGCACGCAGGCTTCAATAGTTGTGGCGCAGGGGCTCTAGAGCGCAGGCTCAGTAGTTGTGGCACACGGGCTTAGTTGCTCCGTGGCATGTGGGATCTTCCTGGCCCAGGGCTCGAACCCATGTCCCCTGCATTGGCAGGTGGATTCTTAACCACTGTGCCACCAGGGAAGTCCTATTCTCTGGCTTTGAGATGGCTCCCAGTCTGGGGATTTTTCTGGTGGGGGAAGGGTGGGGGTACATGCGTTAATTTTGCCTTCTTTTAAGGCACAACTCCAGAGTGACTGTGAGAATCCTGAAGTGTAGTCAGTCATTTAGCCACAGAATTGCAGGTGGCTGGCATTGCTGCCTATGGAAAAGAACCAACAGCAGCACCTGTAGCATGGTTTGCTGAGAGGAAATGAACTGTTTTTTAATTATCATTGTAGGTTGGAGATCTCATCTATGGCCAGTTTGTGGTTGCTAATAAAGATATGGAACCAGAGATGGTCTGTATTGACAGCTGTGGACGAGCCAATGGAATGGGTGTGATTGGACAGGATGGTCTGCTTTTTAAAGTGACTTTGGGCTTAATTAGAAGGTAAGTCCTGATGCCTTCTGGCTTGCCTGTTGTCTTTTATATTATACCTTCTTAGAAAGCTGACTTATCTGTGGGATTTAGGTACTTCATAACAATGGCTATAGCTCCTCAAAGTTAAAAATCAGTATCCATTTTAGCACAGTTGTAAACTCATGCATTTATTCCCATCCTCTCAAGGTGAATACATCAAATTCGGATGTATTTGGCGTTATAGTTTCTGTGTTGATATGGAGTCTGGATTTCTCTGCTGGAAGGTTAGTTGTTCCTTATAGCTGATATACTCAGACCAAATGTGAAAAGTGGCCTTCCCCCACTTCTTAGTCACTTGTATACAGGTGCAATTTACTATTGTACAAAATCATCAAATTTCTCTTATAATGGAAGCCAAATGAAGCTAGGCTGACATGATCCTCAAGCTTATACAGACATTCACAGAAAGTTCCTTCTTTTCTGTCCTGGTAGATTTAATAGTTCCCAGAAGCAGATTCTCTTTGTTCAGTTTAGACCTTTACCTACCCAAAGCTATGCCCTATTAAAGAAAGGGCTTTACTCCTAGAGCCACTGAGGTTCAGAGCTATCTTGCATATCTCTTTGCTACTTATTCTACAGATCTGCAGAATTAGTTCAAGACATTAAAGTATGTTATTAACCAAGCAGCACCTTCATGTTTTGAAAGAGTCAACACTCCTCTCCAAGTATTGAATTTAATACCAAGGAATAACTTACATGGTCAGGAAAATAAGGTTAAAGTGTTCTCTTAGCACCATAGACAATAAAAAAGCTACAGTTTGAAAGTCTAGAAGTAAGGTGCTCTGACAATGTGGAGGAAGAACTTTATACATTTTTTGTAAAGTTGGTGACGTAGGGAGTTTGATTTCTTTGTAGAGGATGGTCCACCGTTGTGACCTGTGGTAAGCTTCTTGGAAGAAAGAGGGCAGCAAACATTGTCATGTGCCTTGTTCTTGGGATGATGTTGGTGGAGCTCTGAATAACTGTGGAGAACTGCTCAGAAAAGGAGACTTCTAAAGGAAAGTCAGGTCACACCCTGCCACTTTATTAAGTTTCATTTTCTTTCTCTTCCTCACCAGGCTGCTAGCTTCAGACTGTGAAATCCTACAAGAAGTGGGAAAACTCTACCCACTGGAGATAGTATTTGGAATGAATGGAAGAATATGGGTTAAGGCAAAAACCATTCAGCAGACTTTGATTTTGGCAAACATTTTAGAAGCTTGTGAACACATGACAGCAGATCAAAGAAAACAAATCTTCTCCAGATTGGCAGAAAGTTGATCAATGTGGGCTTTTTTATGGGTCAGTTGAGCCAAGAGACTCTGGGTTTTCCTGGGGGGAATGTTTCTCAGGTGAACCTCTCCCCATTAAATCTTCAGAAGACAAGATGTCTTATTAGAGTCCTAAATAAAATATTTTTATTAAAAAGTTACTGGCTGCCACTCATGTTCTTGTGGGTGAGAAAAATCATTATAAATAATGCAGTTTTTTGTTTTTTACAATAAAGTTTACAAAATGTTACTAATACGGTTTATTTGATGTTAACTCCCTTAGTTTTGCTAGAGTGCAGCTTCTATAATAAACTGGAAGTGAGCATTAAAATGTTATTTTCTGATGATGGTAAAACATGTTCACCAAAGAAAATGTAGACTACGTAGAAAATATAAAACAAACAAAAACCACCTGTAATACTATTGTTTAATGGGTGAGTATGTAACAGCTAACAATTATTGTGTTTACCACGTATCAAGTATTGTTCCAAAAGTGTTCTGCATGGATTAATTCATTTAGTAACTGCAAAGACACTTAACCTCCCAGTTGAAGAAACTGAGGCACAGACTTTAACTTGGCCTACATTCTCAACTATTATTTGTGAATGTATATTTTTCAAATTAGAACTACAGGATTATACTTTATATACTAATTTGTTATATACTTTGCTTCAAACAACATTTAATATATTTCTTTCATGATTGCTATTAAAAATTCAATAGTTGTATAATATTTCATTTTCATGTTATAGGATATTTTGGACACGTCTAGTTTTTTGTTGTTCTGTAAATACAATGATTAGGATCTCTGATTCCAAGTCTAGCCAAATCTTAACTTTGTTTGGATCATTTCCAGGAAGCCAAACAAAAAACTACCTGCCTGGTTTTTGAAAAAATAGTAGAGGTTTGTGATGGAGAGGAAATTTGCATTTTAAGCAAAGCCTTTAAAGGTGAAAATGAAGCCTGACCAGATGATCCAGGTCAGTGGTTCTGGGGTCAGAGACCTCCCTGAGAATATATATGATAAGAGTTACAGACCCTGAAGCCTATCTATAGGAGGTCCCTTTTGGATGACAGATTATAGAACTCATTCAATATGTTGATAAAGACCAAGCAGCATTATGTATTCCTAAAGATGTTTCCTGAAGACTGGGCCATTTTTAAGTAGTAAACTGATATAATTTATCAAGTGATCATAGCTCTTGAGGGAATAAATTGTGAAGGGGAGGGGACAGAGCAGAGAAGTAACCTTTTGGCTCTTTTGAGATAAATAATACATTTTCTGAATTTGCTAGCAGCTTAGTTATCAAGTTTACTAATCCAAACTGCCCAGAGTAACTGAAGCAACTCTACCTGACTAGGACATGAGAAAAGATCACTGAGATTTAGGTTACCTAACATGCTTGTGTCAGATGCAATGTATTTTCTGGCTCTTTTCAAGTTAGACTTATCAATACTGTGTTTTTGCTTTTCATTTTGACCTGTTAATCACAAGTATATATGAAGAATCTCGTTTGTACAAGGCTCAGAAGGATACAAAGATACTCCCACAAATTGTTAGGAGGCTACTTGTTCAGAAGAGAGAAGCCCTCCATGCTCATACTCAGAATAGGGGAGATGGAGTAGGAGCCATAGATGGAAAAAATTGCTATGGGGGGCTTAAAGCAGGGCTAGGTTAGGAAGGGCTGATCCTGCAAAGCCTGTGTACAACATATTACTTGAGTTGGGGAAAATCAGCATGATCGAGATGGCTGGAGAAAGTCATACAACTTTATGATGCCCGTGTAGTGAAAATTAGACTCAATAGAATAATACTTGATTATTTAAGCTATCTCTAAAGAGTAGGTATTTCACAAATAGATGTACAGAAGATGAATTAACACATCTAAAGCCATGTAGTTGTAGGGCTAATTCATTATTATGTAAACTTTTTAGTTAGTCATCATATATCTGGGTATTTCCTGTGAGCCAGGCACTATGGGAGATACAAAAGACCATAAAATATGGTCCCTGTGAGTAACTCCTATCCCAGTGAAGAGCCAAGATGTCAAGTAAAGGCAAATGAGTACCACCACCATCCTCTGATTTGTTCTTTGGTCAAGGCAACTCCAGCAACTTCACCTCCTGCAGCTGCAATCTTAGGCTGTCCATCATTCCACTGAGTTCTGAAGAGTATAGCCTTTTCTGGAAGAAACTCCTTTCTTCAATGCTTCAGGCCAGTTTTGAGTCTCAAAGTAAGTGGACAGGATATCAAACACTGTTAGAAAGGTAAACAGAAAACATAGTGACCACACAGAAGAAAAAGAGAACTAGTAAATGACTAATGAGGAAAAAAGTGTTCTGGAATATTTCATTCAACAAACTTACTCTAACACACATGGTACTAGATCCTGGGGAGACAGAGGCAAAGACACAGGCCCTGCTTGCCTACAAGGACCTCAGCCCACACTGAGAGATACAGGCCTGTGAATGGACAATGCTGCAACAGAGAGGAGCACAGTACAATGGGAACAAAACAGGCCCTGACATGGCCTGGGATGTGGAGGGGAGCAGCCAAGATGCCTGTGAACTGAATCCTGAAGGACAAATAGGAATTCACTGTTCAATGATAGATTGAAGGCATGGCATTCTAGGACAAGGGAACAATTTCAACTATCTTTAATATAGTTGGGAACCAGGAAGAAAATGAAAACTGCCTCTGAGAGGCCAGAATACATGTCACAAAGTACATACAATAAAGTCCAAGCACATTAGTCACAGGGGAGACTGCTTCAAGGGCCGTTTATACTGAAACACAATGCAAAGAAGCAGCAGCAGAACTAATACACGTTAAGCATGGGCCATGTGAGCAGTACCTTGATTGATGGCCAGTATCTCTGAATGATAGTTTTTTCCATTCTGGCGTCTGACCATGTATTCCTGGATTGGTAAGCGAGCAGTCTTGACAGAGTGTTCTTGGGCCTTTTGAAATGTCACCTTCTGTAAATCACAAATATTTTTCTTATAAAAATAATACACAAAGATAGTCTCATTGTAATATGCAGAGCAAACTAAGAATCCTCATGTACCACCACCCCAATTTCCATCTGTAATCATAATTAAATGATAAGTGTATTAAAATTAAGTAGCCTATGGTAGAATGGAAGAAACTATAGATAAGGAAAAATGGCTTGTGCAGCAACACCTCACTTATTTGGGATTCATTTATCTGCTGGCTTCCACTCACTACTACTTACAACCAAGAAGGAAATAAGTAAAAAGAGGCACATCTGCAGCCACAATCTGCATCCAAAAATCCAAGCCGTCTAATCAATGAGAGGAGAACACTCCTGGCCCTAACTCAGTAAAACCCAACTCTGGACATCTGGAGTTTTCAGTCATAGCCAATTGGTAGCAGCAAATTAGAAATAAGGGAGACAGGATTCGAGTCAGGTATACCACCAGCAACAAGACAGCATTAAGGTATGAGAGCATATAGCCCAATGAAAAGGAAAGGCTCTGAAAACTTCAAAAAGGCAGAACTCAAAAAATCCAACAATCTGAGGCCCTTTAGCATCAGAGTACAGTAACTAATGTCCCTTTAAAGATGTCCCTGAGTCATGGACTGAAGTTTAAATTATACTCACTACCTTGTAAGAAGCTCTGGGAAGGTCATCTACCTATTTGTAATTTCAGGATTAAAGGTTTAGATTACCAAGAAAATTAGCATACTTAGGTTTGGAAGGGACCTCGGTAGTTAACTATTCCACTCCAACCACCCATCCAATGTTTGTCTATCCTCTATGAACTTTCTCCCAGATGGCCTCTGGCTTTAAATGGACAACCCTTGTGACAGGGAGTTCGTGCATCCTGGGGTAACCCATTTCAATTTTGATAGTAGCAGTTAATAGGAAATCTTCTTGATATTGAGGCAAATTTTCTATTTTCCCTGAGACTTCCAGTCATCTGTCCTAGTTCTGTTCCCCCAGGGCCACACCAGGCAAGTAAAATGGCCCTTCCACAAGACAGCCATTCAGACACTTGAAGGCAGGGATCATGCCCTATGAATCCTCTCATCTCCAGACTGACAGCCTCAGTTCTGTTGACTTTTCCTTGACTATGATTTAGTTTTGAGTCCCTTCATTATTCAGGTCAACTTCTTCTGAACTTGTATCTAGCTTGTCAATGTCTTTTCATTTACTGTCCCATATTGGCTGGCCACTCTGAGTATGGTCTAACCAACTGGAACAGTGTGAAGCAGGCCTAGCACCTTCTTTGTTCTGACACTGGACTACCTGCCTCTCAGATTCACATGAAACACAATTCCAAAAGAGAACGTCCAAAAATGTTTTAAGTGATGCAATTCAGATGGGATAAAGGTACAGCTACTCAAAGGACTTCTTTGAAGGATAACACTCCTTTGCATATATGAGCTATGATTATGTTTTGTCTATTCCTTTATAATCACTTTGAAATGAAGTACAGAATTCAAAGTTAGTAGGAAACTTGGATGCTGCCCTGAAGGAGTTTATAGTCTAGTTTCTGTTCTCTGAACATTTAAAGATAAAATGACTCCCCTTGAAGAAATCTTGTTCTTAGCCTATTTCTGTGAAGAAGCCAAACTCTTAAGTAACAAGTAAACAAATCTTTGTGCCAGTTATTTTTCAGTTTAAATGTTGGTGGAAAATAGAGGACAGTGTGTTAAATTTGCACATCTATAGATCATACACTGCTCACTGGCCCTCTAGAATTGTCTGCTTCAAAAAAGGGGATGTCACTCTGCTGTGGAAGACTGTATTTGGTTGTTATGTCTCTTTAATCTCTTTTAACCTTAAATAGCCCCCATGACTATTTCAGTTTTCATTACATTGACTTTTTTGAAAGTCTGGTCCAGGTGTCTTGTAGAATGTCTCACATCCTGGATCTGTTTATGATTAAATTCAGTTTAAACATTTTCTAATAAGAACACTTCACAGGTGAGATTCCATCACATCAGGAGGCACATGTCAGTATTGGTGATTCCAAGTTTGATCATTTGTTAAGATGGTGACCTCCAGATCACTTTATTGTAATGGTACACTTTTGTGCTCTGGTACTTTGAGACCCCTTGGAATAGTCAGTTCCCTCACAACCTTTCGTTCAGTCAATTCCCTGAATCAATGATTACACTGAGAGTGACAAAATGATGATTTCTCAATTCTATTATGCATTTCTCATTTATTAACTGGCATTCTTTAGAGCTCTCTCCTCCCCCCACCTCCTGCCCATTTTTTTAGATTATCACTATGGAGTCATGGAACTCTTTTTTTAGAATAAATGCAATTCAGTTAAGTATCATCTGTGTCAAATATGTGTATGTATCTCATATATACATGAAAAAATACACTCACATATATGAAAAAATATATATATATAAAATATACCCATAAACACATACTTGTGTGATCACAGACTATATCAAGAGGGATACACAAGAAATCCATGGTTGCCTCATGCAGCGGATACTGGGTGACAAGGATGAGAGGTAGACTTACTTTTCACTGTGCTCCTTTTTATACATTTTAACAATTATATCATTATTTATTAACTATGCAATATGCTAATTAAATGTTAAAAAATTATCTCAACAAATATTTGTATAATAGAAACATATTTCAAAACTCCAATTATTCCAATAAAAGAAAAGAAATCTGGACGGTCCTACTAAGGTAGAGATTATGGGGTAAGACTTCTGTCAGCAGGGAAGATGGCCTAAGAAGGAACAAACTGCTCTTTCACAAAGAACAAACAGCTGGTAAGAATGCTGAGTCAAAGCTTCCTTGGTCAAGATCAGAGTCATCCTTGCAGAACTGAAGAGAGGGGAGAAGAAAGGAATTCAATAATGGTTATTTATGTAATTACCAAATACTTCCCATTCCAGTCCCTGACTGGATTCTGTCAGGTCAGTGTTGCTGACTGACATTGCTGATGAGAAGAGAGGGAAGTTGGCAAGTAGGAGGGCCAACCTAGGCAGAATAGGCTCCTACTTCCTATTGCCTCTGAGGTTTTAGGCCTTTTGGCCTAAGATTACGACAGGGCAAGGATTTCTTTCTCTAAAAGAAAGCTCCACTTTTCAAAATGCAGTTGTCAGGCCTAAAATGTACACCTACCTTCTGAATGCTTTCGTCCACAAGTCCACCAAGGATGTAAACTTTGTTTAGATCAACATCTTCAAGAGCTAATGAAAAAATGAAGGCCACTGAGGTCAATCTGTTTTATAATTTCTAAATCCAAAGACTGTAAAAGGAAAGAATTATTAATGATAAAAGTAGAAATTTAATGAAACAGAAAACAAAATGATAGTAGATTTGCTAATTAGATTTGCTAATTCCCTGAAAAGATCAATTAAATGTCAATTAATTAGACATACCTAATCAGATATGCAGACTCAAATCACCATTAGGATTCAGAAAGGAGGCAAAATGTCAAAGGAAGGTAAAATTGAAGAGAATACTGAGACCAACTTAATACAATAAAATTGAAAATTATGCAAAATAGATGATTTTCTGGGAAAAAAAAAATTTATCTAACATCAATCTGAGAAGGGTCAATGTGAGGAGGTGACGAGGAAAACTCACGAGGATTACCAGGTAACTCACAAGCTCCAGCTGAGGATGGAGAGCCTAAATCTGTGCAGCTGTGTGCACATGGCAGGCCAAATATGAAGCATTCAGTGAGGTCTCTGTCCATAAGAGGTGTGCAATTAACGTCCATTCCTTTTTTTCTTGGATACACCTTGGGTGGCTTTAACAAACTCTGACCCCGGGAATAATGAAATAAAGGGCTGGATGCAATGTGCTACATGAATGCATGCAGTAAAGTACATACCATGTTCTGAGTCAGGAGTCAGGTACACAAGGGTTTCCAGAGGAAATAAACTAAAGCAGTCTTCTTCTGTTATGTCTAGCTGAAAAATGTAAACAATCCAATGTAGTGTGAACTAGGTTAAAACATAGCCCACGCTGCAGCAACTAGTTACAGGGCGTGTAGTTTCTATCAGGCATGGCTCCAGGTACATCAAGAGGATACATGTCTGACAACCTGTTCTCAGAAAGTGCTCAGTTGGGTAGCGGAAGTAGAAAGGTACAGACATTCGACCCTACAAAATGAGACAGAAAGTGGTATGAGGCCCTAAGAGACACACAGGGAGCATGCCCCAGGACTACAGAGAGAGAATGACAACACCAGGGACAATGTTCTAGCAAACGGAATGCTGGAACTGGGTTTCTGAAGAGGTGAGATTGACACACGTACAAAAGGAAGAAGTATTCAAAGTGGAGGGAATCACCTAAGAAAAGCGTGAAGACAGGAAAGCAAGGCGACTGAACTACGCGGCTCTTAGAGTGGATCTGTTTGGCTCACATACAGGAATCATAAAACACATACAGAAAAGTAAAGCTTGGAATGGCTGTGTTACAGGAGAGATCATTAAGGTAAGAGCAACCATGACTAACTGTGCAGCACCACACAGGGCGCTTTTCACACTCGGTGCCTCAGAGGACCTCTCTGGAAAAGGCCACACTACCCAGTCTCAGCTACATAATGCAAACACACAAGGGCACTTTTAGTGGCACTTCTTAGGCACTGATCTGGATTCTTGCCTGTGTATCAATCACTATATTTAAGAGATCCTAGGGAAAGTATTGAAAGTAACTTAGTACTCCCTGAAACTCATCTTAAATCCATATTACTTCCATAAGGATTATCTCTCTTTCCCCCAAAATTCATGTTCCCTAATTCTGCACTACTAAGAACAAGAAAGGAATCATGGCATGTCCCTAAAACATTCCTGGTACATAGTCTAGCATACAATACACTGGATACAAAATACAGCCCTAGATACTGGTAATATTAGTTTGCTAATGCAGTGGAAGGATGAAAATTTTAAAACATAAGTACTGGTGAGAGGTTCTAAATTTTTTAAGATTGTAATAGTGAAAACATATAACATATACACATAAACATATTTTTTTTACATTGAAATGTGAAAAAGTAAAAAAAATTTACTATTACCCCCTCCAACCTACTTTTCAGATGACAATTCAAATAATATGCAAAATGAGGCTTACCAGATAACTAGAAAATCCATCATTCATCCTCAAACACTCTTCATACAGGGGACTGTCTGTGGTGAATCCAGTGAGGCAGATCCAAAATGGCCTGTCAGCTTTTTTATTTGAACCATACAACCTTCGGATCTGTCCAGCCAGTCTACTTAATTCCTTCGAAGAAGTAAGGACAATTTATGGTAGGAACATGCCCACTCTTTCTAAATGCATTATCAACAAATGGTTACTCAGTAAGTTCACTGAATACTACTCTGGGAAAGCTCATGAATTCAATGGCCCTTTTACTCCAGGAGCGAGTACATGCATGTATGCACGTGTGTTACATCCCATGGTATCACACCTTATAGATGAAAGTTAAGGTAATGATACTAGCCCAGAAAACCAAGACCTCTCCCTCCTTCTGGATCTGCTGATATATATGTATATATAAATATATATATATATATATATATAAAATTTTTCTTTTAGCTTTTACCTAAAATCTTACCATGTGGGCTTCCCTGGTGGCACAGTGGTTACGAATCCGTCTGCCAATGCAGGGGACACGGGTTCGAGCCCTGGTCAGGGAAGATCCTACATGCCGTGGAGCAACTAAGCCCGTGCGCCACAACTACTGAGCCTGCGCTCTAGAACCTGTGAGCCACAACTACTGAATCCCACGCCTAGAGCCCGTGCTCCACACCAAGAGAAGCCACTGCAATGAGAAGCCGCGCACTGCAATGAAGAGTAGCTCCCGTTCGCTGCAACTAGAGAAAGCCTGTGCCCAGCAACAAAGACCCAATGCAGCCAAAAATAAATAAATAAAATAAATAAATTTATATATAAAAAAAAATCTTACCATGTGATGGTTACTGTTCATTAAAAAGAGATTAGATTACTGTGCAGACATTTTTATACTCCATCAGTTAAACTTGGCACCTTCTCCCTAACTTCAGGAGCTGTCATAGGTTTGGAAGTTTTAACTTTCCATCCTGATTTAGAGATATCACCCGTATAGAAAGGTAGTTTCACAATCTGGCCTGATTTGGTTCAGTACAGGAAAAAAAAAAAAAAAAAGCTTTGGATTTGATTTAATCTGATATCTCAATTAATATAAACATTAGAAAATTCTTAGTTGACCTTTTCAGAGGGCTATAGTTAGAGGTTCCATGGAAGAATCCCAGATCCCAATTTCTCTGAAAAACATGCAAACACTAGCATGTATAACAGGGACGTTGGAAAACACAGATTTCTTTTGGGGTGTAAGGCCTAAAATCAAGGCCCAATATTGTGTGCCGCTTTGATATCTGGTGAAAATGAGAGGCCTTGAATGGCCTAACTGCAAGTTCCCCTCCCAATTCTGCTCCCATGGACAAGGTTCACTAGCTAAACATTTTTTTTTTTTTTTTAATCAAGGGTTCCTTTGATAAAGGGTTCCTGCTATCTCTGAGTAGTGGGTTTCAACTCTCTGCCAGCCCATGGAATTATTCCAGCAAACCAATCACATCTTCCTGTAGGGATCTAATTTCTTGATACTACAAAACCTACCCCCCACAGCCCCTGGTTGTTCATTCTGTTCCCAAGTGCAATCCCATGTGGCCCTGCATGATGTTCAGTGTCATCCTACCCTCGGGCTGAGTATATGTGACGAATAAACTTCTATTGATCTTATCTGTCCAGTGTCGAGTGTTGTGTGTTCAGCCATCACCAGAATCATAGGGTGAAAAATCCCTCCTTCACCGACAGGGTAAATGGGTGGCTTTTTAAAACACACACATTGTAGAAAGACCTCCCACCAGGTAATCTCCCCACAACACGCAACCAGACAAATATTCCTCTCCCCTGCAGAAGGCCAAAGATTTCATCTCTGGAGAATTAAACCTGAAAGGCTCCATCTAGACTGGGGATACCATAAGCACAGAGGCAAAGGCAGTAGGCTCAAAACAGAAGATAAAGGAAAAAATTTTAAACTAAACCATATGTCTATTCTCTTCCTGATTCTTTACAACAGCCATCTCAGAACTTAGTAGCCATGTGTAGAAAACTAAACACATTTGCTGGTTTACTAGAGAATCATAGAAGCTGGAGCTGGTCATGTTCTTTGTGAAAGCTGTTCCCACCTGGACCTCGCTCAGGTGAGCAGGAATTCAGAGTTCAGTGGATGTTTTACCTTCTTAGACATGTGGTGGGTCATACTCAAATCGATACAGAGTCTTGGTCCTGAGTGTTTGGCTTCCAAAAGTCTTTCCTTGGTTAAGGATCTCAGAAAACGTTTGCTGTGCTGGGGGTAGATGCCTAGAGTAGAAATATCAGAAAGGAATAAACATGGAAAAACTGAAAAATGTTATTCAGTAAGAAATAAATCTCCCCAGCCAGGTGAGTAATTTTTGCATATGAAGAGAAACTGGAAGCTCATGCAAGGTATTCATTCATTAGGCAGTTTAGGTATAGCAGAATGGTGAAATGAGTGCTCTGGAGCACACTGCTGGATCTAAGAGTTCACTTTGTTCATTTATTACCTATATGATCTTGGGCATGTTATTTAATTTCTTTGAGCCTCAATCCCTTCACCTAGAAAATGAGGATAATAAAAGTACTTAACCTTATGGTAATCCATGTAAAATTCTTAGCACTGAACCTAGCACACAGTACTGAATAAACATTGGCTGTTGTTGGTATCATTCTTTCTACTTCTGAGCTTATAAACACATACATGCACTAGACAGCTTATATTTGAAAGGCAGCCTCAAATGTTGCTCTCTTTGATACTTTGATTCCCAACAAAATAGGCTAATAGGTCCCATCTCCCAGATGTTTGTTTTACTTAAAAACACTATCCCTACTCTCCTAGGAACAGGCAGATACCAGTTTGCTAAGAAAGAAATATAATTACACCAGCAATCTGATTTATTGTTACCTGAATTTTCTACACGGTTGGCTTTTCTTCTTTCTTTCTCTTGTTTTCTTTTACTCTTCTTTGCTGCAACTATCTTTTCCCAGTGTCTCTGTTTTCTTTGGACATTTTTCTTATGTTATCCAGAAAACAAAATTGTTTGAGAACTTCATAAGCACCAAAAAGGAAAATGAATATTAGAAATAGTTACTTAATTATTTTTTTAATTTAGATTAAAGTTAGGAGAGAAAAAGGGTATTAGTCTTAAAAACAAAAATGGGAGGGAAGAGATATGGGAACATATGTATATGTATAACTGATTCACTTTGTTATAAAGCAGAAACTAACACACCACTGTAAAGCAATTATACTCCAATAAAGATGTTAAAAAAAAAAAAAAAGGACTAGATTGTGTTTAGAGAAAGCAGAACCCCAGAAAACAGATGTGACATGCCCAAGGTCACACTAAATTTATTAGGGACAGGGTTGAGATTTCCTGACCCTTCTGAGGTGTATAAAAATTCCTCTTAACTTTACTTACTTTTTCTATGACTCAAATGGAACTGAAACCTTAAACCAGGAAACTCATCCCTGGGAATACACCTAACTCATTCCCAGTCTTTTTTTACCAATATCTATCCTTAGAACAGGGGTCTCTGGAACATTCCATCGTCTCAAAGCCCGTGACCATAAACAATCCACTCCACTCACCGAGCGCCACACTGCATTGCTTGTAGGCAGGGTCATCTCCTCTCGATGCTCACATTCCACATCAATCTGTAGAAGCTGGAAGCTTTCAGAGATGCCATCTTCACCTGTGTCCTCTAGGGTGACTTCTTGCTCCTGCAGCACGTGTGACTCTCTTTTCTGAGCGCTCCCTTCTAACTTCCAGTCCATGTGCTTAGTCCTCTGTCCTTTTCACCCAGATTAGGAAAAGGCACAATTATGTGAGACATTACATTACTTAACTTGCAGAGGTATTTCCCTATATCCAAATGACAAACAGGGTTACTGCGTTACTGAAGGAGTAGAAGTGTGTAAAATACTAACACAGATTAACTGAACTGAGAAAAGCATGTGTGTCTTCTAGAGAAATAAGTCAGCACAGAAACCTTTTAGTAGTAAGGAAGCCAAATTCACTTCTTAGAAGACAAGCACAACTCCTGACAACCCCAAGAAATCAATGATTATTCACTGCTGCAGTGACACAGATAATGAGTTCATTTACTGTATTCTTTGAAATGCACGTATGAGTTGAGGGCGAGACAGAGATGGCAAAACCCGCCTATCCCATTATGTTTCTGTTTATTTTCAAAACCATTCCAAATATTTACTGAGCACCTACTCTATGCAAAGTCCTGTACTAGAAACAGCCTGGGAGGTTTAGAGCTAGCCAAAAATTATGGTAAAGAGCGGCCCAAAACCAACCAAGAATTCTAGGTTGCACATATTCCCTCCCCCAACTCAGTATCACTGCAGCAGAAATCCACATAGTGGAAACAGCTGATATCCATCAGAAGTGCCGAGGTAGAAAAATATGAAGAACCATTGTTACAACACACTTAACTAATGTAATAATTTCAAAGTAGTGTTCAAAATCCTTGAGGAAGATATGACTAAGAAGTGTTCTAGGGGCTTCCCTGGTGGCGCAGTGGTTGAGAGTCCGCCTGCCGATGCAGGGGACACGGGTTCGGGCCCCGGTCCGGGAAGATCCCACATGCCGCGGAGCAGCTGGGCCCGTGAGACATGGCCGCTGAGCCTGCGCGTCTGGAGCCTGTGCTCCGCAGCGGGAAAGGCCACAACAGTGAGAGGCCCGCGTACCGCAAAAAAAAAAAAAAAGGCAACAAGAAGTGTTCTAGTCTACAGCTAAGTGTCACAGACAAAGTATGGTATAACCATTGCTCATGGCTGCTCCTCTGAGCCTACTGTGCTACTTACATATTAGGAAAAGTGTATCGTTGAAAAAGTAAATCTATGTAATATGATCCATGCACATGGTAAAAAGACCTAGTTGTAAGAAAAGTAATGATCAATTCTCTGACCCCTTCCACCTCTAGGGGGCAACGCTTGTTAACCAGGTGTTTTTAGTTCTGGTAATTTACTCCTTAACCTGAAATCACATGCTTACACCATTACTTCCTGATTCATCAACTTTCCCTATGAAACACTAAAATTCAAATCACTTTAATTAGCCCCTTTTATTTTTAGCTCTTCTCTTAGTTACCTTAACCTTTAAATTCTTTTGAGGTATAATTTATACACAATAAAATGCCAAGATTTTAAAGGGTGTAGCTCAACAAGTTTGTGTGTCGGGAGGGATGGTGGGGGGAGGTTTGAAGGGGTGGGAAGTGAGGGATAGGATGGGAATATACAAGCTCAATGAGTTGTTTTTTGTTTGTTTGTTAGCGGTAAGCGGGCCTTGCGGCCTCTCCCGTTGTGGAGCACAGGCTCCGGACGCGCAGCAGGCTCAGTGGCCATGGCTCACCGGCCACGGCTCACCGGCCCAGCCGCTCCGCGGCATGTGGCATCTTCCCGGACCGGGGCACGAACCCGTGTCCCCTGCATCGGCAGGCGGACTCTCAACCACTGAGCCACCAGGGAAGCCCCATCAATGAGTTTTTGACAAGTACGTAGGGCCTGTATTACCCACACCCCATCAAGATATAGAACATTTCCATCACTCCAGAAAGTTCCCTTCCTGCTGCACTTTCCAAGTCAATCTCCATCCCATTCTCACTGCTTTCCAAACGCAATCATTGCTCTTTTTTCTATAACCATAGATTAGCTGTGCCTTATAAAATGTTATTTAAAAGGACTCAGTGTGTACTCTTTTGAACTTGGCATTTTGCCCCACAACTTGTTTTTGAGATTCATATATATTGCTTCATGTATCAGTAGTTTGTTCCTTTTTATTGCTGAGCAGTATTCCACACACGAATATACCAATTTGTTTATTCTTCTGTTGATAGACATTTGAGATTTTTCCAGTTTGTGGCTTTTACGAATAAAGTGGCCAAGAAATTCTCATACAAGCGTTTTTGTGGACATGTGTTTTCATATCTGTTGGCTAAGTACTAACAGAATTGCTGGGTCATGGGATGGGTGCTATTTAACTCGTAAGAAACTGCCATCAATTTCCTAGAATGATTGTAACATTTCACACTGCTGTCAGCAGTCTGTGAGAGTTCCAGATGGTCTGCATCATCCCCAACATTTGCTGTTGTCAGGGTTCTTAATTTTAACCATTTTTGTGTAGTGGAACCTCACTGTTTTAATTTGCATTTGTTTATTAATGATATTGAGTTTTTTTTTCATGCAACTTATTGGTAATTCATAATATATCTCTGTGAGATACCTGTTCAAGTTGATGACACTGAAATTAAAATGGAGTAATAGTTCAGGAATACAAAAATGGGGTTGGGTGGCCATTGAAGATCTGGTCTCAGGCACGTCTGCATCACTGAGAACTTGAACTTTCTCTGAACTGTACCACACCCAAGGACACCATCAGTCATGCTTAGAACAACACTAGCCAGCTGCAATATTATGGTCTCAAGGTCTCCCCTTGTAACTATGCAACCATTTCAGACCCCAACCACTCCTTACTTAATAAGCACCCTTACTTCTTGCCAGCTCCAATTATAATTCTTGATAAATAACTCATGTAACTAACCGTAACCTTGCAGTTTTTGCCTTTATAAGCTTGCCCCATTTTGTAGCCTGGAGCAACACAATTCAAGTGCTTCTTGAATCTGTGTCTCCCATGCTATAGTCCTCAATGTGGCTAGAATAAAACTCTCTTCTATTCCTATTATAGATTGTTTACTGATTATTTGTCTGGACACTTACAATCGCCTGTATTGAGCATTAATGATCATCCATTGTTCTCTGCACTATCTGGTCTACTTGCTGTTGCTGTTCCTTAAACACACCAAGGATATTCCCACCTTAGGGCCTTTGCACTTGCTGGTCTTTCTACCTCAATCGTCTTCCCCTAGATAATTATATGACTACCTTCCTCACTTCATTCAGATTTTCATTATCCAACATAGCACACTTTTTACTTATTTTTTTTGTCTGAACTTTCCCGTTCCTATAATGTAAGCAAGTGTTCTGTTTGCTTTGTTCACTACATCCTCAGTGCCTGGCAACGAGCTTCGTACATAACAGACGCTCAACAAAGACTTGCTGAATTAATAAATCCTCCACTCCACCATCTCTGCGTTGACAGAACTTTTTGTAACCCAAGTCCCACCTGATGAGCATATCCCTGGGAGCTAAGTGATGGAGCCTTCTCTCATCTCCTCATTCTAAGTTTTAGCCTCCAAAGCCGGCTCCACTCCTCTGTCACCTTCAGCACTAGAACACCCTGACCCCAATCTCGAGTGTACCCCGCGTGCAGGCCCAGTCTGGTCCATAAGCTGCGAGTACGACGGGAAGCAGGAAGGAATAGGGCCAAGAAGGTGGGGGACATGAGGCCACACGACTGCTGGGCGGGCGCCTGCTCCCCAGGCGTCTGCCCCGCCCGCGAACGAAGCAGCACTCCCAGGCCGGACCCCCTGCCCCCACCCTGCCGGCAACGACGCCCTGCCGTACCTGAACCCGTCACCTCACGCAGCAGCAGAGGAACCCACCAAGCCCCGCCTCCGACTTCACTTCCGGTTCCTGCCCCTCTCCGAGTAGCATTCTGGGAGTTGTCGTTTTCAGCCTAGCGGCTGTGTGTTCCGCGAAGACTTGGGCTTAGGCTGCCGTGCCCACGGTGGTACTAAGGAGCTGCGTCCCGCCAGAAGGTTGCCGCGCCTCACTGAGCCTGCGTTTCCTCCCATGTTAGCTGGGCATACAATCCCAGTCGCTCGCCGACCGCACAGGGCTGCTGCTGGTGACCAGGCGCTTTGATGGCTGTCAAGGGCTGGACACGGCGAAGGTGGGCTGAAACCAGACTCGAACTACCCCTCATCTCGCAACCTGGGGGCCTTGCCTTCCCCTGGTCTCCCTGGACTTCCCCACAACCAGAAGCGCCCACGAGCTGACATAGTTCCCCTCACCACTAGCTGGCCATCCAGGATCATAACAGATATCCCGGCTTGGGCAGATCACGAATGAGTCTAGCCTCTGGCCACTCTCCCTCCTCTTTCTCGCCTCACAAATCCACGGGGAAACTTGAGTCTCAGAGACCTGAAGCGACTTGTCCAAGCCTTGGCCTGATAAAAGCTATCAACCACTCTTCCCTTTATTCCTGCAGTCCTAGGGGTCTCACGCTTTCGAGAGACCCTACTATGAATGAGCCTGAAATACCTCCTGCCCAAGAAACCACAGCCTTGTTGGATCCGTCCTTGGCCTCACGATTTCCCCTCAGGACTTTTCTTTCCACAGCTTCTCCAGCACCTCCCACCCCGTCCCCAGTCCATGCTTTAACCCATCCTTTATAATCTGCTACTGGAGCAACTTGTAAAATACTAAAACTAAACATGCTTTCTTCCTCAAAGGGCTTTTTCGGAAACCCAGCTGTCTTCTCTGCTCAGAAGCTGGCCTTGGCTTTCCACTCAGCAGGACTTGCAAAGTGGCTCAGATGGTCTTCAGTTGCTCCCACCACACCTGCCAGTCCCTGCACCTTGCACTCAGCTGTACCGAATACCTTTCCTCCCTCCCTGCCACTGCTCTGGTGTCTCTTCACTTTTCAATGAGCTCATGAAGCTCATTCAAAAGTGGGGCTTTTCCCCACAGAAAAGGCCATCTAGCTGGTATCACTGCCCAGCCCCCTCTGGCCTCCATCCATTTACCGAATGATTATGTGTCTCCCTTACTCCAAACCCCTCAGTGGTTTCCCATTGTAATTGGATGTAAAATCTAACCTCCCCAAGGCCTTGCATGGCCTGGTTCCTGGCTGACCCTCTGACCTCATGTATCACTCTTCCTCCAGCTTGCTGTGTTCCAGTCGCACCCGTCTTCTTGAAATGCTTTAAACACAACAAAAGCCTTTGCAGTTACTGTTCCCTTTTCTCTCACTTTTTACATGGCAGGCTCCTTCTTACCCTTTAAGCTTCTGCTTAAACCTTCCCTCTTCAGAGAGGCCTTTACTGACCACCCCTCCCCCCTGCCCCCCCCCCAGGGAAGATTGGCTCATCCCAGCCCCATCTTGGCACGCTTCGTTTTCTTTATTTCATTCTTCACCTATCAGTAATCTTTTTTTTTTCCTATGTCTTCCCTACTGATTATAAGTTCCTTGAGGGAACTTACATCTATCATGTTAGTGATTGTATTCCCGGTGCCAATGCACAGTAAATATTTGTCAACAGGATAAACAAACAAGTGATTTTTCTCCCTTCTTGAGAAAAATTTACCTTCCTATCTACCAAAATCAGGACCTGACACACAATAGCTTCTCAATCAATACTTCTCTTTAAAAAAAAGAACCACTACTTTATTTTTATAAATTTATTTATTTATTTATTTTTGGCTGCGTTGGGTCTTCCTTGCTGCGTGTGGGCTTTCTCTAGTTACAGTGAGCAAGGGCTACTCTTCCTTGCGGTGCGCAGGCTTCTCATTGTGGTGGCTTCTCTTGTTGTGGAGCGCGGGCTCTAGGTGCGTGGGCTTCAGTAGTTGTGGCACACAGGCTCAGTAGTTGTGGCTCGCAGGCTCTAGAGCACAGGCTCAGTAGTTGTGGTGCACGGGCTTAGTTGCTCCATGGCATGTAGGAATCTTCCCAGATCAGGGCTCAAACCTGTGTTCCCTGCATTGGCAGGTGGATTCTTAACCACTGCGCCACCAGGGAAGTCCCCAATCAACACTTCTTGACATACTAGTTCTAATTAATGCTGCCTCCTACAGGAAGCCTTCCCTGATCACCACTCCCCCCAAAAATGCCAGCTCTATACAGTAGCAACCCAAGGAAGCTAACGGATTTGAGGGGAGAGGAAGCAAAGGAAGAAGGAAACAAACATCTGAGTGCCTGTGCCTGAGGCTTCACAGTCTCCATCCTGCCTTCCATGAGAATTTATTTCTCACAATAATGCTGAATGTGTATTATATAACAATCTCTAGTTTGGGGTGTTGTGTTGATAAGAGAATGTATTCAAGTTATCTAAATAAGGCATCTGGCACATTGTAGGCCGTCACTAAATGAGACTAGTGTTATTTCCTTTTGTCATTTGGGGAAAATGAGGCCCAGAGAAGCACTTATAACAACACTGCCAGGATTCAAGCTCTGATTGAGTTGAAGTCCTGAGCTCCTTCCCTAAGCTTGTGAACACAGTAAAAGTATTCAAGTCCTGTTTAGCATCATACAATTTTTAGTATTTGGGTGTCCTATTGTTCCTATTTTCCATTGTCATGAAATCACTTTAAATCTGTTTTCAAGAGCCTTATTTAAATTTTATTCAAAGTATTCTGTGAAAAGAAACAGGCCTTTAAGAAAATAAATCTTTTCCTGGCACTAGTACTGGTTAACTGGCTACTAGTTAACAAGTAACTGGTAACAAGGGATGGGTAGATGCTCTTCTCTTCTCCCCAAATATTGCTTTCCTTCTGATTGGCAAGAGCTTGGGTATGTCACTTAACACCCTCACCTTTGTCCCGCTTTTGCTGGGTGAAGGAGAGAAATTAGAGAGCTCTAGAGGAGACAAATTGCAGAGGAAGCACTGAGCCCACAACTGATCAGGAGCCCCAGAAGGACCCCTTGAGTAAACTCTGATAGCCCAAAGTGAGTGTCTAAACCACCTTTTGCCTGGACAGAAAAGCCAGGGGAAAAAAGCCTCCCAAGGCTGTCTTCAGGTCAGTTTTCCTGGAGTCTGAAAACAAAATGCAAGGAAGGGTTTCAGACTAGGAGAAGAATCCATAAACTTTGGGGATTATTACTAACTTTTATTGAGTATTTACTAGATTTCTACCCTACAAAGCAGGCACTAGTATCCCCAATATTCAGAAGAAAAAACCAAAGCACTGAGAGGTTAAGTAGCATGTCCGACCAAGGTCCCACCAAGATTAACAGGGATTAAGTGGCTCTACTGGAATTAGTGAGAAAGGTACTGAATATATTTCTTTTGCTCTAATATTATTCTTAAAAAGGCAAATCTAGTTCAGGGTTTTAATGTTTGCCTTTTTAGATATTTAAAACGGATAGAGGGTGGAGTCAATTTCAGGTAAAGCACAGAGCACACACCTGGATATGGGGGCCATGCAACTAAGGTGCTTACTGCCACCTAGTGGCAACCTATGCTTATCGGAGCGAGGCCGCCAAGAATACCAGGCCTCCAGGCGCAGGTGCTGCAAACCAAAACTTGTGAAGGTGGAATCTATCAAATATCCCAAGTGTTCACTCCTATTTGCAGAGGTTATTGCCAAATCAGTGTGATATGAGAAGTCAAGACAATTTTTCAGTGACTCCACCTTCCTCCCTCATCCCTGCCTTCTTGGGACAGTTTGTGACTTCTTGCTTCCACACTTGCAGGGTATGCTCCTCCTAGGGTACACACATTACTGATGGCAATCTGCTTATCTGTACCCACCCAGAGGGGCTGTGAGCATCCTGGCCAGGGGCAGGGGCTTGTCTTACTCATCTTTATGAATAAGCCAGTGAATGTTTGTTGAACAAATATGAGCAGATGCTTTTGACCCAAACTTGTCATCACTCTGTATGATTCAGGCAAAGATTAAGCAGCAGTTTATTTGAACACTCTAAATAATAAACATTTGAGAGGGGTGGGCAGCGGAATGGTAGGAGCTGCTCAGGGAAGTGTCCAAGGCAGGGCAGGGGGTCTGGGCAACTGGCCTGCTCACAGGGCAGTGGAGAACCAGAACTTCTGGGTCAAACAGAATACAGCGGCTGTGAGGGCTGTACACTGACGGGCCAAGAGTTTCACACTCAGGTCATGGTAGCCTCTCTCGCAGGTCAGCTTAGCGGCCTCCACAAACTGGTGGTAGGTGTACACCACATCCCTCAGGTTCCCCGCTGCCTCTCTGTGTCGGGTGGAGCAGCGGCTGCAGGCTGTGAACTGGAAGCACAGGCCGGCCAGCTGGACCAGGTGCTGGAAGGTGTCGCGCACAGCACCCTGCATCTCCTCGGGGGACTGGTCCATTCTGATCACGTGCTGACAGCTCAACAGGAGCTTTTGGGAGCCCATGCAGAGGTGGCTCCGGCTTTCAGAAAAGTGCCAGGTGCACTTCTCGGGAGGGTGCGTGTTCCCATTTCCCCAGGAAGCTTCTAAAATGTCCTGTAATTCCAGCAAGCTCTCCGTGAGCTGGATGAAGCCCTCGGGGGTGCTGGCAGGGGCAGCTTTCAGCTGTCTCAGAGCCCTGGTGCAGTACTCTGGCCAGATGTGGCTGTTCCTCGACAGGGGCTCAGTGCTGCAGCTGTGGGCCCAGGCAGGTCTCCAGGGCAGGGCCAGCTGGCCTGCAGAGGGTGGTGAGGTGAGGGGGGCTGTGGGGTGTGCTTCCAGGCCCCTGTCTTCCTCCTCCATCTCTGGCTGCAGGCCACGGAAGCACATGGCATAGGAGAACTGACAGCTGCACTGCTCCATCCCAGTCCTAGGGGCCACAGTCTCATTCACACCTGCAAACCCCGAAGACGTGGCCGTCCTGAGACTGGCAGAAACTTTAGGATAGCTTTCTGGGTCAAAGCACAGGAAAGACTTCTCATTAGGAAGGCACATTCTAGGGCTTTTGTCTTTGCCTTCTGGCAGTGAACAATGATTTGAACCTTCTAAGTGGGGCTCCTCTTGGGAACACGGTAGTGGCTCTGGCAGAGAAGGCCCTGGATTCAAACAGACCTGCTGAGGAGTGTCCCTAGGGGTGGTATCTTCCCCTATCACATGGTTAGGTGGCTCTGCCTTGACCTCCTCCAGAGGGAAAGCTGATGAAATGGTCTGGTCCCTAAGCAAGAAATCCAGGTCTAAATCCAGCTCTGCCAATAGTTTTTGTTCTTGGGCCTGGCAGGCTTGGCCTGGGGTTTCTCTGCTTTGTCCTTGGGGGTCTCTGGGGGAATGTGGTGGGGTCTGTTCAGTCCTTGTTACAGGAGTCTCCAAGGAGAGGGAGGCTACCATGCCACCAGCTGGAGCACTGACACCAATAGTCTGTGGAACAGCATTCAACACGTCACCCTTGGGGTCACCTGGATCCTTCTCAGGTTCATCACAAAATAAGTTGGTGCCATTTTTGTTCGTAACTTCTCTATCATGTTCCAAAGATAGTTGTCCTTGCTGCTCCTCCTTCATAGGGAAAGAAGCCATCTTCTCTTCTGAATTTATTCCACATTCACCACTTCTAGGCCTGTCTCGAGGAGACAACAGAGACCCTGTGTCCTGGGGGGCAGTTTCTTGCATATGATTTGTAAACAGAGATCCCAGTCCTCTTTCTATCTGGACTCCTCCCAGCTCTAGTGTGTCTCCTTGAGAGATATTATGTGGCCCTGGGCTGATGGTCAGGCAGATTCTGTCTGGGTTCAAGTCAGCACTGGAGAGGGAGGAGGTGCTGTCCCCAAGCTCCATGGCAAGTTCTCGGGGGGCACTGCCATCTGAGTCTTGAAATGGAGATAAGGTCTGGGGAAGCCCTACCTGAGCCGTATCTGAGCCAGATGAGCCTGGGTTGGGACTGTGAGGAGTGTTTGCTGGGGAATTGGCAACACTGGCAGTCAGAGGGGCAATTCCAGAATTCTCTTTATGGCTGGGGTCAATCCGGAGGCGAATGGCAGAAATTGAAAACACTCGAGAGTCGATGACCGACTTGGTTTCCATGGTCTCAGGCTCCATCTCCATGGCCCGGGAGGCTGGGTTTTTGCTCTTGGTCTCCCTCAGGGGAGCCAGCAGCCCCAGGGCCTTGGTCTCCAGGAGGCCAGGCTCACCCTGCACGTCTTGCAGACAGGACACAGTTGGGGAGGGTGCACTGAGGGCCAGGTAAGGCTCCCGGTCATAGTAGCACACGTCGTCCACGCTCTCCAGGGAGGCTGATGGCATCAGGGGAAATGAGACCTGACAGGTGTAGTCGGTCTGTAGGAAAGACCTTCTTTTCCTCAGGGTCTTGGCATACTTCTTCACCCCTCCCCTTCTGTGTGGCTCTCTTCCACCTGGCCCAGGATTCAGGCTGTCCTCAGGGCTGCAAGTGCTGGCCTTATTCTGTGAGCTTGTGGCACTGGTTTCTGCAGCAGAAGCAGCTCTGAGCCCTGAGAATCAAGAAAGGAAAAAGAACATGAAAAGCAGAAAAAGAAAAAGACTTGTAGATCTTGGGCTCAGGACTCAGGATTGCCTGGGTTCAAATCCTGGCTGGGCTGTGTAACCGTGGGCATGTTAAATGTTGAGCTCCTCAATTTCCTCTTCTGAAAGATGGGGATGATCATCGTGGCAGACCTTTTTTGGTTCTTGGTTGCCCAAGATCCACTGCCTTATCTTTTGGTCACAGTACCCCAACTTCCTTTTGGGGAATGACATCTCCCCAATGGTTAGTCTGCTGGAACTATTAATGAAGGGGCCCTATCCACATCAGCCAAGTGGTCAGATTTATGACCTAGAAAGTCAGTCACAAAATTTCCTAAAATTTCAAACTCAAACACATTGACTTAAAAAAAAACCACAAAAAACAGTAGAGCCCATTCTTTGCAGCCACAGTATCCTGACAGTACAATGAAGAATCCTGCTACCTCACCCCCTGATATGGTTGCTGCCTGTGTCTTCACCTCTGCTGGCAATTCTCTAAGCTATCTTACATACTTTCAACGCTTTCTCTCTGTGCTTACATTAACCCAAGTCAATCAGTACCAGTGGTGTTGATCAGCACTGCCATGCTGGTTAGATGACTTAGTACGTATCAAGCTCCTAGCACAAGGCCTGTGCCTAATGGGTGTTTACTAAAGGGAGCCAGTGCTGTCATCGTTATGATTGTCACTACATGGGTGAGGGTTCCGAGCGAGCTTTCTTTTGACAAAAAGTGGCTGTGACTCTCAGTCATGGGCATGAGGGGTCTTGCACCTACCAGGATGGATCTTTCTGCATGGAGACGCACTTTTGTGAAGAAGTCCTGGGAATCAGCCAGAAGGAATTAAGATCACAGGCTAGCACCTGAGAATCAGAGGGCTCTTAGACCAGTTTTTTGCACCCTGGCTGAACTTTATTAAAAACTTCATCAAATCCTAGGCTGTTCCTCAGACATCCTAAATCAGAATCTCTGAGGCTGGGATCTAGGAATTTACAGTATTTTAACCAGGTCCCTTGGGTGATTTAGATGTTTTGGAATTCCAGCCATGTTTTGGAATTGCCGCTCTAGGCCACCTACAGCCACCGACCAAGGGTGTTTCTGAAGCCTAAAAAGGGAGAGGCTCCCACACTGAGTCAGGGGCCAGACCAGACCCCAGGCTCAGGAGTCCCAGGTCTGGGCTGTCTCCCCAGCACCTCACTGGCTCTCTGTAAAAGAGGGAGTGTCCAGTGTGGACCTTATATCTCTGACTGGACTCCCATAAAGGAAGGCCTTGACTGATGGTCTGTCTCACGCCCATCTTGCCTCTAGCATAATGGCTGACCCAGAAGGGCAAGGCTGGGGGCATGGATGGCAGTTGGCTGGGTTCTGTGGGAAGCAGGGCACAATCTGGCCATAGGTTTCTAGGTCAGTTAATGAAGTCAGGGTAGATGGTGGAGAGTGCATTCATTTATCCATTTAGCAGCAACTGCCAGGTACTATGTGCCAGGACACAGAGATGAGTGTGAAATGCACAGTTCCCACACTCAAAGGAGTTTTTGGTTTAGTGAAGGAGAGAAACATCAATACAAAAATCACACAAATAAATAAGCAACTACAGGCAGTGCTAAGTGCCAGGCAAGAAGCACCCAGGGTGCGTGACAGGGATGGGGAGACCTGCCCTAGTCCTGGCAGTCTGGTTAATATTCCCAGAGGAAGTGAATTTCCAGTTGGGGCCTGATAGATGGATGGGCATCAGCAACCAAAGATCAGGGTGAGGAATGTTTCAGGTGGAAAGAGCAGCATGTGCAAAGGCTGGAAGTAGAAAAGAGCTGAGCACTTTTAAAGAATGGCAAGGAGGTCTGTGTGACAGGAATGCATGGAGAGGGCTCAGGGGAAAGGAGAGAAACAGGCAGAGGCCATGTCACAGAGGGCCTCAAGAAGCTTTGCAGGGGCTGCTAAGAAGCTGGCCTTTCTCCCACGAGCAACGGGAAACCACTAGAGGGCAGGGAGCAACAGGAAAGGGCTGGAACAAAGAAAAGGGCTGCAGCTTCCCCAGCTCTTAGTAGGTCACCCGTAATGTCTGTGTGCTATTTTCCAATTTTTTTCTTCAGAGTGCAGAGTGAGAGAGTGTTTGTGTGTGTGTGTGTGTGTGTGTGCGCGCGCGCGCGCGTGTATGTGTGTAAATGTCCCGCAAGGATCTCAGGTCAGCTTAGGAAGTCATTCTGTGTGGAAAGTCACTCCACACTCTTTGTGGAGGAAGGGATGAGGATCCTGAAAGAAACATGATCCCCCTGCCTTATGTCTGGGTCCCTTCAGGGCCACCAACAGCCTGTCAGTTAGGTTCTTTTTGTTTCAAGGCCTCATTTAAAGCTTTGAGGTCAACAATGGCACAGCTGCTTCCCTCTGCTGGGCTGTCAAACCCTTTTCTTTCTGTGAAAATTCTGTCCATCTTACAATGCCTGGCCCATTTGCTGCCTCTTCTGGGAAGCCTTCCCTGATTCCCACTGTTGAATTAATGCCACCCATCTCTGCCTGCCCACAGTTCTCTGAACTTCCCTTGTAGCCCTTACTTGAAGTCGGGATGCCCATAATGTGATCCACTGAGCCCAGCTGGCCCACCTCAAAAGAGAACAAGGACCGTGCTTTACCCACCTGTTTTCCCATCAAGCTTGGCCCCTGCCCCCCGTGGGTACTGAGGAACTGCCTGCACAATCCACAGACCTGTGAGGGAGGGCTCACCTGAGAAGGCATCTGGGGGTGTGAGCTTGTCAGCTGCATCATAGTATTCCTCATCCGAACTGCCATCCTCCAAGGCCAGCGGCAGGCATGGGGCCAGCACTTGCAGCGTGGAGCTGGGCTGGGCCTCAGGCCCGCCCTGCTGGGCCCAGGCTGCCAGGCCCCGACCCTGCCGGGAAGCTGTGCTGTCCGAGCTGTCGCTCAGGTGGCTGGCGGGGGAGACATTGGCGCACAGGTTGTAGTAGTCAATCTGGCTGCCCTCGTACATCCTGGGGTCCAGCCTGACCGCACTCAGTTCTGGTCCCCAGCTGAAGGTCTCAGGAGTGGGACTCTCAGAAAACTCTGTCTTCTGGCACTCAGGGTTGGCTCTGTGAGCCAGGTCCAGGAGACAGAGAAAGCCACTGGTTTCGATCCTGCTTCTCTCCTCTTGGCTGTCAGAATCAAGATTCTCTGGGAAGCCTACTGAGCCCAGGTGGAAGAAGCCGGACCTGCTGGAGGAGCAGGCGTCCAGGTCATCCTCTTCCAAGGCATCCATGGACTCGCTTGAGCCACTGGTCCTGCAGCCTCGGCTCTCAGTGTTGGCCGAGTCCGATGCCTCAGACTCAGCACTGTCTGTTTTGCTGCTGGCCCCGCAGGTGCTTGGGCCTTTCCCGGCCACCTCAGGCGTGGAGCTGTCCCCAGGAGGCTGCTCCTCTTCTACAAGTGGTCTGCAGGGGCCCAGCTTCAGCAGGTGTCTGTCAGAGAGGATCTCCAACACACAGTCCACTTCAGAGGACTCCTCGGAGTCACTGCATGCCCTGGATTCGTAGCCTGCAACACAGGAGACACCAAGGGTTACAAAACGGCATTTGGGGGCTTCCCTGGTGGCACAGTGGTTGAGAATCTGCCTGCCAATGCAGGGGACACCGGTTCGAGCCCTGGTCTGGGAAGATCCCACATGCCGCGGAGCAACTAGGCCCGTGAGCCACAACTACTGAGCCTGCGCGTCTGGAGCCTGTGCTCCGCAACAAGAGAGGCCGCAACAGTGAGAGGCCCCCGCTCACCGCAACTAGAGAAAGCCCTCGCACAGAAACGAAGACCCAACACAGCCAAAAATAAATAAATAAATAAAATTAAAAAAAACAAAAACAAAAAACAGGGGCTTCCCTGGTGGCGCAGTGGTTGGGAGTCCACCTGCCGATGCAGGGAACGCGGGTTTGTGCCCCTGTCCGGGAGGATCCCACGTGCTGCGGAGCAACTAAGCCTGTGCGCCATGGCCGCTGGGCCTGCGCGTCCGGAGCCTGTGCTCCGCAATGGGAGAGGCCACAAAAAACAAAAAACAGCATTGGGGGACAGGCAGATGCTTATGTGTCCTCCCGCCCCCTCTCTGCCTGCTCTCCCAGTTTCCAGATGAGAGGACTGAGGTTCAGAAGGGTGACAGGCCCAGATCATGCTATACTGACTGACACAGGGTCCATGGGACTCCAAATTCCATGTTCTCCCCACAGTGTCAAGTCTCCTTTCCCACATCTATCTGAACAACCACTAAAGGAGACAGGGTTACCTCCATCTCCATGGAGATCTATCTGTCCATGGAAACATCTGGGTATTTAGTTGGTTTCCTAAGCCCCTCCTAAAACTCTCAGCTCTGTCCTGACTGGGCATCAAAATCAGATAGGGAATCCTATTAAAAAAATCAAAACAGAACAGATCCTTGGACCTAGCCCTGATGAACTGAGTCTGATATCTAGGGAGTGGGGCCCAAGAATCTGCATTTTAGCAACTTTATGGAGGGTTCTGAGGCTGCTAGGCTGGCACCATTCTGAAGCCTGGCCTAGGGACCTACTGGTGCCACAGGGCTTTTAGGAAAGTGAAAAGTCATCCACTGCTGGTACTTGGGAGGGATTTATGGTGAGAGTGTTGGGGGGGCATTGAGCCAGGTCTCCAATTTCTCATGCACCATAAGCCTCCAGGTGTGATCCTTCTAAACTTCTCTCTGATCACATTACACTCTATTTAAACCCTCTTTTGGTTTCTCTTGTCTACAGGGAAGCACCTAAGCTCTCCTGCTAAGGTTGGGGCCTCTCACAGGATGGCCCTGATCCCCTCAGCAGCCTGGTCACCCTCTAACAGGATGGCCCATACCCCTCCTCAGCAACTTTGTCACCCTGTCACAGTGCGGCCCCCACCCCTTCTCAGCAGCCTGGTCACCCACCGCAGCCTTCCCATGCTCCAGCCACTACAGGGAGCTTCTCACACATCACGACCTTACCCTTCGTGTCATGCCTCCATTGTGTCCCCTCTGCTTCAAAGGATCTCTCCTCCCTTCTTTGCCTGGTTAACTCCACCATGTTCTTCATGACCTCTTTCAAATACCTCCTGCTCTGGAGGCCTCCAGTGACCACTGCCGCCTGCCCTGCACCCCCAGCAGGCCTCCACAACAGCACCACTCCATGGGGCGCTGTCTCCCTGACCATATTCAGAAGTATCATCCCTTGTTCATAAATTGTGTGAAAGACAAAGGTAACAAGCACACAAAATCTTTACTTCCTAATTATTTTACTTTAGTCTCATCCAATATCTATGATTACTTATGCCTATTTTATCCACATGGAGGAAATGCCATATAACGGTGCGCTACTGAGCACCCCTCCCCACCTTCACGTTCAGTGACAGCACATCGGGGGCTTGAAATTAGTCATGGTGGGAGTGTTTATGCCATGGAAATAGGCAATTGCTTCAAATTAGAATTCTGTTTTGTTTTGTTTTTTCCCTGCAGAGACAGTCGTTAAACATTTATCAGCAAACCACTGGGAAAATGCTGCATCAATAGTGCTGAAGCACCAAGGGAGGAAAGGATGGGTGAGATGAATTGGGAGATTGGGATTGACATATATACACTAACTAATATGTATAAAATAGATAACTAATAAGAACCTGCTGTATAGCACAGGGAACTCCACTTCGCTGCACGGTAGAAACTAACACAACATTGTAAAACAGCTATACCCCAATTAAAAAAAAAATAGCGCTGAAGCAAAAGCCTGGTAGAAACTGGGAGTTGGCCTGGGAAAATGTTCATCTCATCTGGCCTCCCCTACTTCATTCCTTACGTCATATGATTTTCCCTTCTATCTCCAGGTACCCCCTTCCTCTAAACATGTGAGGTTGAGAATTTTTATTATAATTCAAGAGAATGCAAGAGTACCCAGGAATGGGATGAGAAGCTAGGTCAGCTGTATTTTCTGAACAAATAAGTGACATCTTGTTTTACTGGCAAAGAAAGATAAAATACAGTGGATCTTAGAGATGATTTTAGAAAATACTACAGGGAATCATAGACCTTCCATAGCCTTCTTTGGCTTTAGGGGACTCTCAGGTACAAAGAAAGCTTCTCTATTTAGGATTTTGGAAAGATCAACTGCTTACTTCCACTTGAGTGGGAGCCTCAGCTCCTTTCAATGCACCACCTCCTTTTAGGCTGCCCTGACCTACAAGGCAGTGAAATGGGCCTGTCCTTACGAGGGCAAGCCTCAGCACCTCACCTTCTTCAGCGGATACCCGGTGCACCTGTTGTTTGTTTCCCGGCCAGAGGAAAACGGAGGTAACTGGGTCGACATATAGCCTGTAGTACCCAGCAATCAGGCAGGCTAGGTCTTTTGCACTGTTGGAGTCCAGCAGCAAAGTCAGAACCTTTGAAGGTAAAGAGAGCTCTTATGCTTATAAAGGGCTAAGGGATGGTCTGAAGACTGGCAACAAGGCCATGTGGTGCCAGTGAGAGATTCCAACTAAATCCAGCCATGGTCCACAGGCAGGCCCCCTGGTGTCCCATTTTCTCATCTACAAGACCTGAAATGAGTGTGCACACGTGTGTACACCCACAACCACACATGCATGCACACACAGTGACACATGCACAGTGGGTTCCTCCCATCCAATCTCCACAATGTCTCCTGTCCCTCTATCCCAACCACAGCCCCCTATCCCAACCACCCTACCCTGTTCATTCATACCATGGGGCCCCTTCAAGACCTGACCTAGAAAAGGAAAAGGAGCAGGAGCGAGTAGAGAAGGAGGAGAGGGGGATAAGAAGAATGAAGCACCATCCCTGAGCATGTTGGGATTAAATCAAAGGAAGGCAGGATAACTGTAGGACCATCCAGAGAGGCTCAGGAAGTACCCCACACCATTTACCCATTTTAACTGCTGCCACCCAAAATCTTGGGCAGCCATTCTGGTCCCATGCATGTAATAAAACCCTCTGGTGCTCCCATCTAAGTTTCTGAACCCATCAGGAAAGTACATGGTCCAGCTCAGTTCATATAAAAAATCTTTTAGGACCTGTCCAGGAAAATGCACCCTGTTCATCACTTTCCCTTTGATGGGACAGGATGGACAATGCCACCTCTTAAGCAAATGTTGGACATTAGACTTTCTTAAAATCCAAACTCATATAAACTACCCTTGAATAGTTAGCCCCAGATTCCAGAAGCTGGACTCAAAAATCTCTTCCCCATGTATTACCTTGATGTCCTGAAGATGCACTTTGACCATGCTCACTTTCTCAGACTCTTCTGTCAGCTCTACATGACTGATGTTTGCAAACTCTGCCAACGTGGACGTGATGTTGAGTTTGCTGTTGATAATGTGGCTAATGCCATACTTGGCTCCAACTAGAAGGGCAACGTAGGATTCTCTATCCTGTAACTGCAGAAGGGGAGAAAGGGAATTAGTTTCCATTCACAAGCTAGTGAAAAAATACATTATACATGTAGGACATGATACCTCTCTCTGCAAACCCCTTGATTCTTATTTCAGGTCCTCACCACCACTCCCCCAGACTACCAAGTTAGGTGATAGCCTCACCTGGGCCCCATCTACAGAAAAATTAAGTATAAATTTATCTCCCATAATACACTTCACAATAGAGAATCAAACCACAGGACTTTGACCTGTTCCATAAACACAACCATATACTTTCACACCTATGTACCTATATTCATGCTGTGCCCTCCTCTTGGAATCCCTTGCCTGTCATCACTACCTACTGAAATCCTGACCCTTCTTTAAAAGCTTCCATCAAAACCTACTGCCTACAGAAAACATCGGCCTGACCTGCTCCTCAAACCACAACAGTCCTTTTCCTCTGTGTTGTTTTCACACCATATCCTCTGCACTTCTCTGATAGCACTGAGGTAGGACTTCTTACTGTAATTTTTTGTATTTAAGTCATATTCCATGCTAAGGTCCCTGACAACAGAGTCTGCATGTATCTACATTTGTAACCCGCAGTGCCCAGCAAGCACCCTAAGCCAGTTCAGCGTGGTTGGTTTCTTCTCCCACTACCAGCTCTTTCCTTAGACAGGAAAGGTAAAGAGGAGCTGGGGACGGGACCTAGACAGTTGGCAGAGGGCAGGTTTAGCCCTTGGGAAAAGTGGGTAGTTTTTCTTGTACTTTCAAGTTTCCTTGCTGTGATCTAGTCTCTTTTCTACCATTTAGTCCTCTACTTGTACAAAGACTCAATCTACTTTTCCATTCCTCTGACTATCTGATGCTCTTCCTTTCTCTCAAAACACTGCTTCTCGTTTTCCATTTACATTGTTAGGTCAGCAGTCTGATTAAATTGACCCATCACTGCGGTAAATGACTGAGAGGCACACCAAATCCACTGAAAGGAGTCTTGCTATTATAAATATATATATATATATAACTGTAAATTGTCTGGCTTTGTGCTGGAGAGTTCTGGGGCTGACTGAGTGGTGAGGGAGAGTTCCCTTAGGCCACACACCCCCCCCCCATCACTGACTGCAGCAAAGCACATAGCTCTAGGCCTAGGCTCCAAAAAGCAGGCCAGGCGAGGAATGGATAACACAGCAGGGGGCTCTTTTGCTTCTCTTTTCCCTTCTCACCCTTCCACCCCTCACTTCTTCTCTTCTTCTGAACAATCGGGGCCCCAGCATGGCAGTCAGTCTAACATTCTTATCTTTCCTTCGTGATTTCCATTTTTTCCTCTTTACCTTCATATACCCAAAGCTCCAGGGTAAACTTCTTATAGTACCCTACCCTCAGAACGCCTTTCCTCTGTACTGAAATCTGGCCAAATCCAACCTTCTTGCCTTTCCTTAACCCCTTCTTCCCCACTCAACCTGAAGCTAGCAGGGGTGGCCTGTGTCATCAAACCCCACAGCAATGGTCCTGTGCCTCTTGTGGCTTTGCTCTGTCTTGTTGGGTGCCTTGCTCTATCATTTTAGGGTGGGAATCACATCTCATTCAGCTCTGCCTCCCCCAGCATCTGTCAGAGGGCTGGCTCTAAGCAATGGCTTGATAGACACTCCCCAATGGCATAATATTTAGTTTCCCAAACAAATTCTAGTCCATGACCCAGTCCTCAGGAATTTTAGGCTAAAAGATACATTGATCTTCAGAGAACCTCTTGCATCCTTTATAAGTGTAGGACCCCACAGTTCTTTAATACATACCATTAAAGTAGCATTAAAGATTTTCCCACCGTATGTCTTGAGTTCCCCAAGGATCTGTAGATAATTTAAACGTAGCTGGGCAGCAGAAATAAATTGCTTAAGTAAGGAAAAAAAATGAAAAAGACTGTTGAAGTCAGAGTTTTCATTTGCCTAAAATGCAGTCAATGTTGAAAATTCTTTCCCTGAGGTTTCACAACAGACAGCTGTGTGATCGACAGGGGCCATGGCTACATTACCTTCTGTCTGGGTTCCAGCAAATTCTGGTTCCTCTTCATGTGGAAGCTAATGGCTTTCTTGATGTCTTTTCCTTTCATGTTTCGTAGCAAAGTTGGAGATATAAAGTTCTCTATTCCCCAATCCTTCCTGCCACAAGACATTGGAGACAAGGAGGCCCATTTTTACAGTGTACTTGACTCTAATGAAGAGCATAATTATATTTGATTTAGTACTTAGTGTTCTAAGAATACTGTAATTATGAGCTTCTTTCTCAGCAGAAGATATATATGGCTGGTTTTGTGGAGTGTATGTAAATATATACATGAAGAGTGTGTGTGTGTTTGTGTAATTATCTATCTATCTATCTATCTATCTATCTATCCATCGATTCAAACACACACACACTCCACAAAAACCAGCCATTCAGGAATTAAACACCATGATCATTCTAGGAGATCAATACTCATCACACCTGTATAGCACACTCTCATGCGGCAACACACAGCACCTGTGAATCCCTGAGGCCATGCCTCAGAATGATGCCAGCCTAACAGCCTCAAAACCTCCCAACAAATTCATTAAAAATACAGATTCCCAGGTACCACCCCCTAGAGATTTGACCTAGTATATCAGGGGTAAGGCCAAGGATTTGTTTTATTTTTTTAAAATATAATTCCCCATCCGATTTTGATGCTCAGGCAAGAGGTTAGCAAATCGGGGTGACACCACAGAGAGCGAGGTGAAATTTTAAGCTGAGAATCAGGAGGTATCAGAACCTCAGGACTTGAAACTACCCTAATAGGAATCTAATGCAACACGATTGGTTCACACCAAATGAATTTTCAAGGCATTCCTGCCCTCAGAAGAGCTTTATGCTGAAGTTGTCAACTGATTTCCCGAGACATCCTCCTAGGAACTGGGAAATTACAAAGGGATCCTGTGTCATTCCATCTGGAGTTGGTTTCTGCCCCAGAGGAAGTAGCCAGGTTCTGATATCTGGGGAAGCCAGGCTGGGTTGGACAGGGTGGAGAGGGAAATGAACGGGAAGACAACAGACAGATGGGTAGGTGGGTGACTATCAGCTTTCTGTGAATCTGACCATCCTGGCCCAGGGCCAGCCAAGTTACAAATGCAACACAGCTGCTGCTGGCGGGACACAGAAGTCCCCTGCCACTCACTCTATGTATTTCAAAGAGATCTTCTGCGGCTGGGCACATGCGTAGATCCGCTCCTGGATGTGCAGGGCCGCGAGCCGGAGCGCAGAGCTGCATTTCATTTCCACGGCAAAGCGCTCCTGGAGCACATCGCTGCAGCTCTAGGAGAGATTAGATCAGAGGAACTGGGAAACAAAAACAGATTGTGTTCCTTGTTCTCTCAGGTGAAAGGCAGCTTTGAGACCTGGCTCTGCCAATTCTGGGCTGTGTGACCTTGGTTACTTGACTAAGACTATCTGCACACTGGTACTTCCCCTTGATAAATGAGAATAGTCACATCTACCTTATATGGCTTCTCTGAAGTTTAAATTAGATAATGCATTTGAAAGCAGGTATAGGGATGCTGTGTTATTCAAATATAAAGTACTGCTGCTGTTGTTGTTGTTATTTGCTGCCACCATTTTTATAAGACTTTGGGCAAGTCAATACACCTAGTTATCTCATCTGTAAAACGGTGATGTCTCCCAAATGATTTTTTCATCAGAATAAAAATGATATAATAAACCTCACCTAAGGAAGTAGAGCAGGTGGAACACCAGGCTAGGAGATCAAGGAACCCATTTTTGGCTCCACCACCAAATGGGTGACCCAGGCAAATTATGTGACCTTTCCAAGACTCAGTTTCATCATTTCTGAAGTAAGGCTCTGAAGTACTAATGCCCCTTTTAGCAATAAAAACTGTAACTCTAAAGATCCTAAATGGTATTAGAAAATGTATCATCTACATTGAGGACTAAGCCTTAATTTCATTAATATATTGCAAATCTCCTAACATAGCAACTCAGTGACATAAAAAGGAATGCTGAGGGATAATCAGGCCCACTCTCCCTCAGATAAAGATAATCTCTACCAGGGAGCTGCTTAATTGCCTTGAGCTCATGTTCAAAATAACCCAATGTGCCACCTTAGAGAACAACCACTGTTATTTTAGGAAGGGCAGACCGGGTCACCTGCAGATAGAGGTATTCAAAGGCTACTGGGTCTTCTTTCAGGAGGTCCAGGGGGTCCTTGGGAACAAAACACACCCTGAAGAGGCAGCGGTAGTCATGTGACTCTTCCCTTTGTACCACCTGGGATGCGTAAGAGAGACACGATTCATCTTCTGCGTTTGTTCTCACAGTTATTCCACAAAACAACTTTAAAAAAAAGACAATGAAAGACAGTCCCCAGAGATTTCAGTTTTAGTGCTTCCCAAGTCAGTGCAGACCTTTGCCGCCGATTTAACTTTCCCAAGGGTATATAATGTAAAAGGCTCAAAAGAGCAAAGTTTCCCACTGATCCCATCAGCCCCTTTCCAGAAGAAATCTCTGCATCCGGTTTCTTATATACTGTTCCAGAGACAGTCTATGTGTATATATGCTCCTATAAATGTACATTCTTTTCTTTTCCACAAATAATAGTATATTATACATTATATATATACATATCTATGTGTGTGTGTATATGTGTGTGTGTATATATCTCTCTCTCTCCTGTACCTTACTTCTTTTTCACTTCAACGATCTTAGTGATTTAACTTGATTTCTTTTTCCAATGTTAATGGAACAGAAGTGATTTAAAAAAAAGTTTGTAAGCAGCAGTATTAGAAGATGAGTGACCATGATAGGAATTCATCTGCAGTGAAGAATGCTCAGAGCGGCTTTCATGGGCTCATGCCTTGCTCATGCTGTTTCTCTTCTTAAAAATTATAGAACTGACCTGTGTTTGGCTTTAAAAAGCTGGTATGACAAATCACTGAGTGGCTGAAAGATTGAGTGGTACAGATGGACTGACTGTGTTAGCCCTGTCCTGCTGTCAAGGACGAGCTCAGAGGGCAAGTCTCACAAAACGAGCTTAGACACAGCAACAGATGCTTCCCTGACATCTCTAAGGCAGCAGGTTCAGAGGAAGGTCATCAGAATTGGAAGCAAAAGATAGAGCTCTATTGGCTGTGTTACCTTGAGTAAGTCACCTTACTTCTCTAAGCTTCTGTCTTCTTGTCTGCAAAATGGGGGCCTGCCTACCTCATACAAAAACCAGGCTGTGCCTTCTGTAGACAAGAAAGCGCATCAAACCTGCAGGTGCACTCAGCCCTATACCCAAAGGTTCTGGCTGAGGCGTGCAGCTTGCCCAGCCCAGATCTCCTCACCAGGAGCAGGAGCAGGTGGTACCTGCTGGATGAGCTCCTCCTCGTGCAGCAGGTGCAGCCGTGAGATGTTGTACTGCTCCTCCAGGGCCAGCGCAAAGTACTCCATACTTCGGATCGACAGCTTCTCCTTCACCGTGAGGATGATGTCCTGCAGGCACAGAGGCATAAGGCTCACCAAAGAACAGGCCAGCCCTCACGTTCAGGCACAGAGCAGGGAGGACTCCCTTCACTTTCCCTCTGCTCCTCGGTGCAGCTGGGGAGAGAAAGGTCTCCACTGACTGGGTCCACTGCCAACGCAGGCAGCCAAATCTTGACGGGCCACATGTGGGACTTCTCATTGCCCCTTAAGGTCCTACACCCACTGCTCCCCTTCCCTCAAGGCTCCAGCACCACCCATACGGCCACCCTCTCTTGCTTTACTCGACAGGCTGAAGCCATCCTTTGGGGCCTTATGCCTCTCTTCAAGGTCTCCAGATTCATCCTCTCTCTGGAGTCTGCCTCATCAACTGCTTACCAGACAGAATCACACCACCTACTCTCTATGCAGCTATGGGAAATCAACCTGATGCTTCTGAACCTATTTCTTCCTATGAAATGGAGGATAAGGATGCCTATTTAGGGGGCTGATGGGATGACATGATCATTAATACTGTGCCACCAGAGTTGCCATGCCACATTTTCCTCAATCACTACAGTGGCCCCTTGTCATCACAAGGTCTTTGCTGCCTCAGGGCATTCACAATGCTCTTCCCTCTGCCTGGCACACTTCTCCCACACTCTTCACAAGGCTGTTTCTTTCTCTTCTGAGAAAACTCCTCTGGTCGCTGTGTCTAAATGTGATTACCCCTGTTATTCTCTGTCCCAGGTCCTGTTGATTTCCTTCCTCACTACTGGATATGATTTTCTTCAAAGACAGCTCTGTTCTCTAGTAATAGATAAGACAGTACAGTAAAGTTAAGTGAATGGGCTCTAGACCTAGACTTCCACTCACTAGCTGTGTGTCCCTGGATAAAGTGCTTACTCTCTCTATGCCTCAATGTTTTCATCTCTAAGATGGTCATAATATTCACATCTCTCTCAGGGGTTGTGTGAGGTAAATTAATTTCCCCACATATGGCATTTAGAATCGCACCTGGCAGATGGCAAGTGTTCAATACATGCTAGCTGCTGCTATTTGTTTTTTTGCTTATTGTCATTTACCCCGCTAGATGCTAACCTTCCCCAGAATGTGAACCTTGCTTGTCTTGTGCTCCCCTATATCCCCAAAGCTTGGCACTCAGTGATGCTCAATAAACTTTCACTCAGTGAATAAATAATCATCACAGACTCACCATAGATGTCCTGCCAGAATCTCAGATTTAGTAAGTGCCACACCATCAGGCGCCACCTGCTCCTCACAGCTCCCAATTCTGAATCCTCTCCCCACTTGCTCCATCGCCCTCCATAACTGACCAGTGACTAAGTCCTGAAGGGTCTATCTGCTTCTGTAACTCAACAACATTAATTCAGTGCCTACTGTGAGCTGGCCATGATGGAGAGCCCCTCACTTGACTCCGTCCCCTCTCTCCATTCTCCATTTGGCTTGAGTTCACACATTTCTCCTGGCTTTGTTGAGTGGTGCCCTAAGGACCCCACACCGCTACCCATCTGACCTCCACCTTGCATCTAGCGCAGGGGTTGGCAAACCATCACCTGTGGGCCAAATCTGGTCCACTGCTTGTTTTTGTAATTAAAGTCATATGGGAACACAGCCATGCCCATTCTCTACAATGGCAGAGTTGAGTAACCATGACAGAAGCCCCATGGCCTGCAAAACCTAGAATATTATCTGCCTCTTTACAGAACAAGTTTGCTGACCCCTGATCTAGAGAAACTTGTCTAAGCCTTGTACTTCTCATGCTTTCCCTGGCTCAAGAATATTCAGTGGTCCCCATGGCCCACTAGCCCAAATCCAAACTCCTTAGCTTAATATTCAAGGCTCTCAAGTATCAGGTGCCAGCCCACTTCTCCGACTTTATCTTCTGCTGCTTCTTCCAATGCACCCTGCTCGCAAGCCCCATACACTTGCCAAACTTTCCCATCACTGGATCTTTGTTGGTGTCATTCCACATGCCCGGGAAGCTGTCTTCACCTACCACTCCTGACCCATTCCTGTCCATCTTTCCAAGTCGGCCTCATAGGCCATCACATCCTGGGGGCCTTTCCTTGCCACCCAGATGGAAGCTCTCTCTTCCTAGAGCCCACACCACACCATTTTCACATCCCGATTTCCTGGTTCTGAGCACACTGTACCCACAACAGTCTCCTTGTGAAATAACCCCAGGTCTCATTTCCTTACCCCAGCCCCACCCCAAGACTCTAGGCTCCCTAAGGGAGTGACCCGGGATAACTTATTTCTGTATCATCAACAGCTTTGCCGGCACACACAAAAGAGCCACTAAATGTTCACTGGGTCAAACGACATGTTATTTTCCTTGATTTAGAGAAAGAGGTTTTCTAAGGTAAGAAATTTGCTTCTCTTGATAAGGGAGTGGGGAAGAGAAGTCACTGATGAACTGACAGTGGTTTTTCCCTTTTTTTACCCATTTGGGGATTTGTTTATATAGCCCCCTCTTTCTCTGTCATAAAGAGCTAAAAGACTTGCTTTTTAAAAATTTGGCTACTACAGGTAAGTAAAATTAACCAGTATTATACCAGCTAACTCCTTGCCCATTTCTCCAAGTCCATCTCTCATCTTGGCTTTAATTCCCCTGCAGTGCGTGTAAATCATCTCAAAGTCTTTTTGGCCACCAAAGGGGGACTCACTTTAAATAAATCATCCCCTCCATTCCAATGCACTTTGCTCAAAGATGACAGAAGTAGACACCTTGTCTAACGCATTTGCACAACTTTCATGCAGAATGGCAGCGTGGCCACCTCCAGTGCAGGGTTCAGAGACAACAGACCAAGTTGGAAGCCAGTTAGGAGCTAGCTGACCTTGACAAGTTTGGGATCTCTTGGGCCAGTGTTCTCATCTGAAAAGTAGGTTAATAATTGTCACTTTACAAGGTTACTGGGGGGCATTAAGTGAGATAGTGCACGAGGAAGTACCCAGGGAAGTGCCAGACATGTAGTGAACACTGAACAAATCCATTCCCCCCTCCCTTCCTCCTTTGGGTTTGAGCTTCCCAGGGTCAGACAGGCTTTCTCCAGCTTCTTCTCAGTCACACCAAGATAAGAATGGGATAGGGCATTTGGGGCAGCCCTAGGAACTGCCAAAGGGAGGTGCCAGGGAACACTGGTGTGTGTGCGTGCATTGAGTATGCACGTGTGCACTCAAGTGCATGTGCATATGTGTGTGTGTATGTGTGTGTGTGTATCTTGGCTACCGTCCGGTACCTATAGCTGCACCTGCCCACCTGAACCTGCTCTTCTCCCAGTATCAGAAGAGCTGGGCTCAGTGTTGACTCTTACACGATTTTTAATGTTTGAACAACTCCTTTCTTTGCTTCTTCCCTGGTGCCTCCCTCTAACACTATTTGCTTCCTTATTCAGAAACTATAGTGCCATCCCTTATTGTCTATGGATAAAATCCAAACTCCATTGCCTGCCATTCGAGGCCGTCCCCAGCCAGCCTGTGCCGTCTCCCACTCCTCCCATGAGAAAATGGCCTGTGTTCCAGTCCTGTGGGATGGTTTACTACTTCCTGGGCAATGCCTGTCTTACTGGCTCTCTGCCTTAGTTCATGGGACTTCTGCAGATTGATGTGCATCCTCTAACCCCTCAAAAACCCTTCCCCACCTGTGCTTGTTGAAGTCTTAGAAACCCTTCAAAGCTCAGCTCAGGTCCAGCTTCTTTGCAAAGCCTTCTCTGACGAACTGACAGGACAGAACATGGTCAGATGGAAAGATGGTGCTCTTTCCCTTGCGTGCTGAGCACTTCCTTGTCCCTCTCTTTACAGCCCTTACTTCGTCCTGCCCTGGACTACTGGGAGCTCCAAGAATGTCCATCTTCCCTCAACTAGACTGCAAGCTCCTGGGAGACAGAGACCACTTTCTACCTCATTCTGTACCACCTGCCTCAGAGTATCTCCTTTGGGGGAACTTGTTAAATGTAAGTCAAACTGACTTCCATCCAGAACAGAATTCACAGGGGCCTGGACCTGCCCGCACACCTTGCCTGGGATTTTAGCGACTCTAGTCTTTTGGGTAGCAGGTGGAGTCCCATACAAGAGGCAGGGAAGCCCAGTGGTTAAGGGTGAAAGCTTATGAGTTGTACTGGGTACTTCATCTCTCTGAGCCCTGATTTCCTCCCCTGCAAGATGGTGATTAAAATACCAGCTTGCTGGGTGTTCATGCAACTAAATGAGATAACACAGTGCTTGGCTTACTGCAGGTGCTCAGACCATGGTGGTTGTGAGATCACCAAGGCAGCTGCCTGGCAAGATGCCCCCGGGGTCCTGGAAGCCAGCAAATTCTCACTGGGAAAGAGATTCAAGTTTATTCCGAATACCTTCACAGTCGTGTGTGCCTCAAACTTGAAAGCTTTGGTCTGTCCATTCTCCAAGTACACCTTGAGCACGTTGGGCATACACAGCAGAGAATTACCCTGGAAAACACAAGAGTAGTGTTGAAACTGTCCCTTCCTGTCCCTGGGTGTGACAGATCCTCAGCTTCCCTGGCCCTGCCTGGTGAGGAGAGCTGGATTCTCCCCAACCTCCTCACCACGTTGTAGATTGAATCTTGACATTTGGAGATTTCTCCAATGGATGAGGTCTATGCCACACAGATAACAGGCGTGCTTTGTTTCAGGGATAGCCACTAGAACTGGAAGACGGTGAAGAGGGAGCCCTGCCACGAGCAAACTGACAGCACTGTGTGAGCCTGTACGATGTCACGCGGCCATCAGCTGACACTTCACTGCTGGCTGCCTCCCTTATGGGATGCAATTTGGCAAGTCAGGTGACAAGCATGCACATCGTCCCAAATGGGCCTTTCTGAGATTCTTGCACTGTGCCTTGTGGGGTTGGGTGAAATGGGGGGTAGGATGCTCCCTCAGAGCTCCCTCAACATTTTACTGCTTCATTCCCTACAGTAAAGCAACACCAAAGGGCAGAGGGCTGCTCTCCGCCTCTACTCATCCCAGCCATCAATCCGGATTTATGAGATCAACTGCCGCCAACTCTAATCTCAGCAAAGAGTTTGGGTACAAAGCCCACCTGGGTTAGAAGCTTACCATTTTTTTCAAAAACCTGACAGCCTTTTTCAGATGAGAATTTTGTATCTTCTAAATATAAGGCCACCTTGTATCATTTAAGCAAGACTCACATTCATCACTCTACATAACTTTTTTTTTAAACCACAGTACTTTTATGGAAGAAAAAGGAATATGGTCATATCCCAGTGCCATTTCCCACTCAGTCAAGGATGAGGGATTTCACATCGCTCATGTTGTCATCTCACTGCTCTGGTTTAGGGTATTTAGAAATCTTAATCTTTGGAATTCCCAAGTATGACATGCTTTCCTTGACATTTTATTATTTGTGATTTACCAAAAAATACATCCATAACATCATCACATAACTGAGGCTTTTCTCTAAGGCTTCTTCCAATTTTTATCTATACCTGTAAATAGCTTTTAGAGAGCTGCACTAATAGAACATGCACGATTCTATGTGCAGTTTTACTCAACACGTATACACTTCTTCATGTGGGTTTAATGTTTATAATTTTAATGGACTTATAAAGAGTCTGTTGAGTTGAAATATCAGAATTTCTTTAACCATTCCTCTGCCCTAGACATTTAACATTTTTTCAAATTTTTTGCAATTTATCTGTCAGTAAAACAGATATCTTTAACTACATGGATTTTTGTATTTAAATTATTTTATAGACTTAAATTAATGAGAATGTGATCCGTGGCCCACTTTTATGGCATTCATTAAGTTTTGTTTTCTTCTATTCCCAGAGATTAAATCAATATACAAAGCCACCAATTAGTACATGAGTGTAGCTACTTTCTTGGCATCAGGGCTTACATTTTCTTTATTTGTGCTCATTTACTAAGTATAAAGTCGCAGTTCTTAATATTTTCCTTTGCATTTCTTTAACGGTTAGCAAAGTTAAGCATATTTGAAGTGTTGGTTTCCTTAAGTCAGACAGAGAAAGATAATACTGTATGATATCACTTATATGTGGAATCTAAAAAATAAAACAAACTAGTGAATATAACAAAAAAGAAACAGACTCACAGATATAGAGAATAAACTAGAGGTTACCACCAGGGAGGGGGTGGAGAGGCAAGGTAGGGGTAGGGAATTAAGAGGTACCAACTACTATGTAAAAAATGAATAAGCTACAAAGATATATTGAACAGCACAGGGAATATAGCCAAAATTTTATAATAACTATAAATGGAGTATATCACCTTTAAAGATTGTGAATCACAATGTTGAAACTTGACACTTATATTGTATATCAACTATACCTCAATAATAAAAAAAACCCAAACCCCCAAATGTTGGTTTCCTATTTCAGATTCTTCTACTGTCTTAGTATGTTTTAAGGGAGTAAGTTTAGCAACTGATTTTATCATCTTTTAAATACTTGAGAGGATGAAAAGGTAGGTCACAATGATGAGCTCTCGCTGGTTTGGCTGTCTCTGCCTCACGTGGCTGATACAGAGACTCGGTACCCTGAGTTGCAAGTCTCCCCAGGGGATCTGGTTCACTTCTGCAGAACCCTTATTCTCTACCTGTTCTGTTAGTTGGTTCTAGCTTCTACTTCTCCTTACTATGTACTACTCTTAAAAACACACGTTGAATCAAAATTTAATTTGCTGAAGAGGTTTGATCCATTTTCACAAACATGGACACACAGAGACTCAAATATTTCAGACTGCCAGGATCTCAGGTCTTTTCTGATTAATACACTAGGCCTCCCACTAGACCTTCCTGAACAAATCCACCTTTTACTCTGAGGTCTAACTGAAGGTGGAGTCTGTTAAGCAGCAGGACAAGAAGAAAATAAGGGCTCTCCAGATGTGAACCAGATCACCTGAATCCTGTGTTAAAATGGCCGTGACTCCCCATTCACTGGACTCTATGCTAAGAAAACCAGATAAGGACAAGCTCTGATCTGAAAGTTTCAAAATCTATTATTGATCACTAAATTCAGAATGGTAATAGTTACAGACCATCAGGTGGAAAATATTTAAATTATGAATAGACGAGTCTTTTTTTTTTTTTTTTTTTTTTTTGGTACGCAGGCCTCTCACTGCTGTGGCCTCACCTGTTGCGGAGCACAGGCTCCGGACGCGCAGGCCCAGCGGCCATGGCTCACGGGCCCAGCCGCTCCGCAGCATGTGGGATCCTCCCGGACCGGGGCACGAACCCGTGTCCCCTGCATCGGCAGGCGGACTCTCAACCACTGCACCACCAGGGAAGCCCAATATATGAGTCTTTAACAGTCCACATTGAAAACATCAAACTCTAGCCAACATTTTCCCTTTACAAACTTGTCTTCTGAACCCTCATATCTAGCCACACCAATCCTGGGTATTCCCATATCAAAAAGGACTAGACAGCATATCACAGTGGAAAACAGAAGAACTGAAGTCACACAGACCTGTGCTCCTGTATTTCTAGCTATGTGATCTCAGAGGTTAATTCTGTTAACCTCTCTAAGCCTCTGCTTCCTCTTTTGTTAAAATACCTCCCATGCAGGGTATGGTGATGACTAAGGATTATGTACCCAAAATTCATGCAATAGAGGTTCAATAGATGATGGGCTCTTTAAAAAAACCAAAGCCCCCCCTCCCCCGGCCACCATCACTACTATCAATATATCACCTTCAGAGGGAATACTAAGTTTGAAGATTTAGAATGAGAAATGAACAATCGGAATCTGTCGAAATTTCAAGGGCAGAAAAATGGAGTCACAGAATGACAGAGCCACACCCAGTGTGTCTCTCCCTGTCCACCGTTTGCAGGTGCCTCACTAAGGGGGCACATAGCCTCCAGCAAGCCCTCTGCACTCCCTCTGCATCCCCTCCATGCTGCAGATTCCAGAGTCTTCAGAAGATACATGCCAGGAGGCAGCTCACCCACCTCATGAAGAGTCATTTCAACCCCCTGACCAGTGACGCACCTGGCCGTGTCCACTGACGAGCACTTCCTCTGCAAAGTGCACCTTCACGGGGTTGGTCTTCAGCCTGGCTCGCTTCTCCTCCGTTAGGAAGGAGGACTTGGGGACTCCCTGCAAAACATTAACATGACACACTTTAGAAAAATGTGGGACTTTCATAAAAGCCATGTACATCTTCTCGTTTCTTAAAAACAAAAGCAAAAGCTTGACAGCTGTTGAGAATTCAATTAAAACCCACAGAGAAGGACGACATCCCATTAGAGATCTCTTTTCATAAAATTTAGGGATCTCAACCCAATGTTCTTATGCATCTGAGGACAGCTCAAGATTCAATACAGTGGCCAAAGGCTCTGGTATGATGAAGACAAAGAGAATTGGCCGGTGAGCAAAGAGACCTGAATTCCAACCCAACTTCAGCTACTCAACAGTTCTGAGAACTACCTCAAACACAAATTGTTATGGAAGAAAACCAGTTGTGGGTATGTGTGTGTGTGTGTGTGTGTGTGTGTGTGTGTGTGTGTGTGTGTGTGTGTGTGTGTGTGCGCGTGTGCGTGTGCGTGCACACACTCCTTTCTTTGGCCTTCAGTCTTCTCTTCTGCACAATATGGGAACTGGACCAGGAGGCAGAAACAGCATAATGCTAATGAGCATGGGTTCTGGAGACTAACTACCTGAAAAAAGCCCAGCTCTACTGATTTCTGCATGTGCGACCATGTGCCTGTGAGGCTATAGTGTCCTCATCTGTAAAAGGGGGATAACCAATATATCTACCTTGTAGGATTTTCTTTTGGCACAAATTAAATAAGACATTAAATATTAGTATTAATATTATAATAAATAATGTATTATAAATAATTAATAGAAATACAGATCTATACAATTAAACCAAAACATATTTTAATCATAAAATTCTATGTCCTAGAGAAGCAGTAATTAATATTCCAACTTAGGATTTTATAATTCGTAATCAATTTCAAATCATTTGAGGACTCTAAGAATCCACTCGGACAAAGATGAGCATTCTTGCTGAAGTAAAATATGTATGATCATTTGTCTTACGATCATATAACTTCTGGTGAGAGGCCCGATGGGCTAGACAATATTCAGGGTGTTTCTCAGGGGCGCAGGGGTCATCACCTGGGCTAATATCAGCTTTCCCTGCAGGATCTCCAAAGTACAGTATTCATACTTCTCTTTTCTTGGGAACCTCATAGGAATCTTAGGAATGGTACTGGAACATGTTAATTTTCCTCTCCCTATACTTTTTATTTTTTAAAAGGAGGCAGCTATATGCTGTTTCCCTCTCTCCTTACTTAACAAGTGCTATCTTTTGCTATCATTTCTTGGAAATAGAGTAGGAAAAGAACTACCTAATTAAAATTAAGATGTTCCCCACTGAGATGATAATCAGCTAAATGAAAAGAATCTCTCAACACCTGCATGATCATTTATAGCGATTAGCTTTTAGTATACTGTTTTTTTACACATTGGTTTCACATTATTTCATAAATAAATTTTTCTATTTAGAATAGAAGAATCTCCATTTATCTGTGCATAAAACACTTGGTCTGTCATATTTATGGCAAACATCCTAGTCCTATTTAGGTGGGATTTTTTTCCTGTTTTACTTCTAAGAAACAAACAAACAAAAAATAACACTTCAAATAAGGAGAGGAGGCAACAATTTCTTTGCTTTTTAGTGTTATGAAGTTTTTGGACCACAGAAATTTAATTTTTTCCACATAATCAAATAGCTGTTTGTTCCACTGTACCTTCTCCCACTCCCTAAATGCTTAGGAATTCTTTCTGCAACTTACGACGGGCTAGACACCCAGCCATATTGTTGACATTTTTATGGTTTGTTTTTTATATTTAAGTCTTTAACATCAAACGGTATGAGATATGTCCCAGTATAATTTCTTGAATAATCATCTTTTCTCCCACTGATTTGGGATGCCATATTTATCATATACTAAATTCTTATACTGGTATCTATTCTTGGACTTTCTATTTGATTAGATTGATATATACAACATTTCATCAATATCACACTGTTTTAATTACTGCAGCTTTATTAGTTTTAAAATCTAGTATTTCAAGGCCATCCTCATTATTCCTTTTAAAAAAGATTTTCTTGGTAAGTCTCACCTTGATATACTTTGTCAAAATCCAAATAAAAGTCCCACAGGGAGTCTGAATTTTCCTTAAGCATATACATTAACATGAGAAAATCCGACATATTAGTAGTCTTCCCATCAAGGAACATAATATGTAACTCCTTTTATATTAAAGAAAAATTTTACTTCCTTCAGTATTATTCTAGTTTCCTTCATGTAAGGCCCACATATTTCTTTTCCCTAAAGTTCTCCTATTTTTTAATTTTTTCCTGTAAAGAACTAGCCCTTGGATTTATCAACTTTCCAATTTTTTCTGTTTTCCAAAGCATCATTTAGATTTAAATTTTTATCATTTTCTTTAATCTGCTTTATGCTTGTTTTATTAGTCTTTTCTTCCTACTTCTTGCACTGAATATTTACTTACCCTGTTTTCTTGTTAAATAATAAAATCACTTTTAAGGTTATGAATTTTACTCTGAGTATAGCTTCAACTGTATATAATAAGTTCTAAGAAGTAGAGTTCTAAATTTTAATTATTTTCTACCTAGTCTATAATGGTAATTTTTGCTTTTCCATTTGATTCTATCTTTACTTAGGAGATTGCGTTTTTATTCCAAATGACTGGGTGGTTTTAATTAAGTTTTTGATAGCTATCAATTTGTGTTTTATTATATTCTGGAAAAGAGACTTATACAGTTGTTTCTTTGGGGAATTTAGTTTTTTTGGTGGTCTGGTATGTGGTCAGTTGGATTAGATTATTAAATGCATTATTAAAATTCTCTATGCCCCTATTTATTTTCTTGTCTATTTGTGGCCAAGGCTAAGAGGTATGTACTAAAGTCTCTCAAAATGAGAATTTTCTGTCAGCTTTTCCTCCTTGGTAGTTTTCTCTTACAATCTGATTATATACTTTCCCCTGTATCACATACAAAGGACTCCTAGGCCTACAGTGGTTTAGGATGGCTGGTGCCTTCCTGTGCATCATCTGTGCCACACCTTGCCTTGCGGCCGATAAAACACGTTCACATTCAACACCTTGTTGGGTCTTCAGAACAACCCATTAGATAGACAAGGCAGTTATTGTCCTCATCTCTGTTTTACAAAAGTCAAAACGGAAACTAAATGACTGCTCCACAGTGATATCACTCAGACCTGTCTTGAAACTCCTAGTTTGGTACCCTTGTCATCCCACTCTGCATAATCACAGGTCTGTCTCCTTAGGACCATGAGTTCTTGAAGCCTGGACCCACATCTGTGTCCTCCACAATACTGGCACACAGGCTGTTTATTCTACGGGGGATATTCTGCTGGGGGTACAGGGTCTTGGGGCCAAGAAGGGTGAAACTAACACACAAGACATAAAAAGAGATATACCGATGTGCAGCGAACAACTGTGATTGAAAGAGAATCTTCAGCTTCCCTGAAAAAAAAGAATAAAGGTAAAAAATGTCATCATTCTGGGTGATACACGTGTGTGTGTGCATGTGTGTGTGTGTGCGTTAGGGTCAAAAAGACTGGTAGAATTACAAAGCAGCCTCTCTTGCCTCAGCTTATTTGGCTCAGCAAAATTGAGAAGGACACTGAGAAAGCAGTGATCTGTGAAGGAACTTAAGCTGTCCCAGATGCCACTGCTACCTTAAGAAAATCTTCAGATACTTGCCTCTACCATCTAGTCCATACCTACAGCCACTAAATTAAGTCACTTATCTTTCTTTCTTTTTTTAAATTTTATTTTATTTTTGGCTGCATTGGGTCTTTGTTGCTGCGTGTGGGCTTTCTCTAGTTGCAGTGAGCGGGGGCTACTCTTCGTTGCAGCGCGTGGGCTTCTCATTGCGGTGGCTTCTCTTGTTGCAGAGCACGGGCTCTAGGAGCGCAGGCTTCAGTAGTTGTGGCACACGGGCTCAGTGGTTGTGGCATGCGGGCTCAGTGGTTGTGGCACAGGGGCTTAGTTGCTCCGTGGCATGTGGGATCTTCCTTGACCAGGGATCAAACCCGTGTCCCCTGCATTGGCAGGTGGATTCTTAACCACTGCACCACCAGGGAAGTCCCCACTTATCTTTCATTTAGTCTATATGATGGAAAACTCATCCGGTTGCTATGACCACTAGCTAGGTTTATGTCCAAAAAAAAAAAAAAAGAAAAAAATTTTAAGAGAAAACAGAGCACTAACACAGATAACTTAGGTTGCTATTTCAGAAAACTGGCTAAACATTCATGAAATAGAATAAATGAATGTGGATAACATTGATCAGATAAAAGCCAACAAGTTTATGGTGTTTGGGCACACAAGGTTGGCGGGCCCAATCATTTAATCAAATACTAGACATTTTTGTTTTGTTATAATCTCTTAGGTTCCAAAAGTGATCAAATCAACCAGATAAGGGCCAAACTTCCATTTTGCATTACAGGACAGAACTGAAAAATCGATTCATATTTTCCTATATCTCTGCCATTGCTAGAGAAGCAGTTTGCAAAACAATTTCATTTGATTTCTTGCAGTATGAACATTTAGGCCAGCTGCTGCCAGTGTGTTACTTCCTCTAATAGATAAACTCAACCTGAGGTTTCTAAGTGCCTGGGGATTGCCTCTTTTCCATTTTATATAAGAACAGGACATTTTCCAAGAGAATTCACAACAAACCAACGTCCAAGTACTCTCAAAAGGACAGTCTGGCCTCACAGATAGGTAATCGGAGGAATTTGAGAGATTTTGTTGGTTTTTTGTTTGCTTGGTGTTTTACTTTTATAAATGGCAATGACACTGGGAACTAAGCTAAAAAAGTAAGCAGTTCCAGGATTCCCACACAAGGCATGTAGCTGAGAGTGCAGATGCAAGCATACATCAGGTCACATCCCTGCTCACGAGTCTTCAGTGGCTCAGTCTTCCAGGAGGAGAATAACCCCTGAACTCGCTGTGTCAGCACCAATACCCTCCATCATCTGGGCCTCACTTCCCAGAACTTTTCTCTAGGTATCCAGTGCCTTAGACAAATTGAACTGCTCAGTGTCCCTTACTCCCCAGCCAGTCACTCCTCCTTATCACTTTACATGGATCAGCCTTCACCTCCATCTTTGTGGCCCAAATTCTACGCAGCGTTAAAGGTAGAACTTGGCCAGCCGAAATACTTCTGTATTCTTCTCTGTTTTGTCAAACCACAACTTCCTCACAAGTTGGAGGAATCTCCAGCGTTTACAGCCCCTTTCCCCGCTTCTATCGAGGCACTGTCTGCCCTCAATCTTAGCTGGGTATACACGAGCTGTCTCTGAACTACCATCCTGTAAGTGTCTGGGGAGAGGAGCCCCTTTGCCCCCCAGGGTTCCTTGCCCATTGAACAGATTGGGGTTCAATGTTACCTAAACATCCAAATTTTGGTCTACTGTTTTAAATTGTGAAAACTTTTGTTTATTAGTCAGAGTTTGATCTAGCCTGGCAGAGATATTAGTAGCAGTGAAAATCTAAAATTAATTTGCTGGAATTGAGAAATTCTTTGAGAAAACCACCCAGTAATTGGGAAAGCAAACTTCATGATTTTCATAACCATATTTCATTTTTTAAAATGAAATAATCAAATCCTTTCCTGGCTGCCCTACCCACTCACCTTATTCCCTGGCAATCTTGAAGCAATATTGGGCGTGGTTGAGAGGATTCTATTTTCTACACTATGACAGATTCTCTGTAAATCTTATGTCTCTCCGCAGCAAGACTGTGGACTTCCTGAGGGTGAAGACTGCATCCTGCATTTTCATTTTCTCTTTCTCTGACTTTGTTATTGTTGCCTGTTATTCAGTGTATGCTGCACACGATAGGCCCTCAGAAATGAAAACCACCACTCACAAAAAGGCACAGACTAAAGTACCAACTTGAAGTATCTTCAAGCTGGCTTTCCCCTAACTCTATTTCTCGTTTCCCTTTATTTATATTAAAGTCATTAAAACAGTGTTGGGTGAAAGTTTTAAAAGACAAAGGCTGCATGTGCCTATAGAACATCTGTCAGGCCTCCTCACTCCTGTCACTCACTTCCTCTGTCTTAAAACCAGGGTCGCCAACTGTCAGTGCCAACCACATTCACTCATTCCACTGAGCACCCACTGTGTGCCTGGTCTTAAGGAGATCATGGTCAAAGCAGAAAGTGAGACATTTACAAAAATCACCATGACACCAGGTAGAAATTGGTAGGAGCCATACCAATGGAACTACATATATGCCTACCAGGCTGCACCAAGAATATTTAGGAAGAGATATTAAAAGGGTTAAAGAACAGTAAGCAGACTTAGTGTCAATTTAGTCTAATTTTTGGCATATGTTACAACAACCCTATACATCCTTAAGGGGTAGGGCCTATGTATTATTCATAATTACATTCCCCGCAACGCCTAGCACAGTGTTTTGGGCATTGCAGGGGGTTGATAAATAGAGCACCCCGTGCCTCCCCATCACTTCTGTAGGCAGGTGAAAGAGTGCAGATAGTAACCGAGATGGAATTCTAAAACGAGGCTGTTATTGCTGCTTTAAAGGAGCCTGGACTTTACTTAAATCCCAGGGATATCAGTTATGCCTTTTCTGTCTCCCATCCTTGCTGCATAATAATCTGTGCAATATATATAATAATATATATAATAATTCTGTGGATGACGGAAGACAATTTAGTACCTCAGAATATCGACCGCTCGTTCACAGGAAAGGTCTTCAGCAGGCTCGTTGTTCATCTGGAGGATCTGATCACCAGGGAAAAGCTTGCCATGAGCGGAGCCTCCTGTTGAAGACAAAAGAAGTAACTGGTGCTCATGCCAGGAGGGCCCAGACCCCATGTGTCACAGCAGCTCACCTGAATGGCAGCCTGATCCAGTCCCCAGGGCACTGGCTCACCCCCACCCCTGGCCAGACTTGGGCTCACATGGATTTCAGTTTTCCTGTTTACAAAGCATGGATAACGTACCTACCATCCATCACCTTAAAGGGATGTTAGGAGACTGTCCAGGGAAAGAAGACTAGCAGAAACTCCCTGAATCAACAGAGCTGGCCAGCGAATCTGCTACACTCAGTGCTAAAGAACTCTGGGGTGGGTGTGTGTGTGTGTGTGTGTGTGTGTGTGTGTGTGTGTGTGTGTGTGTGTGTGTGTGTGTGTGTGTGTGTGTAAATTCAAATTAATAGATTTTAACTAGTCCCAGATCTCACATCAATACATAGCTGAAGTATGACAAAAAACACTACACATTCCCAGCCTGCTCATCTTCACCCTGATACAGCCTATATTTTACAGAGACTCAAGTGAAAACAAATCAGTAATTTCTATTACTGTCTGCCCAGAAACTCTTCCCAGCTCAGAGCATGCAGGGTTCAGAGAGGAGGGCCTGCTGGTCCCAATACTGTCACTGTCCCTGAGACTGGCCAGGGGGCCACGGGTGGGCAAATCCCTGGCTGAGGTCAGTGGACCTGGGGTGCAGATCAGCAAGTGCACTTGGAGCTCCTCCCTCCCAGCACCACAGGAAGGTGCAAAGCCCTAGACAGAATTAGGTCGAAATTAGATGTGCCCTGTCTAGCTTTCTGGGGTAGCATTTTCTACATTACGTTATAGCACAGAGAGATGGGAAGAGAACCAGGGACATTTCCCTCCAAGAAGCCAAAATCCTTTCTTGTTTCCCAGTCAGCCCCTACCTGCTGTGACGGCCACCACTGTGAGGGGAAGGGTCTCAGAAATATGAAATCCATAGTCCTGGAGGAGATCGTCTTTGTCTATTTTTACTGTGTGTTTCACAGGGATGATGGTCTGGGTTGGGATCCCAGGGGGTCCATCAGCTGCAGCATCTGTAGCCCTGGAAGAGAAGGAGTGTGTAAAAAAGACAGAGAGGGGAGTCTAGTTGGTGGCCACAAACCAGGTCAGCCCTAGGCATTCTGGAGGAGGAAGATGCAGAGCTGAGTGGACACCAATTCTCCTCTTGAGAGACAGACGACACAAACGTCAGTAGATAAGACAGCAGGACATAGCACCGTGCTCTAAAAGAGAGGTCGTGAAGTGCTGTGGGTACTCAGAGAAGAGGTAGAGCAGTTTTAACTTTGTGGGCTAGAGGAGAAGGAATCAGGGAAGCATTTGCTACCTAGAAGAGGTGGCATCTGAGAGATGTCGAGGGTATATCTACACAGCCCAAATCCTGGCACACAGAAGATATTCAGTAACTGCTGCTGAGTGGATGGATGCATAGATGGATAGATGGATGGATTCATGGATGGACGCATGGATGGATGGATGGGTGGGTGGGTGGATGGATGGATGAATGGATGGATGGACGGACAGGCATTCCAGGCAGGGGGTACTGCTTCAGCAGAGGTACAGAAGAGGAAAAACATGGACTGTGAATAGGAACAAGGAATTGCTCAGTTTAGATGTCTAATGATGACTAATTTTTATAGGTGAATTGTTTCTTTGGTGATTTTTTTTCTTTTTTGCTTTATAATGAATGTTGCTTCCCCTTCAACTTTGTAACTGTGAGGATTCCAGTACAAAATCCCAGATATTGCAGACTCCCTCTGTATTAATTGTTAAAAACATGTATGTTCTCTATATATCTAAAAGCAGGTAAGTTGAAAGTTGTATTTTCTATCTCTCATTACCTCAAAGCGAATCTATGAGCTATTTTTCATTTGTCTGTGGCAAATGACTTTTTTCCTTCTAAGATTCAGTGGTTCTTTCTGAGGAAGGTCAAATAGTGATGGGATAAGGTATTTATTGTCATTACAAACAACAGAAATGTGGAGGAGTAACAGCTCCCTCGGGGCTCTGCAGCTAAGGTTTATCATTTATTCTCAACTATTTACCAAACACTGTCAGGAACTCTGCCCAATGCAATAGGACCTCGGTTATCTGAAAATCACCTCTCTGTCATTTATAATAATCTCAAGTTTCAACAAGGACCAGGAAATATTAAAAAACTGCTTCGTGGAACCAAAATGCAGGTGACAAGTCCAAGCCTTATTATGCACATTATCCATCAAGGAGCTCTCTTAGGAGCAAGGAGAGGATTTCTCCTAGGTGAGCATAAGGGTAATACTGAGAAGTGTTAGAAGACAGACTTAACAAGAGGGAAGAAACAGAAAACTCTGAAAATTTATACTGAATAAAACCCATAGGTATTCCTGATTTTTTTTTAAAAAAGAAAACTTTAAAGCTCTGAAAGGGCCTAAGTAAAATAAATAATATAGTGCACTGAAAGGCAAAAATCAACACCTGCGGTCCTTTGAAAAAGCAACAGGAAGGACACCCTAGACACTACTCCTATTTAATGTGGCAGGAGAAATGCCTGGAATACTTATCAGAGAAGGAAAAATGATAAGAGGAATAATAAGCGTACCTTTTTTTCCCCAAACAGTTGATGATCTACACCTAGAAAATGAATTCACAAAGAGAATTGCTAGTGCTTAAAAAATAGGTTTAGTGGAGTTGCAGGATAAACACATAAAACACAGCCACAAAAAGCATCCAACAATTCATTAAAAACAGAGTAGCTGAATGTGTATTAGGCGCTAGGCATTCTTAATAAGCTGATGTAATAAAGGAAGACACAAGTAAAACTGAGGCTGGATTCCTGGTTGGGAAGATTACATATTGAAAAATGAAAGTAAGTACTGAACGAAAATATAAATTTGATGGAATACTGGTTAAAAATACTTCCAAATTAAAAAAAACTTGATAAATTGATGACAGTAGTAGTAGCAGTAATAACAACAACGATAATCATTTGTAACATTTATTGAGCACTAACTATGTACCAAGGAGTGATCTAACTTGTTTTCATGGCTCATTTGACCCTTACAACACACTTGTGAGGTAGGTATGATTATTATCCCTATTTTATAGATAAGAAGACTGAATCTTGCTTTGAGAGATTTTAACCTGCTTAAAGTCACATAGCTGGGGAGGGAGTTTCAAACTGGGGCTACTTTCTTCAAAGGCACTGCAGCACAGCTGTATAGTACAAGTCACATTTGTAAATGTAACTTTTCTAATAGCCACCTGAAAATGGGGGAAGAGATGAAAAAGAAACAAATGATTTTTTAATATATTTTTATTTAACCCAATATATCCAAAATACTATCATTTCAACATGTAATCAATAAAAAAATTATTGATGAGCTATTCTTCACCCTTTTTTCATACTATGTCTTCAAAATTCAGCGTGTATTTTACACTTACAAAGCATATCAACTTGGACGCTATATTTTCAGCAGAAATTCTCAGATTTCATAAAATTTACAGTTAAAAAGTCAATTTTCAGGCCCAAGTTCTTCTGAACATACTTAAAAGTTTTCCAATAACTGAATGATCAGTCTTTACATTTAAATTAATTAAAATCAAATAAAATTAAGTATTTAATCTCTCAGTCATACTAGCCACATTTTAAGGGCTTAACAGCCATCTCTGGATAGTGGCAACCATATTGGACAGCACAGATCTAGAGCCTATGACAATGTATGAAAAATATACGAGACTCTCATATACAAAAAGAAAATTTCTAACTTCAAAATTGTATTAACAGATGTTAGAGCAAATACCTTAAAAGGTACTTTATGTCAATTTGCCAAATCTTATATAGTTACATAAAATACTTATTGTGAGATGCGGGTACCTTTTAATGTAGAGTGGGTCTCCAAAATATGAGAAAACTTGAAGCCTAGAAGGCTTAAAAGAGTTGTGCTTGAACCTAGATTATTTTACCTGGGAGCCTGGGCTCTTGAACACTAAATACTGCTATAAGAATGAGGGTAAACAAGATGTGCAAGCACACACTCATGTGTGGGTACACTTGTGTGTGCATACACCCATATTCCTCTCTTCTATAGATCACAATATTAATCTGCTCCTATCAGACAGAGGCGATGATCAAAACTGCATGGCATGGTCTTCACCAATGAAACGGAATAGAAACTTCAGAAAATCTTTTAAAATATTAGGTGGCTAGCCAGAAATAACTCAACATGGTGACATAATCACCACACTGCAGTACTAAACACCATACAAAGTATTACATTTCAAAAAGGTCAAAAGAGAGAATTATAAAAACTAGAAATAAATATGGACCCTTTATGCCAGCTTCTGGAGAGCAGACACATTTTTAAGGATTAGAAAATTAGAGACAGGCATAAGATATAAGATGGATGGTTTGAATGTGAATTTCAATAGCTAATACATAAATACAAATAAATAAAAGATTAGATAACAGAATAGGACACAAGGAGAAATATTAAATGATGAAAGTTTATAACTTCTTCATCTTGTACACAAAAATTAACTCAAAATGAATCACAGACCTAAATACAAGAGCTAAAACTATACAACTCTTAGGAGAAAATATAGGAATAAATCTTTGTGACCTTGGTGTCATATTAGATATGCACAAGCAACAAATGAAAACATAGATAAACTGAACTTCTTCAAAATTAAAAACTCTTCTGCTTCAAAGGACACCACTGTGGACTTCCCTGGTGGTGCAGTGATTTAGAATCCGCCTGCCAATGCAGGGTACTCAGGTTCGAGCCCTGGTCCGGGAAGATCCCACATGCCGTGGAGCAACTAAGCCCGTGCGCCACAACTACTGAGCCCGCATACCACAACTACTGAAGCCCGCACGCCTAAAGCCCGTACTCCACAACAAGAGAAGCCACCGCGATGAAGAGTAGCCCCCACCCGCCACAACTAGAGAAAGCCCACGCACAGCAACAAAGACCCAACGCAGCCAAAAATAAATAAATAAATAATTTTATTTTTTTTTTAAAAAAGGACACCACTGAGAAAGTGAAAAGACAACCCACAAAATGGGAGAAAATATTTGCAAATCATGTATCTAATAAGGACCTTGCATCTAGAATACATAAAGAATTCTTATAATACACTTAAAAAAAAAAGACAAATAACCCAAATAAAAATTGGGCAAATAACTTGAACAGACATTTCTCCAAAGAAAATATACAAACAGCCAATGAGCACAAGAAGAGATCATTAGCCATTATGGTAATACAAATCAAAACCACAGTGACATAACACTTTACACCCACTAGGATGGCTATAATCAAAAAGATAGGTCAAGTGTTGGCTAAGGTGGAGAAAATGAAACCCTCATTCAGTCTTGTAGTTCCTCAAAAGACTAAACACTGAGTACCATATGACGCAGCAATTCCACTCCTAGGTATATACCCAAGAAAATTGAAAGCATATGTCCACACAAAACTTACACGTAAATGGTCACAGCAACATTATTCATAATAGCTCCAAAGTGGAAACAACCCAAGTGTACATCAACTAATGAAATGACAAAGACAATATTCCATAGTAGACTATTATTCAGCAATAAAAAGGAATGAAATACTGATATATACTATAACATGGATAAACCTTGAACACATTATGCTAAGTGAAGGAAGTCAGCCACAAAAGACTACAAATTGTATGATTCCATTCATGTGATATGTCCAGAATAGGTAAATCTATAGAGACAGAAAGTAGATTAGTGATTGCCTAGGGCTGGGGAAGGAGGGTTTTGAAAGGAAATGGAGAGTGACTACTAATACGTATGGAGTTTCTTTTTGGGGTGATGAAAATCTTCTAAAATTCATTGTGGTGATGGCTGTACATCCTTGTGAATACACTAAAAACCAGTGACTTGTACATTTTAAGTGGGTGAACTGCATGGCATGTAAATTATATCTAAATAGAACTGTTGAAAATAAGTAAATCAATTTAAAAAAATCCTAGAGGGAAAAAGCTTACAATAAAAATATATGCAGAAGGGGCATAAATACATGCAGTAAATACCCAGATTTCACATGCTCAAAGCAAGTGAATTGACAACTTGCACATGAAGAAATAAAGCTGGTAAATAACAGAAAATGTACAACCTTAGTCATTGAAGAAGCACAACTGAAAGGACTACAGAGAACTATTACATGGCTACTAAAGCACCAATTATGAATAAAAATAATAAAGCCCAACATGTGTGGGCCCTGGTGTTTAAGGCTGACTGTATAAATTGGCTATTCAATCTCTCTGGAAAATAATCAGGGAAATTATAATATGAATTTAAAATTTGATCATTTTCTTTGACCTTCTGTTACCATTTTGACTGACATTCCTCAAAGTAATAACTGCCCTCTCCCCAAATAAAATATTATTTGCACTAGACTATGAATTCCTAGAAGATAAGGGTGACTTTTATTCATCTCTGTGTTCCCTGTGCCATAAAGTCCTAGAACAGAGTATGAACTCAAAACACCCTAGCTCTTGAATATTCAAAAATATTTACCATAGCTTTATTTAGAATAATGGAAAAACTTTAAACCACCCGAGAACAGATAAATCAAGCACAGTAAGGAATTGCCCCAAGACTCTACATCAATGAAGTACCACAAGCCTGTGAATCTTAGACATACATGGAAACACACCTTAGAAAATACCCTTCCAGAGCATCTTCTAAACTGTTGTTCAAACCCCCTTCCTAAGGGAGAGATCAAATTATTCTGTCCCCACAGCTCCCCATCACCCACAGGATAAAAGTTAAACTCCTCAACCTTACTCTCATGTGCCTTTGTCTTTAAGTCTCAGGCCCTGGCCAACATTCCCTACCCACTCTCCTTCCCAGGCCATCACTCCAGCCTAATCTTACCTGATGCACCAGTTTTGCATCTGGGCCTCAGTTCATGCAGCTACCTCACAGGAAAATGTGAGGCCAATCAAAGCCCAGCTCAAACGCTGCCTCTTCCAAAATGCCTTCTCTGATTTCCTAGCTAGACACAAGTTCTCTCAGCCCTGAGCTCTTCTGGTCTAGAGCACCTCAACTTCAGTGATAACTGATTCCATATATCATCATCCCGAATAGACTGTAAATTCTCGGAATGCAGGAACCACTTTTTACCCACCTCTGTATTTCTCAGCGTACTGAGTGAAGAACTTTGCCCACAGAAAGCATCTGTGCTTATTAGGTGACTACATGAGCAAAATACTATATAGAGAGAGCATGATGCAAAATAGTACCTCTAATATGATTAGCAAAGGTAGAAATGTATATTTAACCACTAATAAATAGCAGACTAAGTGACAGAGTTCAATGTTTGTCATTTGTCCTTTGTTTGCTTAATTTGAAATATAGTTCAGCCTTCTGACAATCATCCTAATCAAGACCCATCTTTTCCATGTCCCAGAGCTCAGTAAATGGTATCAGGACGAGGCTCAGCTTACTCAAGCCAGACTCCTGGGAGTCATCTTTGACTTCACCCTGCTCTCACCCCTAATATCCTATCCGTCAGTACTACAAAAGATCTCCAAGATGTCCACTTATCTCTATCTCCATGACCACCATTCTATTTCAGGACCCTGTTACCTGTCCTGAAGAAGATTTCTGTAACAGTCTCCTAGCTGGTCTCCCCACTTTTTATTCTTATCTCACCTGAATGATTCTCCATCCAGCAACCAGACTGATATTATAAATGCAAACCTGCTCATATATCTGCCCTGACCAAATGGCCTAATCCAAAATCCTTAATATGGCTTAATACAGTGCCTGCCCACCACTGAAGCCTCTACAATGAAGCCATTTGTTCTCTCGATATTTTTGTTCCAGCCAAACTAGTATCCTTGGAGTTCCTCAAATACACAAGGTCTTCCCTCTGCCTAGAATACCCCCAACCCCTAACATAACACTCTTCAGAGATTTCCCAAAACACCCAACCATACACTATCTGCCCAGCTCCTACTTGATCTTCTGGTTTTGGCAGAAATATTCCTCTCCCTCTGCTGAACCTGTACACAGAACCTGTACATCCCTTTTTGAAACACATATCATCTTGGAAATGACCAGTGTGAAGTCTCTTGTCCTTCCTAGACAACAGCTCATATGGCAAAACCATGTCTTTCTTGCCCCATGTGCTGAACTCAATGCTAGGCATAGAACACGGCTTAATAAATGTTTGGAGACCAAAAGAAAACCACACACCTTACCATAGTTAGAACAGAATCCATTTTGATGCTTTTCAAGTGGGTAGGCTTCATTTATCTTACTTTTCCATTTGGAATGGTGTGCTCCTCAACAATTGTAGACAAATGAAGCCCCGCTGTGCTGACTGATCCCTGGATGGCATCAGGAACTTTCGCCCAAAGTCTGTTTTTTGACATTTTCCCCAAAGGCCACATTTCAGCTTTTGTTTGGAAAGGGATTGCTTAAGAACAGGACCAAACCGTGGCCTCTCCTCAGAAAGAATGTTCAATATTTGACAGAGAACTGAAGGAAATGATCTCTATAGCAAAATTTCCTCCTCTGAAGAACCTTACAAATATCAAACTAAGTGCCGACAATCCAAAAACCTATGTCTGATGCCTCTGTAATGGTTTCAAATCATAAATGTGAGGTCATTGCTGCGATTTTACTTTGGAACAGCATAAGACCTGGCGACACTAATAGAATTCCTGTCAGATAACTGGATAAAGCCTAAGGTAGAACTAGAAAAAACATGTAAAATTTATCATGAAAATAGCCTCGCATAGACTAATTCTATATTTTATGGGTCATAAGTTCATACTGAGCTGATCAATAATGCTGAGAAGAAAAAATAACAGATAGAGATAGATTAGGTTTCAAATATTCTCTGGCTTTTTATCTGCTCTCTAATAGGTTGGAAAATATATTTTGCCTCTAACTTGTAACAACAAATTCACCTTTGAGGTCCAGCAGGATGTGGAGAAACTACTTTGAATCTATGGTTAAACACTGTATTATGTTCAGCTTGAGTGATTTTAAAAGCTAACATCTGGTATAAGCTGGCTTATTACTCTAAAGTTTATTCAAAGAAAGAAGAAATAGAAGTAGCAGCTTGTACCAGAAAGAAATTTATCATGTAGTCATAATCATAGGACTATGCTTGTGGCTGTGAAAGTTTCTAGGGGACCACTGAATGTACATATTGTGAGTATAGTGCAAAGGCCTACAGTTGAGAGGAGGAGAAATTATTCCACTGTTACTTTAAAAAGGAGGTTCAGGAGACAATGGCAACCCTGCAGATGCAGCACAGGAGCCTTCTAACCTGTTCTGTTCGAGTCTTTCCGCTTTTGCCCATGGGTCAAAGACCAATAAAAAATTGGCACCTGAAATGGTCTTTCTACATCATAAGGAGTATTACAAAGGTCAAAGATACCATCCCTATAATTAGTAAACAGACTATGGTTATAATGAACAAGTAAATTTGTAAACAGTGCAAAACCAATAGCCAGGGCTCTGATACAATGATGCAATGATGCATGTGTGTGTGCGTGTGTGTATATGTGTGAATATGTATGCCTGTGTGTGCATGTGGGCGTGTGCACATGTGCGCAAACATGTGCATGTGTGTTTACTAGTATTAAGATTCAAGATAAACTGAAGGAAAGAAATCTTTTTAAACCCTGAGGATAAAACCAAGCACCAAGAAGAAGGCATCAAATTCATCAAGCTCTTTATTATTTTTAAGTCTTGCTCTATAAAACTATTTCTGATTAAGCATAAGAGAATTCAGTAAATCTTATGCAAAATTATTTTAAAAATACAATAAAATTATTCTAAAGTTCACATGGAAGAATAGGTAGGTAAGAGTAAAAAAAATGGAAAATGGAGAGTAATAAAAGTCTAGTTTAGGGGCTTCACTGGTGGCGCAGTGGTTGAGAGTCCGCCTGCCGATGCAGGGGACACAGGTTC
>NC_041222.1:27232512-27246607 GCF_002837175.3 Physeter macrocephalus
CTGCAACGGGAGAGGCCACAGCAGTGAGAGGCCCGCGTACCAAAAAAAAAAAAAAAAAAAAAGTTTAATAGATAATAAATGCAAATAGTTTTAATACAGGTGTGTGAAAACAGGCCGTTAGATCAATGGAACAGAATAGCTAGTCCAGGAAGAGATACAATTTCCCACTCACAGACACAAGAATTTCATATATAATACAAGTGAAGAAAGGAAAGATCACTCACAGTTAATGGTGATGCAAACATTACTTATTTTGGAAAAAACCAAGTTAGATCTACATCTCACAACCTATACGAAAATAAACTTCAATTTAAAAATTAAATATAAAATATCTTAAACTATCAAATTGAAAATTAATTAATTAAATTACTTATTGGGTGAGGATTTTCTAAGCTTAGAAGCAATCAAAGAAATCACCAAGAGAATATCATTTAACTATATAAAAATTGAAAATTGTAGGAGACAAAAAAATGGCATAATTAAGTGGAAAAGTATTCTATAACATGTCATTCTCAGTTTATCACCTCCCTAGTTATACAAAGCTGTTAAGAAGATGACAATTTAGTTCAAAGCAAAATGGTTAAAAATTAGTTTATAATGTAATGTCACTATGTTGCAGCTTTTATTAAGTAGCTTGTATTACACTATTTTTACAGAAATTTGCAACATGTCACAGAGACCACTTGGGGGGTTAGTTATTTCTAAAAAAGCATTGATACTGTAAATGTTATTTTTATATTGGAATGTGAAATTAAGTGGTAAGAGAGTAGTCATCTTAATACTATCTGAATAATTCTGTATTTCTATAATTATAGGTATCACTAGGCTTGTAATCTACACAAGCACACACACACATTCAAACTGAGTACCACTATCCGAATATGACTAGTGATTGTAACAATAACCACCCACTGAAAATTAATTTAAAATTGAAGAAATCAAAGCAACTTTAAAAGTTGACACTCTTCCCCAGAAAAACATCCATTTTAAGATGCATTATAAAACTCTAACATTACCAACGTTCATAAAAGTTAACAATTTGTTTAATAATGTTTGGAAATGGAAATTGTTATTTTTGACTAATTTCCTCCTAGACAATTCAATTAGTGTCAGAGATAAAGTTTAACTTTTATGGAAAAAATGGCAATTACAAGTAAGCAAGTACAACTGGCTGAAATGAGTGGAAGCTTTTAAAAGTCTGAAAAAAAAACAGGATTGCTAAAAGATGCACGTAAAATTATGACTACAGATTAACTTCTATGTTTCCTTTTTTAAAAAATTTATTTTATTTATTATTATTTTTTATTTTTGGCTGTGTTGGGTCTTCATTGCTGTGCATGGGCTTCCTCTAGTTGCTGCGAGCAGGGGCTACTCTTCGTTGCAGTGCATAGGCTTTTTATTGCAGTGGCTTCTCTTGTTGTGGAGCACAGGCTCTAAGCGAGCAGGCTTCAGTAGCTGTGGTACGTGGGCTCAGTAGTTGTGGCTCGCGGGCTCAGTAGTTGTGGCTCGTAGGCTCTAGAGCGCAGGCTCAGTAGCTGTGGCGCAGAGGTTTAGTTGCTCCATGGCATGTGGGATCTTCCCAGACCAGGGCTCGAACCCGTGTCCCCTGCACTGGCAGGCGGATTCTTAACCACTGTGCCACCAGGGAAGTTCCTATGTTGCCTTTCTTCTGGACTATAAAAAACACTTCAGGGCTTCCCTGGTGGCGCAGTGGTTGAGAGTCCGCCTGCCGATGCAGGGGACACGGGTTCGTGCCCCAGTCCGGGAGGATCCCATGTGCCGCGAAGCGGCTGGGCCCGTGAGCCATGGCCGCTGAGCCTGCGCGTCCGGAGCCTGCGCTCCGCAACGGGAGAGGCCACAACAGTGAGAGGCCCTTGTACCGCCAAAAAAAAAAAACAACAAAAAAAAACAAAAAAAACACAAAACACTTGAATGTACTTCTTTCATTTCTTGACCTGGCTATCAGGAAACTCAGAGCCAATGTTAGTACTCAAATGCTAAATCCTACATGTAATTGGTTTGCAATCTATTTACAAAATGTCCAGTCTTTATTTTAAAGTTTTTATGTGTTTTAAAACTGTAAGCCATCAAAAATTCCTCTTGGAAGAAGAAAGGATGTAAAATTTAAATATATTTTAAATAAATATAAAAAAATAATATAGTCCCTTACTATGAAAGCCCTTAATCAATAAAAATTCATTGAACATCTACTACATACTATGTATGCACTCTTCTAGGGCTGAAGATACTTTGTAAGACAAGACAGTCATGGTCTTTGGTCTCATATGTGGCAGGAGGGTTGGAGGAGAAGAGTCATATAATAAACAGGTGGGGGAGGGTAGACAAAGAACAAGTAAATAAATGGATATGTTATTATAAAGCGTGGTGAGGGGGGTAAGCACTCTGCCAAGGAAGCAGGAGGAACAAGATGAAGTTGGAGAGTTAGACCAGGAACAGATCATAAAGGGACTTGCAGGTCGTGGGACAATGGCAGGTGGGCCACTGAATGGTTTGGGGTGGGGTAGAGCCTGGAGCGAGCATGTGGAACACAAGCAGTTTGTATTCCGAAGAGTCCACTATGGCTTCAGGGTGGAGCAGAGAAAGAGTGAGTGACCATGGCAGTGTCCCCCAGGGGCAGAGAGGTGGACAGATAGGAGATATGTTTGAAGGTGAACTGACAAGAGTTGCTGATGGGGTGGAAACAGAGTGTGAGGAAGAGAGGAAAATTCAGTTTGACTCACGGGTCTCCTGATTAAGCAACCGGGTGGCAGGTGGTCCCATTTACTCTACTCCAGGGAAACTGCAATTATTTATGCTTTTCAGTTCTTGATCATTTTTGAGTAATCTGAGGACACCAAGAACCCAGCCTGAATCAAGGTTGCAGGATTAGAGATGAGAAACAATTTAAATATGGCTACATGTGATTTATCCTAGAAACACAGAAATGATGACTTCCATGGACACTGCCAGGAAGCTTTCCCTCTTTTCCTGCTCTTTCTCAAGCACTTGGAAAACAAACTTCCTACTAGACTCATGGAAAGATGCTCAACATCATTAGCCATCAGGAAAATACAGATCAAAACCACAATGAGATACAGTACCACTTCACACCCACGAGGATGTCTATAATTAAAAAAACGGATAATAACTAGTGCTGACAAAGATGTGCAGACATTGGAACCCTCATACCCTGCTGATGGAAATGTAAAATGGTGCAGCCGCTTTGGAAAACAGTCTGACAGTTTCTCAAAAGGCTAAACATCAAGTTGCTAAATGACCCAGCTATTCCACTCCTAAGTACAAACCCAAGAGAAATGAAAACATATGTTCAAAGAAAAACTTTTACACAAATGTTCATAGCAGCATTATTCATAATAGCCCCAAGTGGAAACAACCCAAGTGTACATTAACTGATGGACATAGAAAATATTCCATAATGGAATATTATTTGGCAATAATGCTACATGACAAACATGCTATAACATGAGTGAAACTTGAACATTATGCTAAGTGAAGAAGCCAGTCACAAAGACCACATATTGTATGATTCTATTTATGTGAAATGTCCAGAATAGGCAAATCTATAGAGACAGAAAGTAGATGAGACAGAAAGTAGATGAGCCTAGGGCTGGGGGAGGGGCAAACGGGGAATGACTGTTAACAGTTATGGGGTTTCTTTTTGGGGTATTGAAAGTGTTCTAAAATTAGATTGTGGTGATTGTTGCATAATTTTGTATATACACTAAATATAAACTGTATATACACTAAATAAATCTGTACATTTTAAGTGGGTGAATTTTATGGTACGTGAAACATATCTCAAAATAGATGTGGAAAAAAAAAAAGCTTCCTAGAGGCCAATGTTGCCTTTTATTTACATTCTGTGAGAGAAGCTAGATATTAGAGAGTTCCAAGGTCAAATATTCAGGCAACATCAAGTTAAAGTTACACAGGTCTTTTTCTGCAGGACTTCTCAGAGCCTTTAATGTGCTAAAATGCACTATGAATCACCAAGAGTGGGTGGGTAGGAGTGGGATATAGGCTGCACCACTTCCTAAATATATCTGGCCATGGAACATTTTTTTAGTAGAGAGCATCACACAGGACTAGGTTTTGCAGAATCCACTTTAGAAAACAATGTACCTAGGAGTTTTCCCATTCATTCACCAAGCACTACCTGACTACTTGCAATCTCCTGGAACTCAATCATCTCTGGGCTATGAGATGTGGCCGGTACTTTCCCTGCCCTCCATAGAGCTTGTGGTCTAGAAGAAAGAAAAGGGATGTGCTCAAATTTAAGTTGAACACACCGGAAGAAGCACAATGTTGATGCTACAAACCAAATACTATGGGGCTCCTTGGGAGAGATTAATTCTGACTGTGGGCTGGGGAACACTTCATGGGAGACCCAGCATTTCAGCTAGACCTTGAACTATGAGTGGGTTCTGGACACATGGAGATGGGAGGAAGGGATGTGGCGCAGAAACCCAGGTCTAAGGGGTGGAAAGGGGAAGTCGGGTGCTTGTAGTAGGGGAATAGCAGGTAGATCATTTCAGCCGGAGTATGATGTTAATGAAGCAGAACAGTAAGACAAATAGCTGTAATGGACTGTGGGTCAACCATGGAGCGCCTTGAATGTCTAACGAAAAAATGTTTAAATTCATACTGTAGGAGATGAAGACCCATCAACGGTTTCAGAGCAGGGGGTGGGGATGGTCGTAAACTAGTCACTCTCTGAGCCTCGGGGTTTCACCTGTAAAATAGGGCTAATTCTCCCAGCCCTATCCCATCATGGTGTGTGAGGATCTGAGCACTTGGCCGAGGGCAGTGCAGCCCTGAGCAAGGTTTATTGCTCAGCAGCCCAACAGCTGTTTCCAGTTCCTTTGGAAGAATGTGTGTCTCAGAAACACCTGACACGTGATATTTCATCTCCGTGTCAGCGCCAGATGGGAAATCTGAGACTGAAAATGAGCGCTTTGAAACAACGTATTTTAAGTTCTCTTGTAGCAGTCAAATCAAATCTGTATTTGATTTCATTTCATTTTGTTTAGAATGAAATAGGGACTGCAAGGAAGGAACAGCTGCTGTAAACAAAGACAGGGAAAGAGTATAAACAGCAGATTGCCTGACATCAAGTACTAAGACAAGGGGCGTATGTGAGACAGCCAGAGACAGGGACAGTGATCATGTGTGAGTGTGGATTCAAAACAGTGTGTGTTCCAGAGTGTATAGGCACATGTGTGCGAGTATGTGGGTATGAGTGTGTCAGTGTGTATAAGTCCATCTGTGTGTGAATGTGCGTGTCTCTGTAAATGCATGTATGAGTTTGGTGTGAGTATCTCTGTGTGTCTGTGGGTGCCCCTTGAAGGATGCAGGGGGAGGATTTGGAAAGGGACAGAGAGAAAGGCACTCCAGCGAAATTGCTGACCCATTTACACTTCTTCCATCACAGGGTGTTAAGAACAAAGCAAGCCGGAGACAGTGATCCCCAGACGCTGCCAAGACTGCAAAACTTCCTCCCACGGGGACACCGAACCCTTGCAGACAGAAATCTCTGCCAACCCAGGAGCCTTACCGGGCCGAGCTGTCCCGGGAGCGCCTGAGCCATCTTGCCACCATTTGTTCTATTCTGTGTGCTTTCCGTGTCTGGAATAAACTGGTCTCCAGCACTTCCATTTACCTAAAAGGAAGAAGAGTTTTCTTAAGAAGCTAACCAAAATATCTGGAAGAGGATTCTGACAAATCACTATGAGGCTTCCTGTATTTGCCAATTTTAAGACATGCTGATCAAATAACTAGGGCTCTCTATCTGAAATTAACATACACAGGTGCTCAGTGTCTACAGAGTGAACAACTTTTAGCAGCCCTCTGCCCTAAGGGGTCCACAGTCTTGTGGTACACAGATAGGCTTTACATCTTAAACGGTTCAACCTAAGGATTAGGGAATAAAATAGATAAGACTTCTCAAACTGTGACTATGACCCATTGTCAGAGACACACCTTATGTGTGACACTGCCCCCTGCCACCTCAACTATATGTGCATCCCTGGACGGCACAGCTCCATTTTGCCTGCATCAGGAACTGCATGGACGTGGAAGCATTCTAATCACATTGTGCCTACTCTTCTGAGTGCTGCTTCTTTTGCTCAATATTTTATATATAATTTTTGAATAGGAAATTCTAATTTTTGAATAGGTAATTTTGAATTTGTATAATTCAAACCGCAGATTGTAAAAAAAAAAGGATACACAGTTCCTGTATTGTGCACTTAAAAATCTGTTAAGAGGGTAGATCTCACGTTAAGTGTGTTCTTACCATAATAATAAAAATAAGATTTTTGTACAGTGAACGGTCTCCTCTCTATCCTTCCCTGCCCCCAGCCACTCAGTTCCCACACCCATACATAATCACTGCTCTCCTACTTGAGATATTTGTCTTTCCAGAGTTTCTGTATGCCTATACAAGCAAATACAAATATAGATTTTATGTGTCCTCTTCTTAACACAAAGGATAGTACACCATACACATTGTTCTGTACCAGGCTTTCTTCCTCGATATCTTTCCACATTAATACAAAGAATACCTCTTCATTCTTTTTGACAGCTACTGAGTATTACATTGTACGAATATACTGTAATTTAAAAAGTAGTCTTCCCTTGATAGACATTAGGGTTATTGCCAATCTTTTGCTATTGTAAATAATACTGCAGTGAGTTATGTACAAATATCATTTCTGCATATATGCAATTATATATTTGGATAAGTTTCCAGATACTGAATTGTGAGGTCAAAATTTATAAGCATTTTTGCTTTGATAGATATTATCAGGTTACCAAGAAAAATAATATATATGCTTGAGATTAAATTTTCCTGAAACAATATATATTTATATTTTTCTATTTATTCTTTAAAATACTGGTCTCAATTCACCCAATTAATTTCACAACCCAATAAATATTCACATGAAATAAGATATGACATTGTGAAATAACCATGGATACAGAGAAAATAAAAAAGAATTATAAGAGATTATGTTGCTTAACACTACACAAACACATTTGGAAACCTTAATATTACGGATGGTTTTCAAGGAAAATATAAATGATATAAGATGACCCTAGAAGAGACAGAAAATCTAAAAAGACAATTACCATAGAAGAGAAAATTGTTAAAGAGCACACTCCAAAAAATTCCAGGCAGACAGGCCCAAAGGTGAATTCTTACCAACCTATAAGACGTAGCTCACCCTGACAATTTTTTTGTTTTATTTTAAATAGAAACTTTTAATTTTGGAATAATTTTAGACTTGTAAAAATGTTGCAAAGATAATACAGTGAGTTCCAATATACGCTTCATTCAGCTTTCCCTAATTTAGCATCTTACGTATCACTGTAACTTTGTCAAAACTAAGAAATTAACATGGGTACACTAATATTAGCTAAGCTCTAAGTTTTATTCAGATTTCATCAGTTTTTCCATTTATGCTCCTTTTCTGTTCCAGGATCCAATCCAGGATATCATGCTGCTTTTAGCCAGCTTAGTTTATCTTCCCCAATGCTATGTTAGCTATTCTAGCGCATAAAGAAGGAAATCTTCCAAATTCTTTTTAATCAGTCAGTGTAACATTGACACCAATTCTGATAAAAACACTACAATAAGGCAAAAATACAATCTCCCTTATAAATATCAAAGTAAATATCCCAAATAAAATATTAGCAACTAGAATCTATCAGTAATCAGCAGAATAATAGTGGGATCTATACTAGGAGTGCACTAACCATTTTCATGTAAAAATGAAAGCAGGACACCCAAACTCATCACTTTAGAAACCCGGAGACTTACACTTTTCATCAAATGGCAGCCAAATACAAATTAATGGGCGTAAAACATAGGCTGCAACCAAAAATAAATTCCATTTAGATCAAGGGATGTGTCAGTCTAGCTTTTTTCTACAATGGGGACAGCAGACCTGAATACTGTCTTCAGTTCTGTACAGCTCACTTTTTAAAATTATAAAAATGAGAGTAGATTTCTGGCTAAACATGGTGAATTGAAACATGTCTTAATCTCTTTTCTTTCCTAAACCTTATAAATTAAAGGAATAAAAAGGGGATAAACCAACAGAATAAAGAGAACAAGAGAGAAGACCATAGACAAGAGATGTCAACAATGTCTGGAAGATAGAAATTGTTTGGAGGAGATAAAACTGAGCAGAGCAAAGGAAACAGAAACCAATGTGCTTGCAGAAAGGGATTCTGATGGAAAAATGTGCTGATTTGCCCTATGATGGCTCAGGAATTAGAGGCAGCAGCTATGGGAGAAAGCGGGGATGAGGCATAGGGCTGAAAACGTGGAAACAGGTCTGTATAAAGCAGCAATTATATTCACAGGCCCCATCCCACTACGCTCGCCCACCTAGACAACCATCCCTTCCCTAGCCTTCTGGGGGCAAAAGACTTATTCTTTAGAGAATCATCAAGAGAGGCTGCATATTTGGGGAGACCAGGCACAACAGAGAATACAGGAATGAAAACAGAAGGATTAAGAAAAATTCTTCTTACTAAATGACAAGACCTCCTTTGCCCAGTTCCCAGAATACTGGCAGCTAGGAATTTACATCCAAAGTAAGAGACTAGAGAATCCTTTTGTGGAGACTGAACAGCACCAGAGAAAAGACCTTCAGATATTGATACTTATGGCAACTTGCTGCCAGATCACCCTGCCTTGAAATCTGTCAGTGAGCCCCACCCATCATACAAAGCTTCCAGTCATTTGTTTTTAATGCTTCACTCTTACACATGAATGGATATTTGAGGAAACCTTGTATTATAAAAATCAGATCAAAACAAACAGAAGGAACAGAGACAATGCAGGAAACAGAAGAAAAAATGTTAATCTACAATTCAGATCCTCCGAAAGATAAGGTATTACATCCATGAAACAAGAAGAGAATTTTCTTTGAAATGAACAACCAGAGAACCTGAATTTGGAAACTAAAAATAAGATAGCTGGAATAAAAATTCAGTTGAAAAGTTGAGAAATGTAGTCAATGAAATATTATAGAAAAAGTAAACAAAAGCCAAAGACAGGGAAAAAAGAAAAAATTAGAAATGTATAGTTATCAATCCAGAAGGTCCAATATTCATCCAACATGAGTTCTGTAAGGAGAGAGTAAAGGAAATGGAGGTAAGGAAATTGTTAAATAAGTCAATAAAGTTTCCCTGAGAAGCCTGTTTCCAGATTAAGAACATCTACTAATAGCCCAGCATAATGAATGAAAAAATACCCACATCAAGAAATAATGTTGTAAAAATTCAGAAACTTGAATAAACAGAGAATATCTTCAAAGCTTTGAGAGAAAAAAATAGATCACATACAAATAATTCAGAATAAAAACGGCATTAGACTTCTTAGTAACAACAATGGAGGCCTGAAGACATGGAAGCCATGCCTTCAAATTCCTGAAGGAAAATAATTTTCAATCTAGAATTCTATACCAAGCCAAACTACCAATCAAATAGTAAAGACATTTTAAAATGTCCAGGTCTCAAAAAATTTACCTCTCATATACACTTTCTCAGGATGCTACTAGAGGATGTATTCCAGCAGAACAAGGAAGTAAATAAATAAAGAAGAAATGGATCCAGGAAACTGGGGAAGAAATACAGACAAGAGGCAAAGGGAGCACCCAAGGTGACCGTGAAGGGATGTACTATGGTAATGCCTGTATATAAGACCTAGAGAGCAACTTGTATAGACTGGTGCATGAAGACACAGGTCTTAGGGAAAAGAAATAAGAATGGATAGGTTATCTAATGTGTTTCTGCAGAAAATTTCACTGAGAGGTTGATGGAAGGTGTGAAAAATATTAGCAATAAGTATGTGGAAAACTAAGCAAATCAAAACCAGGGAATTATGAAATCCAAAAAAAAAAGTTGTACAAGAAAGGAAACAAAATTACAGTTCACTACTTGGTTCAGCATTGAATAATATTTACATTGCCATAATAATGTAAACACTGAAAAATGATTTCTCAAAAACAGTGACATAATGATGCTGGCAGGATATGGTAAAGGAAAGCTAGTATAGTGGTATAAGAGTTAAATTCTCATCTACCATAAAGATTAGATAATATATAAAATTAATAAATTAGGAAACAGTAATTCAAGCATATTTCTCAGATATATGGAAGAATAAAACAGAGGAAACAGCTAGAAGAGCTGTAAGAGGTTGCTTCTAAAATAAGAAATTAGAGGCTGAGGAGGAGTGGGGCAGGGACTGCTGATTTCTATTGTAAGCCCTTAGTACTATTTTTTAAAACTATTTAATTACTTTTAATTATTTAATTTAATTTTAAAAAGTGAATAATGTTTGTAGTAAAACACACAGAAAACTATAAAAATAAACTCTCCTGTAATTCTACCTCCCAGAGTTATCAATTGTTAATTTTCATTCTTTTTCTACATTTATACATGCTATATATTTTAAGTAAAATGAAATATTATACATTTCCCACGTAATATTTCATGAACATAATTCCATATTAATTTAAGCATTTATATCATTTTAAATTGCTACATAGTATTATTTTCTTTGGCCATGTCATAATTTATTCAATAAGTCTATCATTGGATGTTTGTGCTGTTTCCAATTTTTCACTATTATGAAAGCTTTACAATGAATATGCTTATTTATGGTAAATGGCTACTTCCCAGGTATTTTCTTGGGATAATTCCTAGAAATGAAATTACTGGATTTAAGCATATGTTCATTTTTAAGAATTTGGAATGTGTACTGTCAAGTTGCTTCCAAGAAGGTACCAATTTGCACTCCTGCCAGGACAGACCTTTGTAAATACTGAATACTATCATTTTAAAAATATTTGCTAACAGGATGGAAAATAGTGCCTACGTATGATTTAAATGTTTATATTTTGAAAAATACAGAAGACAAAAGTAAATACAATCCACATTCTCATATATATTGGATATTATTTTTAAAATATTTGTTAATGGGATGGAAAGTAGCATCTAATTATTAGTTTAAATATATATTTCTTGAGAAATATAGAAAACAAAAGTAAATGTCACATATAATTCCATCACATTAAAAATTATATAAATTGAGTATCTTTCTTCAAACATCCAATCCAGTTCCCAGAGATTATCACTGTTAACAATTTGGTGGGGGCTTCCCTGGTGGCGCAGTGGTTGCGCGTCCGCCTGCCGATGCAGGGGAACTGGGTTCGCGCCCCGGTCTGGGAGGATCCCACGTGCCGCGGAGCGGCTGGGCCCGTGAGCCATGGCCGCTGAGCCTGCGCGTCCGGAGCCTGTGCTCCGCAACGGGAGAGGCCGCAGCAGAGGGAGGCCTGCACACCACAAAAAAAAAAAAAAACAAAACAATTTGGTGGGTATTCACTCTAACTTTGCCCTAAATCTATAGAGACCTATATTACGTATATTAAAACATATAGGCCACAAAAATACAATCATGCTATGCTCAGTGGTCTGCATCTTGCATTTTTTTTTTTTTTTTTTTTTTTGGTGGTACGCGGGCCTCTCACTGTTGTGGCCTCTCCCGTTGCGGAGCACAGGCTCCGGACGCACAGGCTCAGCGGCCATGGCCCACGGGCCCAGCCGCTCCGCGGCATGTGGGATCCTCCCGGACCGGGGCATGAACCCGTGTCCCCTGCATCGGCAGGCGGACTCTCAACCACTGTGCCACCAGGGAAGCCTCATCTTGCATTTTTTAACTGGTGAATATATCATGGACATATTTCCAGATCAGAGCTCATTATATCAATAGTTTTGATTTGAAGTTATTTGATTACTTGTATATCTGGACATTTTTTATGCCCTATGGCCATTTATGGTTCTTTTTTGTTACTTTTTTATTTCTGGTTTTTCCTTATCTTTCTACTAGAATGTCTGCCTTCTTGTTATTGCAAAAGCTCTTTTATAATAAGGATTACTTAATGTCCTTTTGCCAAGGACACAAAACCACATCCTATTTCTGTGAGACTTACTAGGGAGGGTCAAGAATGTAGGTTCTAGTGTCCTGACAACACAGAGACTAATCACAAAGGATACAAAAATAAATGTCCAGTAAAACCTACAGCATATTGTTTTCAAGTATCAGTTGCCTCAGTCAGGCCCTTAACAGGAGTGAGTCAGCTAGCAATGACAGGATATGGAGGTTAACTTGGTTTGCCTTATGTCTGAGCATCACACTTTCAGCACCTTCTGTAGGGGTCTGGGATGCTAAAAAGACTTAAAACCAAGTCATATAAAGACTCACTGAAAAATCAGAGAATGTTTATTCAGCAAAGATTTGGAGGTGGCCTATATGACCATGGTTCACAAGTGGCCAAAAGGCCACCAGGTAGAAGAGACATATGCCATATGTTTCTGGGGTGCAGAGCCAAGATTAAAGGGGGAATGCCACAGAGAGGGAGACTCCAGCTCAGGCTGAGGCTAGATCTCTCTAGTGTTCCTAGTGATCCAAGAACAGGATGAGTTTTCTCAAGAATTAGCAAGATCCTGGGCACTGAAGGCAGTCAAGCAGAGGCTGGATAACTAACTCTGCATGGATGTAGAAGGGACCTTACAGTGGGGTTCAGGGACCAGATGACTTCTGCAGTATTTCCATCCATGTGACTTGAGGTCTCTACTAGATCTAAAATGCAGACAAGATGATATTTGTTGTGCTCTGTCTCAAAATACAAAGACCCATATCCCCTGGCATAGGTGGAACTCCTGAAGTCACCACATCTCTGGAAGACACAAAATCTCTGACCACTATGTTGTTTCAATCTCCAAATGACCGCAGTGTTGCCAAGGATCTCAGACTCATCCATAATGATTTTCCATTCCTTTCAAAGGTCATCAAACTGCAGTGGTTACCTACAGGGGATTATTACAAACACTGCTTAGCTAATTGATTTCTGTAAACATATATGGCTCTAATTAAAAGAATTAATTTGCATTATATATCTGGACTGTGGGTAGGGACATGCCTTCATCTAGGAATCCCCAAAGACCAAACAAATGACACCAGTCAAGCCATTATAAGTGCTCCCTGACTCAGCAAAGCCTGAGCAGGACAATTTAAAGTCAAGAAAATGACCTGCTAATGGTTTTAATATTTGCCTCTGGATTGCTGAGCCAATGGAAGAAAATAAGAGCCCAAATAATTCCCAAACATTTGAATCTTCTCTACAATCCCATTGCCAAGAAGTCATCCGGCCTCTAATTGTTCTGTCATTCATTGTTAGACCAGCTGCTTTACATAAAGCTAAATTCCACACCTCTGTCTCCGCAGCTTCAGTCCTCCACAGTAATGTTGCCCTCCGAGCACTCTTCCTCGCCCCACCACCAGTGCACCCTCCAGAATAAATCATCTCCCTCTTCTATACATCAGTCTTTCTGGACCTGAACATAGCAATCTTGCCTCCTCTGCCCTGGACTAAACATCCTCAGTTCCTCTGGCAGGTCTTCATAAAACAGGATCACTTTAGATCACCCTCCTGTGGGCACACACCAATTTGGCAAAATCCCTTAAAGAGTGTGTATCCTCAAACGGAACACACTTCTGGTTGTCTGGAACAAAGTACTAAGAAGAAACAAACTCAAAATATTTTGCAAATGGAGAAGAAGACCAAATACATTAAGGTGATAGCTATCTTACAAAGTAAATAGACAATTAAGGATATAAACCCTTCAAAAGGGATACAAGAGGTGATAACAAAGAACTTTAGGAAACCATTAACTGCTAATGAGAAATGAAAAACATCAAAGGAGGCAGCAATGGATAGAAGAGAAAGTGAAGAGTTAAAAATCACTTACACTAAATTGAAATTTAAAAAAAAACAGCAATTTAAGTGAAACTGTCAGAGCTATAAGCAGATTGAGGATATTCAACTTACAAATAATAGGAGCTAGCAGAGAAAAGAGAAAAGGAATGCACAAAATTGTAATCAAAGAAAGAATTAAAGGTAAATTTCTTGAGCTGGAAAATATGTTGCAAATATAAAGAGCACAAAAAGCAGCTCTCAGGGCTTCCCTGGTGGCGCAGTGGTTGAGAGTCCGCCTGCTG
>NC_041222.1:27246800-27259108 GCF_002837175.3 Physeter macrocephalus
GCGGGAGCCTGTGCCCCACAAGGGGACAGGCCACAACAGTGAGAGGCCCGCGTACCGCAAAAAAAAAAAAAAAAAAAAAAAAAAAAAAGCAGCTCTCAGATATATGCCTCAAGGAAGGTTCCTTTACACATCAGCTCAAGTTCTTAAATGTCAAAGACTAAAGAATCAGCCTTAAAATCAGTTTTACAAGGGGGAAAAAAGGGCTTTCCTGGTGGTGCTGTGGTTAAGAATTCGCCTGCCAGTGCAGGGGACACGGGTTCAAGCCCTGGTCTGGGAAGATCTGGGGAGCAACTAAGCCCGTGTGCCACAACTACTGAGCCTGCGCTCTAGAGCCCACGAGCCACAACTACTGAGCCCACGCATCACAACTACTGAGCCCACGCACCACAACTACTGAAGCCCGTGCACCTAGAGCCCGTGCTCCACAACAAGACAAGCCACCGCAATGAGAAGCTCGCGTGCAGCAACGAAGAGTAGCCCCTGCTCACCGCAACTAGAGAAAGCCCGTGTGCAGCAACGAAGACCCAATGCAGCCAAAAATAAATAAATAAAATAAATTTTTTTAAAAGAGGAAAAGCATATGATAATTTGAAAAAGATTAGGTTCATATGCTTTGTAGCATATTATTTAGGTACAGATGTAGACTCCGTTAATTATTTCTCTCTCTGGGGAATGTAAAAGCTTTACAAGAGTCTGTTCTTGAAAGATATCCCTGGGAGTCATTCTGTGATTTTTTTAACCTACTAGCGAAGGTCTTTTGTCAGTTTAGTGGTTTTTTTTCTTTCACTATTTTTCCTCTTATTATACTGTCAGAAACTTGAGCATAGAGAACATGTCTTATCCCTTTTAATTCTCTCTCAGGACCTGTCACGTAGGCTCAATGAATGTTTGTTGAATGAATGAATGAACAAAATTAAAATAAAAGCAGAAATAAACTGGAAAATTAGAATAAAGTTTTACTTAATAAAGACAAAATTAATGTGGGTTCTTAAAGATTGACAAAAACAGTAAACCACTCTGATACTAGTTATTATTAACAAAATGAGAAATGAGCAAAGACAAACATTAGGGAAAAAACACTAGAGAGTGTCATACATGTTGTACACAATTTAGATAAGCTAAGTAATATGGGTGGTTTTGGAAGATATATTTGGAATGCATCTTTCTAGAGTCTTCCTGTTAAGACCTTCAATTTTCCTGAGGGGCAGACTCCTGGGTAACAAGGTCAGCTTCATAGAATGGTGTCTCCCAAGATTTCCATATCAACCCTTTGGTATGTAAGTGCATTCGTACCTGTGAAGGGATTTTCTTAGACCAGTTCCTTGGGCATAGTGGAAGAAATACTTTTCACGTAGGGTGTTAAAAGGAGAAGATTCTAAGACCCATACTGAAAGGTGAAAATAGGATTCTCACCAATGAAACACCCTGGTTGTAGCCTCTGGGAATCCAAGATGTTGATCTTTCCTGGATGTGCTGAAGATTCCATTTGTTTAAAAATAAATCTAATTCACTAAACATACATTCATTGAAAAAACACTCACAGGGAGATCAGCTTGGTGCTTTGTGACCACCTAGAGGGGTGGGATGGGGAGGGTGGGAGGGAGACACAAGAGGGAGGAGATATGGGGATATATGTATATGTATAGTTGATTCACTTTGCTATAAAGCAGAAACTAACACACCATTGTAAAGCAATTATACTCCAATAAAGATGTCAAAAAAAAAAAAAAGAAAAAACACTCAGTGCAGGTGACCAAGAATGAGCGATGTGTAAGATGCAGCCCCTACCTCAGGAAAGGGTCAACCCCCTTTCTGTTCTCTGCCTGCTGGTAAGAGATGCTTGGCAAGGTAAGGCGGTCAGTGTATTGGCTCATTAATTCTATGGTTTCCACAAATTACTTCTATCTGCAGCTATCCTAAGGCCGATCAGCTCCAGGAAACTGAGGTAGTTCAACACTTTTCCTCCCCAAAGCAAAGAACAAGAACTAAAATTAAAAATTTGAGTAAATCTATAACTGCAGAAGAAATTTTGAAAGTGAACTTTTCAAAATTCTATTTAAAAATCCACACAGAACTTGAAGGTTGCTGTGTTTATCAGAGAATTATTTCAAACTCTCTCTCAAAATTAACACACAGGGCTTCCCTGGTGGCGCAGTGGTTAAGAATCCTCCTGCCAATGCAAGGGACAAGGGTTCGAGCCCTGGCCCAGGAAGATCTCACATGCCACGGAGCAACTAAGCCCGTGCGCCACAACTACTGAGCCTGAGCTCTAGAGCCCGCGAGCCACGACTACTGAGCCCACGTGCCACAACTACTGAAGCCTGCACGCCTAGAGCCCATGTTCTGCAACAAGAGAAGCCACGACAATGAGAAGCCTGCGCACCGCAACAAACAGTAGCCCCCACTCACTGCAACTAGAGAAAGCCTGCGCACAGCAACGAAGACCCAACACAGCCAAAAATAAATAAATAAATAAATAAATTTATTTTTTTTTTAAATTAATAGACAATATTCTTCAACAAAGAAAAATGATAGCATGCTACCAAGTTCTTCTAATAATGCAAAGGTAGCCCTGAATTTAAGATCTTACAAAGCTTACACTAAATAGTAACATAGAGGCCAATCTCACTCATGAAATACAAAATTCCTAAACAAGATCCTGGCCAGAAAATGTTAATAATTCTTGAAACTAGGAGATGGGTATTTAAAGTTCATTATACTATTCTCTTGACTTTTTTTTTTTTTTTTTTTTTTTGTGGTACGCGGGCCTCTCACTGTCGTGGCCTCTCCCGTTGCGGAGCACAGGCTCCGGACGTGCAGGCTCAGCGGCCATGGCTCACGGGCCCAGCCGCTCTGAGGCATGTGGGATCTTCCCGGACCGGGGCACGAACCCGTGTCCCCTGCATCGGCAGGCGGACTCTCAACCACTGCGCCACCAGAGAAGCCCTATTCTCTTGACTTTTGTGTACTATAAAAATTCTTCTTAATAAACTTGTTTTTTAATTTAAAAAATTACCTCCAGCAAAATCCAGCAACAACACATTACAAGGATAATACACCATAATCAAATTGGATTTATCCTAAGAATGAAAGGTTCAATTTAAGGAAAACTATTAATATGTTTTAGCTTATAAATAGAAAAAATAATAAAATAAGTGAGCATATAATAAAATGTTGGAAAATCATTTGTTCTATGTAATTCAGGCTCCTTGTTTTGATTTAAAAAAACAGAAATACCAGGCAGTTCAATATTATTTTAGAATGAAATATAAAAGCATTCCACTTAAAAGGGAAAATAAAATTACAGTGTTCATCACAACACTATAGTAGCCAGCAAGTGTGATACAACATGAAAGAGAAATGAGAGATAAATACAGCAAAGGAACTTAAACCACCAGTGCCTACAGGTGGCACGACTGCATATGGGCCTCAATTTCAACATATTGGAGATAATAAATAACCTGGGCAAAATTGTAAAGTTGTGAAGACTTAGGAGACTTTACAGACAATCACAAGTATTGAAAAGGACTATATGTGTAAAAGGAGTCTGGACTTGTTCTGAATGAAACCTAAAGTAAAAATTTATCTAAGTTCAAGAAGACAAATTCGATTCAATGTAAACATCTTTTCTCTTTAATTTTTCTTAAGGGAAATTTTAAAGCATACACACATCAGACAGAATAGAATCATGAATCTCCATGCACCCATGGAGTCAGCTTTTAACATTTAACCATTTTGTCCATCTTGTAAAAGACTTTTCATAACCAGAGCTATCAAAATGGCACTGGGCTACCCAGGTGAAGAGAGAGCTTTTCATCACTGAGGTGTGCAAGAAATACAAAAGATATTAGCAGGCCAGGGATCCTATAAGGGACAGTCAAAATTGCCTGGGGACTAGATCAATATGTGCCTTCCAAGCCTGAGAGTCTATGATTTAGGAGGTGAAATGGATCCAAATTGTGTACTGGCCTGGACCAGATCATAAACAACTTGAAAGCAGGGTTTCTTCTCTTAGTCATTTTTGTATCTCCAGTTCCCAACATAAATAGATATTCAATAAACTTAGTGTTTGTTAAATGAATAAATGACAAATGAATGAATGGAACAGAAAATGCAATGGTGGAACTTCTACACACCAGTAATAAACAAACTCTTTCTCTCCCTCTATATATCTTCTTATAACATTTAATCTCCAATATACCTAAGGTCTGAGGAGATAAACCAACTGATGACACAAGGAAAAAACCACAAACGAGAAACCAAAACGCATGGCAAACATCCAGCCTTTTGAATAATGAGAGAAAATAAATTACCAAATTAGCATTTTCTCTTAAACTAACATAAATAATTGTTAAAATGTCTTGACCTTCCTCCCTTGGCTCCTGTGGCATCTGTCTCCTCACTCTCCTCCAGCCTCTCAGACTACACCTACTCAGCTACTCCTCTTCCCTCCATCATCTAATTCTAGGGTCTAGTTCTCAGCTCCCTTCTTATCTAATTAAATGTGACACCTATTATTTCTAAACCAGTAGTTCCCAAACTTCATGGCACATTAGAATCACCTGGGGAGCTTTTAACAATCCCAGATCACACCCTAGACCAATCAAATCAGAATGTCTGAAGGTGCAAGCCAGATGCTGGTAGTTTTTAAAGACCCCCCCCCACAGCCCCGCCCGGTGATTCCAACGTATAACAAAGTTTGATGTTCACTGCTCTAAACACTCTCCACGGGCGATGTCATTTACTCCCTCAGTTTCAGCTGCTTTGAGAATCATCTGCCTCTTTAGGATCTCTACCAAGATGTCCCATAAGCACTTGAGCCAGTCATATCTAAAATAGAATTCACCATCTTTCTTTGCTCCGCTCCTCAAATCCTCTCCTCCAAGGTGGAACATTTTGTTGAAGGAGACCACCATTTAATTTTCTAACTGTCCAAGTCAAAAATCATTCTTGACTCTTTCCCCCTGTTTCATGCCCCACATTGAGCCAGTCACCACGTTCTATTGACTTTGCTACCAATTACCTTAATCTCTCACCAACTCTCTTTTCTTAGTGCTAGAGCCATTGTTCAAACTTTGATCCTGTCTGAAATACTATGATAATCTCCTAGCCAGTCTCTATGCTTCTAGACTTACCCTCCATCAATCTATCCTCCATACGGCGGCCAAAATGATATAATGTAATTCTAATCATGTCACTTTTATTTTTAAAATCCTTTAGTGGTTTCCCTTCATCTTTAGGATAACATCTGAGCTCAAGAATTACAATAATATTAAAAACCCAACTACATTAACATGCTATCATTTACCATGTGGCAGACACTGGGCTCAGTAATTTATATGTGTTTTCTTATTTAATGCTTATTAAAATCCTCACTTACAAAAAGGAAACTGAGGCATGAAGAAGTTAAGTAATTTGGCCAAAAGTACATAGCAAGAAAGTGGCAGAACTGGAATTCCCAATCAGATTAGCTTGCTTGTCTCTGGAGCTAGACTCAACCACTCCCTCCCACTGCTTCCCTCCCAGCCTTGGAGCAGCAGTCAAAGCCTTTTGTGATCTGGCCCCTGCCTACCTGTCTGTCTCATCTCCCTCACACGGCACACACCATCAGATCTGAATTATCCACTGTTCCCCAAACAGGCCCTGATTTCTCACATGGTCATGCCTCTGTAGATGCTGTTTCCTCTGCCTAGTCCACATGCCCTGCCTGTCACCCACCAAATTCCTACTTGCACTTCAGTGAGCGGGCACAGTAGTACACTGGTCGAGCACCAACATTTCCCCCTCTGGCTTGTTTTCTCATCTGTAAGAACAATTACAATGATCCCTGCCCAGCTGTGTTCCAGGGCTGGTGAAAGGTTTACATTCCATTATGTTGTGACAATTCTTTGAAAACTATAAAGTTCTACGCAAACTTGCCCATGAGAAACCTCTTTTTCTGAGGTAGTGTAAAGCTCAGTTGTATGACCAAATCTGAGACAAAAGTTTGAAGTATAAGAAGTTAATCTCTGCCATAAAAAGGGATGAAGTCCTGATACATGCTACAGCATGGATAAACCTTGAAAACATTACACAAAGTAGAAGCAGCCAGACACAAAAGGCCACACATTGTATGATTCCATTTATACGAAATGTGCAGAATGGACAAATCCATAGGGACAGAACATTGATTAGTGGTTGCCAGGGGCTGTGGGAAAGGGGAAATGGGGATTGACTGCTCATGGGTAAGGGGTGTATTTGGGGGGTGATAAATGTTCTGCAATTAGACAGTGGTGATGGTTGTATAACCTTGTGAATATATTAAAAACCACTGAATTGTATACTTTAAAAGAGTGAATTTTATGGTATGTGAATTATGACTCAATTTTAAAAAAAGAAGTTTCTCTCTGGCACCTAGCTTAACCCTTCTGCCCCCTTTCCCTTAGTGGTAAGTAATATCCAACTCCTATAAGGAAACTGTTTTTCCTCATATCCTTCACCCCATTCTTTCTTAGTAAAACCCAGAACACTGGTTCCCTAGAAGCATTAGAAGCATCTGGAGGGCTGGTTAAAATACAAATTGCTGGGGCCCCAGAGTTTCTAATTCAGTAGGTCTAGAGTAGGGCCCAAGAATTTGCATTTCTAACATCTCTCTAGATAAAAGCTAGGGAATTTTTTTTAAAAAATATTTATTTATTTTTATTTATTTATTTTCTTTATTTTTTTGGCTGTGTCCAGTCTTAGTTGCGGCACACAGGATCTTCGTTGCGGCGCTCAGGTTTCTCTCTAGCTGTGGTGCACAGGCTCCAGGGCATGTGGGCTCTGTAGTTTGCGGCATGCAGGCTCTCTCGTTGAGGTGCGTGAGCTCAGTAGCCCCGCGGCATGTGGGATCTTAGTTCCCTGACCAGGAATCGAACCCGTGTCCTTTGCATTCCAAAGCTAAGGAATCTGAAAAGACCACTGAGCTGAAAGTCAGGAGACCTGGATTCTCTTCCTGACTTTGACTCTAATTAAGCCTGGAATTGTACAAGTCTCCAAACCTCTGGTTATCTCTTTTATCTTAACATTGAATTTCTCTAAGAATCTGCCAATTCTAAAATTGCATCATCTCATCAGTTCCCTTCTTATGTCCTCCAGTGCTTCCCATCTCTAATATCCAACCTCTGCCCAGATGTCCAACTCAATTTCTCACCTGACAAGTTTGGAAAAGGAAGGGAACTAATATATGTATAACTGATAGCATGTTATTTACTTCTCATGACTGTCCCGCATGGTGGGAATCCATAACTGCATTTTGAGGACCAGGAAGCTGAGTATTCTAGAGGTTAAAGAACGTCCTCCGGGGCTTCTCTGGTGGCACAGTGGTTAAGAATCTGCCTGCCAATGCAGGGAACACGGGTTCAAGCCCTGGTCCAGGAAGATCCCACGTCGCACAGCAACTAAGTCCATGTGCCACAACTACTGAGCCTGCGCTCTAGAGGTCTCAAGCCACAACTATTGAAGCCCACGCACCTAGAGCCCGAGCTCCGCAGCAAGAGAAGCCACTACAATGAGAAGCCCGCGCACCGCAGTGAAGAGTAGCCCCCGCTTGCCGCAACTAGAGAAAGCTGCACGCAGCAACAAAGACCCAATGCAGCCAAAAAATAAATAATAAATAAATATTTTACTTCTAAAAAATTATTTTAAAAAAACTTCCTCCAAGTGGCCAAGGGGACCCAAGGCCCCATCCTCCTCCTATCACGTTATTTCTGTTCCAATGCTTCTCTGTCCCTCAGAACAGCCCTAGGTGGCCACTCCTGTGCATTTGTTTATGATATCCTCACTTTCTGGGACTTATTCAAATCCTATCTAACCTTCAAAACCCAGCTCCAGCTCCACCACATCCAGGGTGGGCTCCTGCCTACCGGTCTACCAGGAACCACGTGGTTCCCCAATCGCAGAGCTATTGTGTTGTGTCTTACCCTCCATTCAGCCCCTGACCTCCTTGTCTATGCTCGTCTTGTGTTTCCTAACTTCATATGGATTCAGATCTTGTTTTTTGCCCCCTAGTTAGTGAACTCCTTGAGAGCAGGAGAAAGGCATCCTATTTCTTCACAATCCCTGCAGGGTCCAGCAGAATGCCTTGAGCTCAACCAACATTTGTTAAATTAATAATGTAGGTTATAGATGTCTGAAATGCTACGGTAAGCTCAGAACACTAGAACAATAAGCAGTTTCAATTCTTGAAGTTCTAGGCCAAAAGAAAAAGTTATTTGCAAATATTTTAGGGAAACGCATATTTACGTTTCTATGTCAATCATTTGATGTTGCCTTGGTTCATTACAGTGACCATAGCTCAGTGAGAGAGAATGGACTGCTTCTCACACCTGCATTAATTTTCTAAAAGGAGGGGACTTCCCTGGTGGGCCAGTGGGTAAGACTCTGCACTCCCAACGCAGGGGGCCCAGGTTCGATCCCTGGTCGGGGAACTAGATCCCACATGCGTGCCGCAACTCAGGAGTCCGCATGCCACAACAAAGATCCTGCGTGCCACAACTAAGACCCAGTGCAGCCAAAATAAATAAATAAATAAAATTTTCTAAAAGGAATTCGGATTAAGATGATGCTTTATCAGAAAAATGACAGGTCTGAGAAAGGGTGAAAGGCAGTGGGACCATGTCAGCAACTGCCATACTACCATACCTGTAACATGCAGTCTGCATGAAAAGATTCTATAGTACAGCGCCTCCTACTTTACCTTCAGCCTGAACGATAATATTCATCAAATCACAGGTCTGATCATGCTAGATATGGGTTTCTTCCTGATACACATTAAAGTAAATATACAACTATTTAAAGAAAAATGTTTGTTCCTGTATCACCTAAATCCATCTTGGGTTCCATGTGGTACAAAAACAAGCCTTTGGAAAACATGGGTTCAAGGCATCACCATGCCACCCAGATTTCACATCTGCCTAACAGGATTAGACGTCTCTCAGGAAGGGCATAGCCTCTTATCTAGCTCAGTGCAGATGGCCTCTGCATGGCCCTCTGGGAGTGACAGGGTGGCAGCAGGAACAGTCAGCACGATGGGGCCCCAGGCTGTCTGTGCCTTTCTCTTGCTAGTGATCTAAGGGCCCCAGGACCCAGGAGACTGGAAACTGGTCACACAAGTCATCTACTTTATCAGATGGACAGTGAGCCCTGGAAAGAACGTGGGAAAAAGCTGCCATCAACAATAATACTATCTGCAAGGCCTTACCTCACCACGGCTATGCTTGAAGGGGCCCCGTAGGCAGCCCCAAAGGTGGATGGCAAAATGACATTGCTGAGTTGGCTGTAGCTGCCAAGGCTCTTGGTCCACCCTGGGCAGGAACAGAAGCACTTCAGGGAGACAGAACACCTGCAATCAGCCCTATCAGCAGGACACATGACCCAAGTCAAGTACATTCCCTCTCTGAGTTTCAATTTTCCTACCTGTAAAGTTAAGGGTCAAGCATGGATGTACCTTGAAAACATTGTACTAAGTGAAAGGAGCCAGTCACCGAGGACATACATATTATATGATTCCATTCATATGAAAGTCCAGAAGAGGCAAATCTAGAGTGACAGAAAGGAATTAGTGCTTGCTTAGGTCGGGGGACTTGGGGAAAGAGGAGTGTAGCAAAATAGACAAAACTGAATACCCTCGTGAAGCTTACACTCTAGTGGAGGCTCCCACTAGACAAGAAATGACAAACATAATAAAGGAAATTAATTAAGGATGTTAAAAACTGGTAAGTGCTAGGGAGAAAAAAGAGAATTAGATTATCAGTGTCGTGGAGCTGGAAGTCAGGGGTCAGACCAAAGTTTGTTCACTTTTTGAGATCCCCTTATGGGTTCTCCCATTCATATCTCCAGAAGGCCACAGAGTTCCTCTCTTTCTTTCCAATTCTCTAAGTCGAATCTCTAGTCAAGCCCTTAGCTGTGACGTACCTGGACAGACATCATCTTGGCTCCTGTTTCCCTTTGCTCCTGAGTCAAGGCTAGCATCCACACATTCATTCAGGAAACACTCACTGATCAGCAGCAATGTGCCAGGTACAGGGGCTGAGGGGGACACTGAGACAAGTGAGCACAGTTCTCACCCTCAGGGAGTTTGTAATTCACTGGGGGAATCAGAGCTATAAACACCTAATTGTAATTCAGAGCAGAATGGAAGTAGCGATCTGCTGGAGAGACATGAGCAAAGTTTGTGAGTGTTTTGCAACATCCTGTGCAGTTTTCAAAGCAGTCTCATGGGCATGGAGATCTCATGTGGAGGTCACATCCTCATCCTCTCCTTCTGTGCTTTGACAGTGCTGCTGGGCTCAAGGCTCTTTCCCAGAGACCTCTCATGTCAAGTGCACAGGTCTGGACATGACCTGGGTTCCAATCCCAACTCTCACTAACTTGTGCATCTTTGGACAAGCACCTTAGCCTCCCTGAACTGTCATCTGTGAAGTGGACTAACTTCACCTACCTCACCGTAAATTAGATAATATAATTATCTAATTATATAGTACAGGGGCTTGGGGGAGGAGGGAATAGGGTATGTTTGTTTGATGGGTACAGGATTTCCTTTTGAGGTAATGAAAAATTTCAGGAACTAGATAGTGGTGATGGTAGCACAACATTGCGAATATACTTAATGCCACTGAATTGTGCCCTTTAAAATGATTTTTTAAAGGTAAATTTTATGTTCTGTGTATTTTGACACACACGCACAAAAGAATATGTGACCAACAATTTCAAACACAGTCAAGACAGCCAAAAGATCCATCCTGAAAAGGGGCATTGGGGATTGGGACCTTCATGATAATACATTTTCCCTGGGGCTACCTGCTGCTACACAGGTGCACAAAGTATCCAGGTGCTGGACCAGAAGCCCATTAGGGCCTTTCCATCTCAGAGGTCATAAGATCCTGAAGCTTTTAGTACCCGCTTTACATTCAACGTGAAGTTCTTTCCCTCTCCATAGACTTGTTGGTTATTACAAATGCTCTGAACCTGTGAAGAAAAATTCTCTTGACAACCATTTGGGTATAATTCAACAAAATTGTGGAATGTAGACTCAAAGGCTAGATTTGTTTTTCTTACTATCAAATGAGTCATCAAATGTCATTACATGCCAACTCATTTCAATATCCTCTGGGCACGTTTGGTACCACAGGCACCAAAAACAAAACCCACAGCAAGAAGAGTACTTGGGAAGTTCAGACTGAAACTCCCAGAGCGGCTCAAATGAAGCTGCTTGCCAGCCTGGTGGACTGAGATGTGACTCTATGTGTCTGGGTCCGGGGAAGGAAGGCAGGATTCCAAATCTATCAAGCTAAAAAAAAACAATAACAACCACAACTATAGCACAAAAAACTAAGAACGGCTTCTAAAGCTGGGCCTAAGACATGCCTGCCGCATGACCTGTTACATCAGGCTCTGTCCTCGCCACAGAGATCTTGAGGTCTTCTTTAAAAGTCTTCACGCTTCCCATAAACTTGGCACTGGGGGCTTGTGGGCCCCCATGTCCCTGCATTTCTCAAGTCTAGCCTCTGCAACCATCTCAAGCCAAGGGATTTGGTCCAAAAATCAATGCTTTTCATTCAATTCATATCTAGCACCCTCTTTTCTGCTGGGCCCAGTGCTGGGTGTGGTAGAGGAGGTTGAGGTTAGCCAGACACAGCCCCAGCCCTTGGAGAGTTCATTGTGTTATGGAGAGGATAAGACACCTAGATAAACAACTCACATAACAATGTGAGGCAGAGCCTGGGGCCCATGAGAAAGGGACATCTAAAACGCTCCAGGGAGTCTACAAAAGGGCTCCTACCAACCAGAGTGGCAGTGTGTGTCTTGCTCATTGCTGCATGGGGCTTGGGAACAGCTGATAGCTGTCAGACAGCCAAGAAGGCCAGGTGCCGCCTGCCAATCAGGACCCTGTACAAGGGTTCAAGCCAACAGGCCACTCTGGCCATCTTAATTAAGCCTTGATTAAGCATTCTGCCCATAACCTCCTCTCCCTCCTGTAGAATTGCCCGGTTTACAGCAAACGATTCAGGGAATCGGGTCAGCTGTTCGGAGATGGCAGCCATTAGGAGCGGTGCCGACAACTGTGAACAGATGCCAACTCAAGCCAGAGATCAGTGAAGACGGCAGGGCCCAGAAACCCAGAAACTCAGGCCTGATTAAGCCTTCTGCCTTCTGTCCCTGACCTCAGTATAGAAAAGGGTCCAGTATGGGCCACTCCACTTTATTTTATTTCTTTATTTAACATCTTTATTGGAGTATAATTGCTTTACAATGGTGTGTTAGTTTCTGCTTTATAACAAAGTGAATCA
>NC_041222.1:27259344-27309197 GCF_002837175.3 Physeter macrocephalus
GTTATACATATACATATGTTCCCATATCTCTTCCCTCTTGCATCTCCCTCCCTCCCACCCTCCCTATCCCAGCCCTCTAGGTGGTCACAAAGCACCGTGGGCTACTCCACTTTAAAAGGACAGAGGGACTCTCCTCCCTGGGAGTTTTTCCTGAGGGGAGAAGGAAAAGGCTATGCAAACAAGATGCTCAGTGAGACACTATCTCTAAACAAGAAAAACAAAACAGCTGACAACAGAGAGTGGGTAAGTTACAGCACATCCTCTTTCTTGATTCCTTAAGAAATGCTAACCAGAAGCCGTATAACATTCCAGGAAAAGGAACTGTTTTAATGTAAGGTGTACACCATGGGCTACAAAAGCCATATCTGTGCTCTGGGTACAGCTGTAAAAGTGATGCTGGGCAGATGCAGGCAGGAGACATAAAACAGCAAGTTTGATCTGATGAATGATGGGTTTAGGCTGTAAATTTCTTCCATTTTTATTTGAATTCCCATTGTTATTGTTTGCACACAATGATACCTCTTTTTAGGATCAGAGAGACGATTTCTGAGAAGAGAAGCAAAGCTCTGGGGAGCGGCAACGTGGCAAGCGATTGCAACCAGCCTGAGCGTCAGCAGGGACACACCTCATTCTGCCCCCATGCTGCCCCCGTGTGACCTTCAGCAAGCCCCTTCTCCTTCCAGGACCTCCATTTCCATCTCTAGATCTAGGAGGATTCCAAGGCACCTGCCACCTCTGATTCCACGATTCACTGAGGGGTCAGAGGTCTAAACTACTCCCATGTGACAGACACTAACCCGCCCACACTGGGGCACCTCTGTGGCATGGACATCATGGGCACCATTAAACCCCCCACTACCCCAGCTCCCCAAGCCCAGAACCCTGGCATCCATCTGAGAATCTCTGTACCCTCTCTCCAAATCCAGCCACTATACAACTCCTGTTAATGTGACCTCCTAACTACCTCTCAAGTCTCTGCCTCTTTCCACCCCCACCACCATCGCGCATGCTCAGGCTAGCATGCTCTCTTATGTGGATCACACGCACGTGGTCTCCCTTCTTCAGTCTTGCTCTCCTTCCAATCCATTTTCCAGACCACAGAGCAATCTCTTTTAAGATGTAAATATGCCCTTGTCATTCCCCTGCATAAAACTCTATGAGGTCACCCCATACCTTTTAGAGTTATTTGCTAGGATCTATCATGTGAGCTCTGGAGCCAGCCCTCCTGGGCTCATATTGCAGCTCTGTCACTTACTAGGTCTGTGACTATGGGCAAGTAACCACATGGTGCCTGTTTCCCCACTGGTAAAATGCAGATAATAGTAGTAGTACCTCCCTTACAAGACTGTTGTCAGGATTAGTTCATGCATGCAAGCGGCTTAGAACAGTGCCTGGCATATGATAAGGAGTCCATAAATGGTAGCTGTTGTTTATATAGATTCATAATTTTTATAGACCTTCAAAGCCCTACCTGTTCAGGTCCCACTCAACACTCCAGCCTGTTTGCTTTCCTCTGTCTCACTGCTCTCCACCTCCCAGGGAGTCCAGCCCTACCAAACCTCTCCCAATTTTGCTCTTGTGGCTGAACCTTTGCACATGCCATTTCATTGCCAGGTACCCTCTTCCCACTCCTGGCTTGTCTGATTGATTTTTTTTAACAGCTTTATTGAGATATAATTCACATACCATAAAATTCACCCACTTGAAGTGTACAAGTCAGTAGTTTTGGTATATTCAGGTCACCCCCATTTTCCCCTCAACAATCCCTTCCCAGCCCTAGGCAAGCACTGGTCTACCCAAGTTGATTTTTAAGTCTTAGTTTATATCCTGCTTGTTGTTAAGTTTTCTCTGACCTCCAGCTCTGGGTTGGGTGCTTCCATATATCTATAGTTTTCCTCTCTCAGAACTATGTATATATATGTCCCCTGCTAGCCTATGAGCTCCATGTCAGCAATGACCATGGTTGTCTGAGTCGCTGTGATTCTTCAGTGCTTAAGAGATGTTCAGTAAATATTGGTTGAATGACTGAAACCAATGGTGCTGACTAGCCAAAGACCAAGCCCCATAACGATAGCCGTACTGAAAAAATCAACAACAGAGTCTTCTCAATAAGTACAAATACTAGAAGTAACAGCACATTAAAAAATTTATGACATTCAAGTTTCCTACAACTATTAGTACTAGAGCCACCATTGGAATAAGGAAGATCCTTGTAAAGTGAGTTTGATTCAGGTGCATTAACAAAGTAAGGCCATGAATGAGAGGGAAAACTGCTTTAGAGGCTGAGTAAGAAGAAGCAAGAAAGATTCACATTTTAGGAATTCGGTATTTACAGATTTTATGTGACCTGGCATTACTGGGTCATTACTGAGTAATATGAATACAAATACTTTTTGTTAAAAAGAAAATGTTAAGAAAGAAAACAGGACTTCCCTGGTGGTGCAATGGTTAAGAATCCGCCTGCCAATGCAGGGGACACGGGTTCAAGCCCTGGTCTGGGAAGATCCCACATGCTGCGGAGCAACCAAGCCCGTGAGCCACAACTACTGAGCCTGTGCTCTAGAGCCTGCGAGCCACAACTACTGAGCCCGTGTGCCACAACTACTGAAGCCCACGCGCCTAGAGCCCATGCTCCGCAACAAGACAAGCCACCGCAATGAGAAGCCCGCGCACCACAATGAAGAGTAGCCCCTGCTCACCGCAACTAGAGAAAGCCCGTGCGCAGCAATGAAGACCCAATGCAGCCAATAAATAAATAAATAAATAAATTTTAAAAAGAAAGAAAGAAAACAAAGAAGTAAGAAAGGAGTTCTGGAAGTTCTCTATAAAGCTACTCTGTTAAGCAATTTCTATTTTCTTGCAGATTCCTCATTATAAAATTAGAGTTGTGTTCCCCTGGACAATAATCTATGCCCTGGGAGCTTATTTCAAAATCCAGTGACTATCATAAGAAAAGCAATTACTTCCTAAATAAACATTGAGATGATTTTTCCAATATATCACCATACTGCTGTAAAATAGTTACAGAATAAAAACAAAAGCCTCCCCTACTCCCTCTCACACATTTCAATCTACTTCATACACGGATGGCAGATTAGACTTACTAAAAGCACAGCTCCGGTCATGCCTTGCCCTCATTCAAAACTCTTCAATGGCTCCCCATTGCCTTCAGGATAAAGAACAAACTCCTAAGTGGGTGTTTGAAGATCCTCCTCCTTTTGGCACTGACCTACTTATGTAGCCTCATTTCCTCCTAGTCACCTTCACATAACCCCTGATGCAGACAAAAATGCACTGAGACCCCTTGCCATGCCTTTATCTTTTTTCTACCTCTGCCTAGAATGTTCTTTACCCACCCCCAAACTCTCCATGTCAAATGCCTACCTTCTTTTAAGACTCTCTCAAATGCTACCTCCTCCATGAAGTCTCCCGTGATGTCCTCCTCCATAACACATGCTCTCTACCACCTCTATGCTTCCACAACCCTTTTACTGGAGATGATTCTCATGTATTTATCAATGGCTGACATATTACAGTTATATCTGAACATAGTCTCTACTTCCTGATAAACTATAAATTCAAATACATTTTCCCCTCACACTTACCACATGCCATGCAAATAGAAGGTACTAAGATATTTGTTGAATGAATGAATAAAATAATAAATGATAGAAAACACAGCACAATACGGTCAGCAGTAGTCTAGTTTATCACTGTCCTTAGAAAGGCAACAAGTCTTGAAACTTAAGAAATATACCTCGGTGGTTGGGACATTTTGTCTATCTACAAACCTGCTTCTATTGAAATCCCCTATTTACTTTCATTATTTGCCCACAGATATTTCACTCCTGCTAGATGTGTGTGTGTGTGTGTGTGTGTGTGTGTGTGTGTGTTTTGTGATGATGAAAGGAAGCAGAATGAAGAAAGGGAATTATTATTAAAAACTGGCAACAGAGAAGCTCCTTCTTCGGTGAAGAAAACTCAAAATCTACAAAAGAACCAAAGTGTGTCATTGCACTGACTGTCAAACGTGGTGGGCGGGGGTGAGGTATGATTTAAGTCCTGTCAGGCAGTGGTTCTCTGACTTAGTGCTGAGTATAGGATCACCTGCAGGGCTTGTTAAAAGACAGATGGGTCCCACCCCCATAGTTTGTGTCAGTAGGTCTGAGGGGTGGGGCTGAGATTTTGCATTTCTAACAAGCTCCAGGTAATGCTGAAAGGGACCACATTCTAAGGATCACCCATGCAGACTGGAAAATGAATCAAAGGATTTAGGGGAGGAGGATCCACTGTGGCACATGGCACAGGCATTCCTAAAGCTAGAAAATTCATCTTTAACTAGATTAAAACACACGGAAAAATTAAGTTGGAGAGTGATTTTTTTTTTCCTTCTCACTTGTAATTCAGAAGCTAAATTCTACAGGATAAACTAGAGAGTTTTGGAGAAGGGAGTCAGGAGACCTGGGTTCAAGTCCTGACTCTGTCACTAGTTAGCTGTGTAAGCAAAGACCACTCATTACCTTCTCAGGACATCATTGCACCATGTGAAACACCCCAAAATCTCCAGTGTCAGGTTTTACATCCTATGATTTCACAATTTTGAAAAACTGTTGGCAGTTTAGTTCCAAAATTGTTTAATGATTATCCCATCTATATATAAAATGATTAAAGACACTGCAATTTCAAAACATAAAACATGAGAAATAATTACCAATTAAATATGAGAAGAATCTATAACAAATAAAGTACAATTATGAAGACTGAAAGAACTTTTACTTAAATAGGTTTCATGTATAAGTGCTCAAGAACAAATATGCCATAAAAATAGATTAAAAATATACAGTAAAGATATTACAATTAAAAAAAAAAAACAAACACCACTCCCTTTCTGAGAACAGTCTAGAGAAAATAGGACAGGTTACAGAATGAGAAAACATCAACTCACCAGTCGAGCAGAGATAAAGCAAGTCCTCCAAGGAAAGAAATCGGCCCCTGTTCCCAATGCTGGCACCTCCCTCCCATCCCAGGACACTGCTCCTGGGCCTCCCAGCACACAGCTATTTTTAAAGATAAAAGGCCACATTCCCAAGATTGTGGCCACAAGAATGTGAATATCAAATGACCTTCCCAAAGCTCGTCAATGAGCTGGAGTAAAACAGATAGCTGGGCCATGTGGGCAAAGTTGGATGGTTTCTGTGGCACGGGTCCCACTTATCTGCTGATACTGCACAGCTGCAGCTATGCCCTCTACATGAGTCTGGCCTCTCTCCTTTCAGCTCAACAGGCCCAGAAGCCCTCCAGATGCCATCGTCATTCTCAAGACCTCAGCCACTTGAGCTGGCTGAGAGAGGAAACCCTAGAGGTTCTTGAATAGCAAACTGGCCTCCTCTGTGCCAAGGGCAACACAGAAGGTGATGCCCGAGGTCTCACGAGGCGTCTATTGGATGGCTGTAGAGTTTATTCTGTGCCTGGTCTCTCACTGTTTCTGCCCAGCTGTCTTCTGTTCAACTTAATAGCAACAGCATTAAGTCGATAAGTCTCACAGCATCCCAGGGAGGGAGGTCACCCTCAAGCACATTATCCCCGCTTAACAGACGGGGAAATGACGTCACGGGAAGATTAAATAACCTGCCCAGCCTCAACAGCCTGCCACAGGTGGAGCACGAGACGATCCCAGCCCCCGTGCCGGCTCATGAACAGAGATGCTCTGGATGAAGCCCTTTGAAGTTCTAGGGTCCCGGGCAGTGTGGATGATTTGCACAACAGAGGTCAAGAAAGAAATAAGCACAGAGGTAACCTTCTTAAAACCACTCCAATTGTCTCTCTTCCTGTGTCTCCCTAGAAGGCCATGAGAGAAGAATGATTTTTAATACACAAGTATTAGCTGAAAGATGGTGTGAGTGTGGGTGCAGGGAGAGAACAGAACAGGCCTGTAGGCAGCAAGGGGCCTCAGTGGTTAGGATCAAAGGAGGGGTCAGGCCAAGCAGGGTTCTATCAATGACCTCTGTCCTCTGTACCCCGTAGGGCCCTGCACAAACTGGTGAACTCTGGCCTGAAATTATGCCCATTTCGTTCCTCTATACAAGTACTTGTACATCTAACATGGGAAAGTCACTGAGAGAGACCGAAAGATGAAATGGACCATCTCTGCAGTCAAGAAGCTAGAAATGTCATTAAGGAGTGTATATAAATTACTAAAATACAAAGTAAAAATTAGTAAGGACCACAACAGAGAGGCTGGTAGAATGCCTGGGTTTGATGGTAGGAGGTAACATCTACCTGTGCATACAGTAGGATGATATCAGGGCAGGCTTAGTGGACAAGGTGACCAGGCTGTGAAGCATAGGAGAGTGAGTGAGGCTTGCAGGGGTGGCCAGAAGGGCACTGGGGACAGTGGCTGGAGAAGGGCAATGAGAGTGCATAGCAGGGAAATGGCACAGGGCTATCCTGGAGACCAGCTCAGGAAGAGGGATGTGGGGGACAAAGGGTATGCGAGGTAGGGTTGAGGGATTTAGGGTAGTATTGGCAGGTAGAAGCCATCTCACCAAAGGCCTTAAGTGTGGGATTAAGGAGGTTAAATTTCACTGCTAGCCGTAGCGCTCAGCACTGTACCTTGCTCACAGTAAGCACTCAAATGTTGGTGGAACAAAATGCAGGAAGGCAATTTAATCCATGGAAGATGCAGGATAGCTGTGAAAGAAGACGCCAAAAAAAGATGTCTCAACTTTTTAAATCAACTGATATCTAGTCAGGACAACTCCTAAGTTTAACTAAAATATATGCTATATTCTGCCCCAAATGGAGCCTACAGTACCTGCCATCAGCTTCTCACTCAAGAACACTATGAAAATTAATGATGAGGTAATGTTTGTGAAATGCTCCAAGCTCTTTGGAGATGTGTGGCAAAAGGCATCACTATAATTAATATTTAAAGAGATTCAACCCAGCTCTGATCTCTTTTTCTGCAGACTAATGTTACGTCCACAGGATAAGGTGATGCCAGATTGGCCTCTAAATAAACCTTCCCAACAGACAGCACCCAACACAGATGCCTCCTCCTGAGTCCCTTACATGTGGCTGATGGCGCCCATGATCACAAGGCAAAGGTGGTTTCTGACTTGGTTATCGGGGGTCATCCAGGGTTATCCAAGGATAAGGGGGCAAAACACGCAAAAGGCGGTCTTTCTTGGGACCCCATTTTTTAAGCATGAGAGAGAGTCTAGTGAAGACTTCAAGGGGGATCATTTTAGCAAAACCCACATCTAAGCCAGTTAACATTTTTAGATCTAACGCAGTGCCCAAGAAAGGAAGAAATAAGAATAGCTCCCTGGGCTCAATTACAAATGGAGTGGAAACAATAATTTCAAAAGTTCAAGGGGAAAAAAAATCAATCTATTTCCTTCCCCCAAAGCTTTCACTTCTATAAATACACTCACATAAATGGACCTAAGACCACTCTTCCGTATGAAAACACTACCTGTCTGGAATTTGCAAAATAAACGATGTTCCCGTCTTGCTTTCAACCCACTGAAGTTCAAACAATGCTCTCCAAAAGCTTCTCTCTTCTTCTTAAATAACGTTCATTTTCCCCCTCTGATAATTAAAGTGATATGTGTGTTGGTAGAAAATTTTGAAATTTTTCTTGTTTGGAAAGGAGAAAATAAAAATTGTCCACTATAATCTACAAGTTGCTAATTACCCTCTGGCCTTTTTGTGTGAAAATACACATTTCTGACATAATTGGGAACTTACTGTATATACTGGTTTATAGCCTGATTTTCCTCTTAGAACAATACGCTATAAACATTTGCATGTCTCTATTATTCTATGGCATTATTTTTTATGTCCTATAGAGAGGAGTGTCATTTGTAAAGCTAATCCTCTACTGCTGGACATTTGGTTTATCTTGTCAGTGTCTGTATTACAAATAATGTTGAGATAAATATCTTTGCATAATACATCTTCAGTTATTCTCTTAGGATAAATTCCCAGGAGTGGCACTGCTGGGTGAAAGCCTGCTCAAGTTTGTAAGGCTTTAGATGCAGTCAGATTGCCCTCCAGAAAGGTTATCCCAGGCTCACTCCCCAGCAGTAGGAGAGCTACTTCCTCCAGTTGCTCACTGATCCCTAATTTAGTAGACTTATGAAGGGGGTGTTGCTGCTTTTATTTGCAGTCCTCTGAAAGGCAAATTTTGTGTCTACAGTATTTTTGCAGAGTTTTTTTTTTTTAATGTGTGCTTCTATTCATCAGAAAGCCAACGTTCTATTCCCTCTTCCAAAGAGTACTTTTTCTGCCACTCCACCTCCAAGGGCAGCCCCAGGGTCTCCCTGCTCAGCACCTGCCACCCACATTTTCACCTTGGTGCCCTTCACTCCTTTCTCAACAAACATTTCACAGTTCCAGCATTAAGTCAGATTAAGAACCCAATAATCAGTCATTTATTCACTCATCCATCTATTCACCTGCTATCTCTTGGGGGTCTGTAATGCTCTAGCACCAAAGTATAAACGGAACACTATGAGAAACCAGGAGAGGGAAAGTCAATGAGGCCCGGAAAGCAGAAGTATACTTGAATTGAAAGATAACTCATAGTTTTGCTGGTAGGAGAGGGGAAAGAGCAGCCTAGGCAAAGGGAACGGCATGAGCAAAGGTCCTGAGGCATGCTATAGCGTCATGTGTTGAAGGAATATTTTCATTATTAAGGCATGAGAATGAGGGGCTAAGGATGAGACTGAAAAGTTAGCTCCTTATGTATAGCTGATTCACTTTGTTATAAAGTGGAAACTAACACACCATTGTAAAGCAATTATACTCCAATAAAGATGTTAAAAAAAAAAAAGAAAAGAAAAGTTAGCTACTGCTGAATTCACCTGCTGAACTGCTCTCTTCCCTGCATCTCACCTCTGCTTGTACTCCCTGGCCCATCTCCAATGCAGACAGACTCCTCCAAAAGCCTTCTTGAGAAGCATCCCCACCATCCATTTCTCCACACCTCTCTGCTTGGGACAGGAATCCTGGCCCTCACACCAATCTCCTCAGCAGCCACCAATGAATAGATGGCTCTGTTCACTGATTCCTGAGTATAAGACTTATCAGTCCAGCCAGAAAGAAACCTCTGGATAGTAATATATTCTCTTGTACCCCTAGCTTTTCAACATGGGGCTTAACTTATAATTGGCAATCAGTATAAGCTTATAGAATCTAACCAAATTAAATTAGGCAGAATAAATACAAGAGAAGGGATGAGAGTGCACATGTATGCATCTAACTATCATCCAGACAGCTGGGAAATGGAAATTGTCTTTGAAAATTAGCTTCTGAACACAATCATGGCAAAAGATGGATTAATTCTCTTCAGGCCTGTAATTCTGCATCTACCTAGACATTGTGCAGGCACACAAACAGTACTTGTTAAACTATGCTGCATATCTTAGAAGCTTCTGTGCATAAAGGTCAATATATTCTGGAAATTTGGATTTTTCTCCTTTGCAGAAAGGTAGGAGGAGAAGAGAGAAAAGAGGGCCCCTACTATATGCCATCTCTGCTAGGATTTTCCATACTGATAATTCCCATTCAAAGTGAAAATCCTAATGCCACCTGGGAGGAACTAGTCTCCATCATTCATGCAGGCAACATTTCTACGTAAGTCTTCCCTGAGGGCAAAGAGCCCAGACATCCAGTGGCTGGTCTCTCCCTGTTCTGGTTCATATCCCCCCAGCTCTGAATTCACCTATAGCATTCACCACACTGCTTTGCTTGTTTGTCCCCACGCTGGGCCATGACCTCTACAAGGCTGATGACTTTTTTTCCAGCCCTGTGCGCCCCGAGGCCTAGAACATCACCCTCCACACAGTGGATGATCAATCTATGTTGTGGAATTAAATGTCATGCCAGGGCTGGAAAGGACCGTAGGAATAACTCAGTCCACATATAGGAAGCAGAGGCCCAGACAGGGAACACAGCCTCTCAAATACACAGAGAGCTGGTGGTAACTGGCAGGTGGAAGAGAGAAAGAAATCAAAGATATTAGCAATGCTTGAGAAATTGGGAGTCTGAGGGGTTTGATGGAACTTGGGAAGGATGACAACATGGGGGAAAACTAAGTTTGGTTTTGGACAGCCTCTAACGCACAGAACAAGTTTTATCTCTCTTCTCCGTGACAGCCCTTCAGATAATATAAAAAGGAAATTAACATGTATTGAATAGTTACCTCTTGCAGGTGGAAAACAGCAATCCTGTCCTCCCTGTGTTAAGTTTAACACTCACAGATAATCAATTACATAAACAAGTAAATAATGTGCCTCAGGTCACATAGCTAGCAAACCCAGGTCTGACAGGGTCAAAAGCCCAGGTGCTTTCTCCTGCACCCCACTGCCTCTCTGACCCTAGTCCTGAGGCTGCAGGGTACCAAAGAAGAGCCAGCTGGACAGAGAGAGGTCACAGGTGGACTTGGCCATGTCCCAGGGTGACAGGCAGCAGCTCCAAAGGCTGAATGTTAGGTCTGCAGCCTCCCCACCCTCTGAAAGGGCAGAGAGCAGGCACCACCCCTCACTAGCACTTGGCTGACGGGCTAGACCCACTGCGGAAACAGGTATAAGATGGAGAAACACACAGGCCCACATTTGCCCTTGACTTAGCTAGGATATCGCTGATGACTGTAAAAGCAATGAGGGCGGCTGGGAGCCAGACGCAAGTAAGGCAGTCGTCATAATCACAGTCCTTCATTTCATTAGTCAATGCTGTATGCCGAGCCTCTGCCCAGGACCCAGCCTCTTCTCAGTTCTGGATTGAACCAGGCCTAGTCCCTGCCTGGGAGAAGCTCACGGTCAAGTGGGGCAGGTTACATGGAAACACCCCATGACCACACAACCTGGGGAGTGTTATCGTGGAGGGATGACAGGGTGGGGGAAGGGAGCTCTCCCAGCCTGGAAGAAATTTCCCAGACAAAGCAGGACATTTTGATGTGGGGATATTTCCAAGCAGCTACATTAAATAAGCCTTGTCAAAATGGGAAATCTTTGTTCTTTAAACCCAGTAAGCAAAATGAGAAGCAGAAATCTCTGAACTGATCCCCCTCCCCTGCCCTTAGGGCTCCTAGCAGTGCAGTGGAATATCTGCTTTACTAGATATTAAGGTCCCTTTCAAACCTGAGGTTCTTCCAGGTCAGGTCTGGTGGGGTGACCAGGAAGGGGCCAAACTGGGGCCCTGGGGGGGACACAACTGAGGGCAACTTTGGGTGGACTGCTCTATCCGCCTGTCCCCTTAGGGCTCAGTTCAATGCCAATCCCTCCCGGAAGCCTTCCTGGATCTCACCTGAGGCATGGCCAGCCCTCTGCTGGGCTCCCATTAGTCTCTGTAACATGCAGCACCCTGCGCCACACTGACTTGCCGCAGGCCAGGCAGGAACCATCGGATTCATCTGTCTCTTCCCTCCTCCCCACCCACTCCTGTCCCCATTCCTGTGCAGGCCTTTCTTAGCAAAGCATACTGAACTGAGTGGAGGAGCAGTCTAGGAGGATGCTCTGGGCAGTTGTGAGCCGGTAATCCTGGAGCAGCACTGACAGCCATGAGCAGAGTCTGGAGCTGCTTGGTGCCAGATCCTCTCAGGTCACTCTTTGTGCTCTGCTTCCTCTCAGCTCCACCACCTGCTTCACCAGACCCAACATGCCCATTTGCCCTAGGCCTCTCTGGTACTCTGGAATGTCAAGTGCAAACAAAGTGGTACACACACTTTTTGGAGAAAAGCATAATTGATTGTGCATTGCATTTGGAGAGCTCATTAGCCAGCAGCAGATGGAAGACCCCACTTAAAGGACCATGAACTTCAGCTAGCTGAAGGGCAAGAAGATCACACTACAATGCACTTTCAGGGCTGCAAAGCAGCATTTCCTCATCTCTTACAGAAAGAGATATGTACTTGGGCACTGAGAATATAAATAATTTCCCCCGAGTTCAATGAACCAATCTTGGACTAAATTAGAGGGGAAATGCAAGGACATTAAGTCTTCCTCTATATGTCCCTTCTCTACCCAGAGCACATTCACTGTGGGATCTCCCATAAGTCTAAGAACTGGTAATGAATATTTTAATAGGCACAGCTTCTCCTTCCCATTGATAAAAACTCCACTGACCAGCCAGAGCACGCTGGTGAAGATGAGGGTGTGGACCAGAAACACCTGCGTTTTCCTGGGCAGCCTAATCCCTGAGCCCCTCCCACATCTGTGGGGCAGGGATGATTAGAGCAGCCTCAGCACCCTCAGAGTAGCAGCCACGATGCTGAAGGAAGGAAGAGACGTGAAACATGCAGAATGAAGACCCAAGGCTGCCCCTGGAGAGCTGGGTCCAAATATGATTGAAAGAAAAGACAGTCACATAAGTAGAAAAAGGAGAGAGCCAAAGGCTGAATGGTGGCCCACTAAAAAAATATGTCCACACCCTAATCCCAGGAACTGAAAATGTTACCTGATTTGGAAAAAAGGTCTTTGCAGATATAATTAAGGATCTTATCTTGGATTATTCAGGTGGGCCTTGAATCTAATGATGAGTGTCCTTATAAAAGTGAGGCAGAGGGAGATCTGACAGAAGAGAAGGAGACAATGTGACTAAGGAAGCAGAGACTGGAGTGATGCAGCCACAAGTCAAGAAATGCCAGCAGCTACCAGGAGCTGGAAGAGGCAAAGAAAGAATTCTTCCTTAGAGCCTCCACAGGGAGTGTGGCCCTGCTGACACCTTGATTTCAGACTTCTGGTCTCCAGAACTGCGAGAGAAGAGATGTCTGCTGCTTTAAGACAAGGTTGGGATGATTTGTTCCAGCAGCCACAGGAAACGAACATAGCACCTTACAAGCAATGGGATTGATGAGGGATCTGAGTCCCAGAGAGGGGGCCGACTCACCCAGAGCCACTCTGCATCAGACACTGGTCCGGGACACTCCTCCGCGACCCACCAGGTCTCTGTGACACTGACATGCACACAGGTCCCCAGTTGCCCAGTGTAGAGTCCAGAAGAGGAAGCTGAGAACAAACTCTGGGGGGCCCCCCAGGGGGCCTAACTGGTCTGCAGGCTGTGCTGTTATAAGGACAGACTCTGAAGTCAGGCTCCTCAGACCCCACCTGCACAGCTGTGTCCAATTCTTAGCTCTGTCTTTTTCAGGGGACTGGATCAATTGGGGGCATTCTGACTGAAGAAGTGAAGACTAGGGGACCTAATCCCTGTGTTTGAATGTCCGAATGGCTAAAAAGGCTGTCAGGGGGAAGAAGAAATGGATTTTTGTGTGGGGCTTCAAAGGGCAGAATCAAGGAGGAAGAGCTTGATTCAGCATAATGAAGAACTTTCTAATAGTCAGAGCCAACTAACAAGGGACTAGGAATGCCTGGGGGATGGGCAGGTCCGAGCACAGAGGCTGCGTGTGCTAGGGAGATTCCTGCACCAGACAAAGGCTGCACTTGATCTTCTCCAGAGTTGGCAATTTTGAAGGTCTATGCCTTTTGGCTAAAATATCCTGTGTGAATCTAGCTTTTCAGCATATAGACAGGGAATGCTCTCACTGAAACTTACGACACAGCTTTTGTGAAGAACTAAGTACTGCAACTACCCAGGAATGAGCTCCAAAAAGAAATAATTCTTCCTGTTTCTATATTCAAAATGTCCCTCATCCCCAGGGAGGAAAGGAAGAGGAAAAGCATATACCTCCATATGGACATCACCTCTAAGTTGGCCAGGAGCCAACAGCACACTGGTTCCAGAGGAGCCCTGGACAGCCTGGGCTTGATGTCCTTCTCCAGGGAAAACCAGAGAGAACACACACTCCAGCTACCAACTGAATTACTTTCATAAGAACAAATCAATGGCACCCTCATCTTTATTTTGATAATTGCTTTTCCTTTTGCATCCTTCTGAATTCTACATGTGGAACAAAGTAAACTACAAAGCAGTAATTCAGAAGCTTAACCACATGACGCTTACACGTTAGCCTTGGAGAGGTTATTTGCAGGGATGGTAGTTGGCATTGTTGCCACTGGTTGTAACAAGTTCTAACCTACACCCTACATTCTGGATACTCAGAGAACAGGAAGTGCAGCATTTTGCATCTGCCTGCACATCTGTCTTCTCTTAAAATCTCAGAGAACTAAGCACTGTTGCATCTGGATGAATTCCTCTGAAGCTCTTTCCATTCGGGATTTTGAAAGTTTGCCACGTTACCCTTTTACTGAAATGGCTGAGCTTCTCTAATCATTGGTCAAGAAAGGTCAAAAGAACACGCTTTCATACTTTTAGATATACCACCGTACCCATTTCTAGCTTGTAATTAGAGTTTTCTTTTTTTTTTCCATAAGAACCAGTGTTAAGCACACACATCATTTAGCAGCCAGCTTGTGAAATGATCGGAAGCCAGAACCATTTCTAACCACTGGCAAAAAGGTCTCCAAACATCAGGTGGGTCCCTGAAATTACTGTTTCACTTTAATGAACATAAATGGCTACTACCCTTACGTCAATAGGCCAGGCACTAAATCAAGCTTCCTATTGTCCTTCAAGCAGATAGTTAATTTTTTTTTAATCCTCCCATTTGCAGAGCTGCATAATGTAATCTGTAGTTACCAAAACAAATTTAAGACTGTGTTACCCTGCTTCCATGAATGTGTGGTAAGTCTGGTGTATATCTTTGACTTTGGTAGAAGTACAGCTATAACAGCTGTGCATAAATCAGAATTTTATATACTGATTGGTGTTAAGTATACAGGCATGTTTGGTATTTGAAAGCTTTCCATACCAAATCTTTTTGGTATAGGGCAGAATCCTTCTACAATATGAACAATTATTGCTAAGTCTGTCTAGCTTGAAGGTTCAAATTTTACATAGCATATTTATTAAAATAGGCCATCTTGAATAGCTAAACTCAAAACTCGGACTCATCTCTGAGGTTACATCAACTCTTCATCAAATGAAGGGCCTACATTTCGAGGCATCTGAATGCCGCAAGTGAGTTCAGCTGAGCACCACACCCCCTCTGCATTAGCAGCATGTTTCTGGCCTGACTCAAACCATTTCAGAACTCAGGAAAATCAACAGCTACCCAGGGACGTAAGGTATTGCAATGTTGTTCTTTACCCCCCTGTCGTATTCTCCTTACTTGGCTACTACAAATGCCCCTGCCTACACCAAGGCAGACGGGAGCAGCACCCAGTTTCCCAGTATACACGGATAAGGCTGATCTATTTATAACTGCATCTAACTGTCAAATCCCCCAGACTGGGGTCCTTGAGCACTAATGATAAGCTTGTGGAGGCAGGGATTCCATCTTCCAATTAACCCCTCTGTGGCCTCCCGCCACTTAACAGTATTTACAGGGCATTGGCTGCCGTTGATGTCAGTGCTTGGTCTGAGCATGTACCATACAACAAAAAGCCCCTGCCCCTTGAATCAGGAGGCATCTTGAATACAAATCACACTGTCACAGGAACTCCATCCTGGTGGTGAGGTTCTAAGACAACATATACTGCTAAAACAAAAGTACTGTTTATATACTCCAATATTTAGGAAGCTTGCCTGAGAACTTGCTAATAAGAGGAACTAACTTATCAAACACCCATTGTATGCAAACACTCTGTTAAGACACTTTTACACCCTGTGATCTCATTTAACCCTGTGAGTTTGGAATTATTATTATTCCCACTTTACAAATGAGAAAAGTGAGGCTCAGAGGTCCAACATCCCCAAACCAGCGTGGATTCCAGCCCAGGGTCAGAGCCTCCAGAACCTCCTTCCACTGTCCTCTGAAGTGTTCTGCCTTGTCTTGTGCTTCCACCAGACTCGCTCTTCTCCATCTGGGTCCTGTGCTTTCCTGCCTCCGTACCTTTGCTCATTCTAGTTCCGTGACCTAAGGTGGCCTTTCTGCTTTTCACCACCGGTTGAATCCTCTTCTTCCTTCCACCTTCCATGGTGCAGAATTCCCCAGTCTCCCCAGTTAGAATTCACCCCCCGTCAGTGTTCCCAGAGGTCCCAGGGTTTAGCTCCCAGAATGCCCTGTGGTATAATCTTCTTTATTCCTCACTAAAATCTGAGCTCCTTGAGGGTAGAGCCTGTCAGTATTTTTCCTGTTTGTTTCCTCCTGAATAAGTTGAGAAAATTCTTGCTGAACCATTGAAGAATGAAGAGGGGAAAGACTGGTGGCATTTGAATGCATCTGAGAGATCAAAGGCTCTGGACAAATTAGCTTCAACTCTATAGTTCAGGAAAGGCAAACTTATGTGCCACAACTCTGCCATTTTCCTGCTCCAGTCACAAAACACTCTCACTAGTCCTCTGATTTCATAAAGCTTGAAACTTAAAACCAGGAAGTCTAGGAAGGAAATAAAATAATAAAATCACTTCCATAAGAATCCTTTCATAGTAATGGATTTCACCCACACACTGGGCAGAAACTAACTGCAGCACAAGGGGGATACTCTTTGGACAAAAGCACAAAGTTCACCTTCTAGGATGTCACAGTTAACTACCTTGTATTTGTTCTGCTGTGGCTGCACCAGAATTCACCTGTCCTAGAAAATATGCACTTGTTGAACTGTTGGCCTCTCCAATCACTGCTATGTTGAACACCCACCAAAGGATGCCTGACCTGTAAGTTATTTTGATTTGTCTTGATTGGAAAACATCTCAGCCGTGGCTTTAGACTAGATACGAGGAGATGCTGGCCTCTGGGTCAGGACCTCTAGATCAGTGCATTACTTTTTCCCCAAACAAGTATTTTGAGGTTTTTACTAAAATAACTGACTCACAAACAGAAATGCTTCCTGATCTATAAGCCACTTTGAAAACAAATCATTATGCCGTTGAATATTTTATGATGGGCCAAAGCACTGAAGGAGGGAAGGAGAGCATTTGCCAATCCTTACCATGTCTATTTTGGGACTCCCAAAGCAAACTGCAAATACCTCCTTTATTTTCTTAACGCCCATTTGCAAGTGCTGGGTGGATTCTTGGTGAAATATTGCCTCTGCGCAAACTGACCCCAAATTCAGAGACCCGGACATTTCACTTCTGCACGTTTACCGCGGATGTATCTCAATGATGATCTAGTGCACAATGCCTCCCCGCCGCATTTTATAGGTGGCAAAACCGGGAGGGGTACTTGCCCAAAGTTACCTAGTCAGTGGAGGGCAGAGGAGCCACCAGGAGCCAGGGCCCCAACTCCAAGCCCTGGGAGCATCCTTTATTTCCAGAGGCTGACTCAAAACCCCTCCTGAAGCTCAGCCAAAGCTGCTGCAAATAAACGATGTGACCCCCGATACTGACTTCTGTAGGTCCCAACATTCCTCTCCACCCCCAAGGAGCTGTGGAGCTGAGACACCACTCAGGGGTGCCCCTCGACTCACAACGTGGCAACACAGGCAGGGCGGTTCAGGTGATCGTCCCTGGCGAACCCCTCCCGGTCCAGGTGTAGCCGTCGAGATCCGGCAGGGCAGGCTGGTCCGAGGTCACTCAGAAAGTTGGCTCTGGCCGTGGCCGCACCTGAACCCTGGTCTCCCACCTGCCGGTTTGCCGTTCTTTGCACTATACCATGCAGATCTCGAAATCTTAAGCAATACATTGATGCTGTGTAAAGATTTAACCTTTGCAGGCCCTGAGTGAGACCGCGGACGCGCCCCCCGCCGGGAGTGGGGGTACGAGGACTGGAAGCGGGCGCGGGTCACCGGGGACCGGAGGTGCAAGCGGAGCGCACGGCGGAGGGCGGCGCGGAGGAAGCCGCGGAGCAGGCAGTCTGCAGTTCCCGGAGGCGCAGGCCCGGGGTGTAGGGACCGGCAGTCCCCCCAAAACTTTGCGGCGCCGGGATCTCGCCCTTACCTGCAAAGGAGGCGCCACCCGCGCGGACGCGGACCTGGCGGGCTTGACGCTCTCGGCGAGGGGCGGCCCCGCCCGGCGGCGGGCACGGACGCGGGCAAGGCTCGGCCAGCGGCTCGGCTCGGGTTCGGCTCGGGCTCCGCCTCCCGCGCCGCGGCTGCACTCGGAGGGGGGGCGCACGGCCAGGCCGCGCCCGCCCGCGCCGTCTGGCCGCGGCAGGTGCTGAGGCTGCAGCTGCGGGGCCGACAGCTGCCGGCGCCGCGACCCTCGCCCCGGGGGAGGAGCCCCGCGCGCCGCCTCCGCTGGCCCGGGAGGTCCCGGCCCGCCGCAGTGGGCGGTCCCGCTCCCACCCGGGCCCTGCCTCCGCCGGCGGCCTTCCCCAGCTCCCGCGTGGGCACGCAGCGTCCGCCGGTTACCCACCAGGAGACTGAGGCCGGGAGAGGAGGGGGCTCCTGAAGGTCACCCGAACCGGTGGCGGTGGCGCCAGAACAGGAACCCAGAAGAGTCCCAAGGAACGACCCGCCTTTCTCACACCTCCCTTCCCCTGGCTCTTGTACTCCAAGGCGTTTTGAAGAGCTCCAGCTACACGGGACTCTGCGGGACGAAGATGATCCCGACTTCCCCCACCTACACACACACACACACACACACACACACACACACACACACACGCTACACGGGACTGCGGGACGTAGATGATCCCGACTGCCCCCCCTACACACACACACACACACACACACACACACACACACCACACACCACACACACAGCCCCTCGGGCTGAGGGGAGGTGGAAGGGGTGGGCCCACATACAGCACTATGGTCCACCTACCCTGCCTCTGCAAACTCCTGCTCTGGGGCACTGGTTCCTCCGATCTCTCCAGCCACTCCTTCCTAGTCTTCTTGAGGGCTTCTCAAACCCTAAAGCCCTAAAATGTTGGGGTGCCCTAAGGACTCTGCATTAAGCCCTCTTCTGACTCCCTGGGCTACCCACCCACTCCTCTGGCTCCTGCGCTACCACCTCTCTATCCATTCCCCCCCCGCCCGTTTGCATTCTTCTGTCCAAGAATTCTTTCTTGTCGAAATAGCTACTCAACACCTACTAGGTCTCTGTACTGTGTTAGACGCTGGAGGTACAGCCTCGAATAAAACACAGTTCCCGGGCTTCCCTGGTGGCGCAGTGGTTGGGAGTCCGCCTGCCGATGCAGGGGACGTGGGTTCGTGCCCCGGTCCGGGAGGATCCCACGTGCCGCGGAGCGTCTGGGCCCGTGAGCCATGGCCGCTGAGCCTGCGCGTCCGGAGACTGTGCTCTGCAGCGAGAGAGGCCGCAGCGATGAGAGGCCCGCGTACCGCAAAAAACCCCCCCCACAGTTCCTACCTTCACAGAATGTACTGTCTAGCAGACTGCTAATACAGTGCAGTTCCTGTAACCATAGTGTGATCCTAGGGGGCCAAAGGGGGCATGGCAGGTGGTGCCCACACCGGCTGAGGGAAGACTGCCTCCTGGAGAAGATGCCCTCTAAACAGAAACCTGGGGGCAACGGGGTTGCCAATGAAAGGGACCAGTATGGAGAGAGCCTTCTAGGCACAGACCACAGCAACAAAGACCCCCCAGGTGAGAGAGAGCCCAGTGGGGAGGGTCAGGAGCCCAGATCTGAAGCAGCAGAGTCAGCAGGGACCATGGGAGGAGTTTTTGAGTAGGGAAGGGGTGCCATCAACGTTACCCAAAAAAACCCCCCAAAACAAACCAGCAGCATTGCAGCAGTTGGAGCTGGAGCCCAACTGGCCTGGATGAAGAAAGGCCCTCCAGCACCCACCTCCTCTATCCTTCATTCTCAAATCCAGGCCTCTATCCAAAAACGGTATCCTGAGAGGCTCCATTTTTTTTTTTTTTTTGCAGTACGCGGGCCTCTCAGTGTTGTGGCCTCTCCTTTTGTGGAGCACAGGCTCCGGAAGCGCAGTCCCAGCAGCCATGGCTCATGGGCCCAGCTGCCCCGCGGCACGTGGGATCCTCCCGGACCGGGGCACGAACCCGTGTCCCCTGCATCGGCAGGCCGACTCTCAACCACTGAGCCACCAGGGAAGCCCGAGGCTCCATTTTTAAAAGGCCTCCTAGGTACCTCCACCCAAAACTCCCTTTTCTCTCAGTGCCCCAGCCCCTCTGCACCCAGATCTATGGGCTGAGATAGCCCTTCACTCCTTGGGGTCTGCTTCCGTCACCTGTCTCGTCTCTAGTTAGAGTGTACAGAGTTCTGCCCCCACAATAAGCACCATTAGGGAAAGTGAACAAAAATGGAAAATTCTGAAGCCATGAGGAAATAAAGTAAGCTTCCAAAAAATTAAATGTTGTACCTCTCCATATTGTTGCTTATAAAACTGCATGTGAATCTACAATTATCTCTAAATAAAGTTTAAGTTTTAAAATTATATGCTGTAGATAAAGATTAATAATCAAATTACTCTCCCAAATGCATATTAAAGACCGAAGAGTTCACTTGTCAAAAAGGAAAATAAAAACTCAACCCTCTTGTCCAGTGAGTACAAATTTCGCCCATGGAATTTTGTCCTGTCCTTGACAATGTCCTAGCTGCCCATGCCAGAAGTGCCTGCATCTTCAGGTGCTTTATGTATATTTGTGTCAACAATTTCACCTTTGACCCCTGAGTTCCCACTCAGCCATTCTGATCCCTCATCCCCCTTCAGCTTTCCTTGTCTGCCTGCTGCTTAAATACTAAGGTTGCTCGTGTCCCCTCTTGGTCTCTTTTCTCTCTTCACCCTAACTGAGCAGTTCTATCCACTGCAATTCTGTTCTTCAGCTCAGACCTTCTGTGCTCCAAACCCAGAGACACAACTGGCTGCTGCAACTCCTGAATGCCCCTCAGGTGCCACAGTCTCAACAGAGCCAAAACCAAACTCCCATCTTCCTTAAACTACCCCTTCTGCATTGCTTCCATATCTCAACTGGTAGTGGGACTTAAGCCAGAAACCAAGGGAACATTCTAGACTTTTCCCTCTTCCTGGCCCTCATATCCTACTGGTCACTAAATCCAGTCAACTCTGTGTCCATAACATCACTTATACTCATCCCCTCCTCTTTATCCTGCTGCCCTTGCCTTAGTTGGAGCCTCACCATTTCTTGGTGAAGCTGTAGTAAAAGCCTCCAGTCTTGCCTATTGGCAATTCAGCTGCCACATGCTGCCTGTAACCTTTTTAATCCATAAATCTGACAAGTCACTCTCCTGCTAAAGGTAACTCCATTGTTCCTTCTTAGCCTGGCAATAAAGCTCTAACTCCTTAGCATGGCATGAAGCCCTCAGCTATCCAACGCATTACTGCTGCAGCCCCATCTCCACCTCACCCCATACCTGCACACCGAAAACCTCATGTTCCTAGGGCAATTGTACTTTACAATATTAAAAATAGCTATAACTTATTAACTTATGCTACAGGTCACTTTTTAAAGTGCTTTACATACAATATCTCATGTAATAAAAGGCATAGAACACTGTGCTAAAACAAACAGTCTCAAGCCAAACTGCCTGGGTTCAAATCCTAACACAGCCACTTGTTAACCTATGTAATCTTGGGGAAGTTCCATAAGCTCTCAGTTCTAGGTATCTTCCTCTGCATAGGGAACATAATAAGATGACTTGCAACCTAGGCATGTTCTATAAAGAGTTATTAGAGATGAAACAGCATTCATTACCTGCTAGCCAGCACTATTAGTCATGCTTATAATCAGTATATGCAGTGAAGATTACTATGCTCCTTTTACAGAGAAGGAAACTGAGGCTCCAAGAAGTAATGTCACTTACCTACGAATCCACGACTTTAAAGTAGCTGCACTGGGATTCATCTGGGATTCTAAATCCCATACTGCCAAATACTTTGCATAAGCTACTGCCTCGCTCTGGGAGCCTCCCCTATTTCCCCATGTTTACCACAGCCTGCCAGACAAACTCTTCTTCCTCCTTTAAATCCTGGTCAAAAATATCTTCCCCTTTCTGAGGTCTCCTCAGTCCCTCCTTTGTGCCTGGGCTGTGCTTGGTATATTCATTTTTTTAATAAAAGAAAAACGTTTATATATTTCAAAAGCTTAGATAAAATCAGCAGAACCAAAGGTTGTGCTTGGTATATTCTTCACACCACACCTCACCACAATGGTTTATTTACATCTGTCTTTTTTGAGACCTCCTTGTAAAAGACATTATCTTCTTTATTTTCATCTTCCTAGAACCCCACAGATATTTGTTAAATGAATGAATAAAATATACATTAGATTCTCAAAAGAGTTTTACCCTAACAGCTGTCATTTCAATATAGATCACTTTTAATCTCTGTTTTTGTCATTCTGAAGTCATGTTTGGTGAGAGGATAGCATCTAATGATCCAATATTCATATAGAGCAAGACACAGCAAGACTGAAATTTCTCATATTGCTATTTGGTCGTGTCTTGTCCCTCTCAGATGTCTCTCCTTTTTTTAGTGACACTGTGTAATAACCCATGATGAGAAGCTGTGTTGCATCCTAATGAGACTTCCTGACTAAAACATCTGAGGTTTGAATTTATTTCCCATAAGTACCATTTCAGCTAAAAGTTTGCTTTCCCTATGGCATGAATGTGTTATTATTTGTCATCTGCTAAGTGCCCATACCTTCCCTTTATCTGTATTAATCTCCTTTGCATTCAAATACTTTGGAGAGCTGACTTATTAGTAAGCTTTTCTATACAATTTCCTTCTTAGGATGCCTAACTCTTCCTGACTTCATATCTATTGTTCCCAAAATAGAATAGTTTACTGCTTTAAATTTCAGCTTTACTGTCTTCAGTGATTTAGGACAAGTTTCTGCTCTTCCTCAGAATGATCAAATTCCATACAATGCAAACAAACAAACAAACAAACAAAACCCCAAACCTGCCCTGTCATTTTGTATGGAGTAGTGTTTTAAAATTAGATGTTAGAAGCACTTCTTTTGTATACCAGAATACAAGTAAATTGGCAATTTTAATGCCTTTGTATCAAATTAACTGAAAGCAGTGCAGGTGGAAAAAAGAATGCTGGTCTGGGAAACAGAAAAAAAAGGGAGGGGGTTCCAGTGCTGTTCTCCAAATCCCCTCACTCTTCAGGCTGCAAAAGAAAGGAAAGGAGTGGAACAGGATGACCTTCAAGGTCTCTTTCAGATATAAAATGGCATGGTTCCTTAATGAGCCTCCAAGTGGTCATTCATTCAACATTGTTGAGTGCCCTCCTATGAACTTATGCCTTTTGAAGTATAGTGATTTAAACATCAATCCAGACTGGATAGAGAATGGAATGTTTTGGTTAAGGCAGTATTATTATACTACATAAACTGATGACATGTTTTTAATATTCAAGCTCTAGTTAATAGTGAACTATAATGAAGACAGTTTCATTGAGGCTTTGGTGAGCCAAGACTCATGGACTGTTGGAGTATTGCAACAAGACCACTAGGAACATCCATGCCAGCATTCGTGGTCAGCTGCTTGTAGAAAAGCAGTGCCCTAGAGTTCTAGAACCTAGTTCTGTCCTTAACCTTGCCACGTGGCTATGGGAAAGTCACATGACCTCTCTGGGCTGCAGTTTACTCTTTTGTAAAAGGAGGGAATGATACCTTGTAACTACCTTAGGGGAGTTAAAAATTAAGTCAGAAAGAGAGGTTCTGATGTTGTCTGAAAAAGAGACTGGGTGCTTATCATGAGGATTAATATTACCTCTTGAGGACAAGTAAATTAACAACAAGTATATAACCTCTTGTTGCCCTACAGGGAGAAATGATGGCATAACAACAACATGTTCTTACTCCCAAGATTCTAGGACACAGAGGCAGACATTCACTGCTCACGTCTTAAAAATTAATTGTCCAGTTCACTGTAAAATACTAAGAAAAGGGAGTTAGGCTAGAAAGTCCATTGTCTGTGTGTTAGTGAAGAGAGATCAGTCTCCCAGTACTTTCCAAAACTTACATGATCACCTGTCACAGTCATTCTCTTAAAGATGACCTATTTTTCCTTTTGGGGGAGGGGTGAAGGGTGGAGGTGTGGAAGACACATCTTCCTTCTGGATTGCTTCCTTAGCTCTCATATAAGCCTTGCCTGCTTAATTTCTTTTCCTGTTCCTAATTACATTCTCTGCTCCTTGATAAAACTGGTATTCTAATCTATTGCTAATGCAATAGACTTAATGACTTGGTTGGAAACAGAGGGAAAGGATGGGATATTTGCATAGGGTTGGGAATGGTTATCACAATTAAAAAAATATTTTCGAGATCTTTATGTCTCCTGTCAGATGTTTTTATCTCATTCCTTACATGATAAATCTTCCAGTGTTCTGAGGGACAGCTTTGAAACTAAATGAGTGGCTTTAGCATCGTTTACTCTGTCCTTTTTATCTCTTTTTAAAATTCTCTTTTCTTCCACCAGTTCAGCCTTCGGAAGATCAGCTCCTAAGAAGAAAGCATGCCCTTGAGGTTGTGGCCAGTGTCTGGCATGGCCCTACTCTGGTCTTGCCAACTATGTCTGCTCCGATTCCCACAGGCTTGATCCTGCTCTGAATCTACTGGATGACTGCAACTTCACACCACTGCTCTGCTCCCCATGGCCCCAGGAGCGGATGCCACCATCTCTCCATCACCACTTTATCCATCTCGTTTACCTTTTCATTGCACTTTACCGTTTGGAAAGCACTAGACAGAGCAATCGTCTCATTTTATGCTCTCAATAGCTCCTTGAGTTATGGAAGACAAACATTATGACCCTCGTTTTACAGACAAAGAAACTAAGACAAGCTCAGAGAAGTCAAATGATTCGCATGAGGTCATAGAGCTGGTGGTAAATGGGATCCAAGTTCACGCTTATCTGGGTAAATACAGCTCTATCCTATGGGGAAAAAAGATGACTGCAACAGAATTGTAATATGGAAATATTTCCTAAATGATCTTAGGATGATTATCCAAGGGGATTCTCTAAAGATGGGGGCTTGCACCTAGAGCTGACACTGTTTCTCTCACTCTGCTCTCTGTAGAAGTGACTCAAACTGTGAGACATACAGTGAATAGAGAGGGTAGGATGATAGGGCCTACAGCTGGCGCCTAAAGGAAACCTCACACATCCTGGGGAGACCGAGCCAGTGCAGGACTGGTGAAGGATGGTGTCTCTGCCACACTGTTTAAAATTGCAGGGAGGACCAAGGCCCAGGAACCTGGGAAGTACCTGCTTCACTAGTGAGCCTGCAGCAAAAGCTTTCAATTCTGAAGCTACCTGAGGGGCCCAGCTGGCCCCAACTGAATGGGACCCCTTAGCAGGTGAGGAGGAACTGTCCCTGCCCACTTCCTGCACATAACCCTGAGTGAAGGCCCCGATTCCACTGGGGCTCACCTCCCTAGAAAGGAATGCCACAGGTGGGCCAAACTACCCCTCCCAGGGCCACTACTAGCTTGTACAGCATCTTAATGTGGATTAGAAAAAGGCATCCCCCTCAGCTGCTCTTGTGCAAATGAGGAAGTAATGTTTCCTTCTTTCGGCAGATATAGCTCCACACCAGGGTAAACAGCTCAGCAAGTACATTTTAGCTCTTAATATTCTCTCAACCAGGTACCCTTGTGTGGCAAACAACTTACACATTGGCACACAGCAGCCCAACCCTTTCCCATTCATACCGGGAGTGTCTGAAGATCCTAGAAGCCTCTCCCACGTCACCTCAGCCTGAGGGACCCAGCTGACCAGCTTTGTTCACCATTAGGTCACTGGAGAAAAGCCATCTTTCTTTCCTTTCACAATTGCTCAGCTGTTGCTATCCAAGAGGCCACAAGAGCCTGACTTGCCCAGGTGCTGGTATGAGTAGCCAAAGCAGATCAGAGATCAGTTAAGGGGCTCAATCGCTTAATGGAGAAAGAGCAAGCTAGATAACTAAAAGAGAGGACTCATATTCAGACAGATTTAAAATAAGAAAATGTAAGCTTTGAAAATAAGAGTTTTAAGGAGATTCAAGTAGAGATTGGGGGAAAAGTGATAAGAATGAGGGAAAATGGTTTTTGGAAGTAAAAAATAAAATTTCTAAATTTAAACATTTCAGTTGTGGAAGCAAGGAATAGAATGAACACCACCAAAAATTGATTTAATGGTCTGAAAGATGAAAAAGGAGAACAATCCCACAATACCAATCCACAAATACAAAGAAATGGAAATTATGAGGGAAAAATTAAAAAAAAACAAAACATGGATGAAGTATCTAGGAGATATGCAAATAATAGGAGTACCAAATGGAGCAAAAATAAGAAGAGAGCAATGCAACAACCAAAGAAATAATAGGAGAATTCTATAGACTTTCAGAAAATTGAATTTTCAGATAGAAAAGGCTCATTAAATGCTACAGAGTAGTAATTTAAAAATACATACCTAGGAATTCCAGTTCTGGACAAGATGCAGGAGATACATTTCTCCCTATTCCTCCTGAATCCCTAGACATAACGTCTAAAACAAAGGTAAGAAAACTCTGAATGATGGAGAAAGCAGACCAGTTAGGGACCTCAGGACTCAACGAACAACATGACCATGAATTCCCTAGATTTTCTTTTTGCCTCCTATACATCCCAGACTGGGCACTAGAGAAGCCCACAGCTAAGAAATGCCAATAGGTACAGACAAAAACAGCCTCAAGAAAAGTTTGATCTCCATTGTCAAAGGAATGGGAAAGAGCAGCCTAATAAGACAGAGCCTTTGTGATAAAACCAACCCTATTCCAGACAAACACCCCAGAAAAAAATGACACACAACACTCCTACTCTCCTACCCCTGGTCAGTAGAGGCTAAATGGGGAACTTACACTTTCACTGCTGCCCATGAGGTAAGGAGGCAGTGTTCCCTTTCCCCACCAGTACAGTGTCAGTTGAGGCTTGCTAAAATAGAAGATGCAAATAAGATCCAGAATCCATAAAACGATACCTAAAATGTCCAGGATACAGCTTTTAAAAATCACTAATCATACCAAGAACCAGAAAAATCGCACCTTGAATGAGAAAAAGACAATCAACAGGTGCCAAAATGGAGAAACTACAAATTTTGGAATTATCTGACAATGCTTTTAAAGCAGCCATAATAAAAATGCTTAAACATGGGCTTCCCTGGTGGCGCAGTGGTTGAGAATCCGCCTGCCGATGCAGGGGACGCGGGTTCGTGCCCCGGTCCGGGAAGATCCCCGCATGCCGCGGAGCGGCTGGGCCCGTGAGCCATGGCCGCTGAGCCTGCGCGTCCGGAGCCTGTGCTCCCCAAAGGGAGAAGCCACAACAGTGAGAGGCCCGCGTACAGCAAAAAAAAAAAAAAAAAAAAAAAAAATGCTTAAACAAGCACTTATTGATTCTCCTGAAACAAATGAAACTATAGAAACTATCGGCAAAGAAATAGAAGTTATAAAAAATAACCAAAATAGATATTTCATAACTGGAAAATGCAATAAAAGGAGTGAAAAACTCATTGGACAGGCTCCATAGTAGAGTGGAGATAACAGAGGATAAAAGTCAGTGAACTTTGGACAGATTAATAGAATTTAACCAGTCTGAACAACAGAGTGAAAACAGACTGGGGGAAAAAATTTAAGAGCAAAGTTAAGCTAAAATTCATATCATCAGAGTCCCAGAGGAGAGGAGAGAGAGAGAGAAGGGGAGAGAGGGACTGAAAAAGTAGTTGAAGAAACAATCTCTGAGAATCCCCCAAATTTGGCAAAAGGCATAAGCCTAGATTGAAGAAGCTGCACAAACTCCAGAAGGGAGAAGCTCAGAGAAACTTAAAGAAATCCACAGACTTAAGTCCTAACATTTCAATAATTATAGCCATCATAATTATACTTCTAAAAGCTAAAGACAAAAAAGAGTCTTGATAGCAGAGAGAAATGACACGTGACTTAGAGGGGAACACCAATTCAAATGACAACAGAATTCTCATGTGAAATCATGGAGGTCAGAAGGAAGTGGTGAGATGTTTTTCAAGTGCTGAATGAAAACTGATGTCAACTCAGAATTCTATATTCAGTAAAAATATCCTTCAGGAATGAAGGTGCAAAACTAAGATGAAGAAAAACTAATACAATTTGTGACCAATAGACCTACCCTAAAAGGATGACTACAGGAAATTCTTCAAACAGAAAGGAAATGATAAAAGAAGGAAACTTGGAATATCAACAGTGAAGAAGGAATAACAGAAAAGGTAAAAATATTGGGTAATATAATAGATTATCACTTTCCTCTTAAGTTTTTAGATTTATGTTTGGTGGGAGCAAAAATTATAATATTGTCATATGTTTTTGGTGTATATAGAGGTCATATTTAAGACAATTATATTTAAAAGGAAAGAGAGTAAATAAAGGGACCTAAATGCACGTTTTACTTGAAGTGGTAAAATGTCAGCACCAGTAGACTGTGACAAATTGTGTATGTATAGTTTAATAATTGACCAACAACTAAAAAACTATACAAAGAGATATACTCAAAAACACCACTGATAAATCAAACTGGAATTCTTAAAAATGCCCAAGTAATCCACAGGGAGGCAGAAAAAAGAAAAGAGAAATGGAAAGTGGGGAACAAACAGAAAATAAGTAATAAAATGTCAGACTTAAGTCTTAACATTTCAGTAATTACATTAGAAGTAAGTAGTCTAAATACACCAATTAAAAGACAGAGATTGACAGAATGGATTTTGCCATGTCCTGGTAAATTTTCTGAACTCCAAGAATAAAGTATAAATGTCATAAGCTTCTAGACAATGTAAATAGCTTATCTGTGACAGAAAGAGAGCTCTCCAAAATTATTTTGTGGACCCTACTGTCCTTGTTAAGATTTATTGAGACCTAATATTTGTTAGTCATAAGCAGTTTATGTTATCTCATTTTAACATAATTCTATGAGGTATATATTATTAGTACGTTTATTTTATAGATGAGAAAACTAAGGCTAACTTTCCCAAGGTCACTTAATTAGTATGTGTGGCAGAGCTTAGATTCTAACCCAAGGAGTCTAATGAAAGAAACTAAAGAATAAGTAGAAGTTAGCTACCTGGGGAGAAGAGAGAAGATAGACCTCACAGGCAGAAAGAACAGCCTATAGGAAGGTTCTGAGGATGGGAAGGAAAACCTATTATATGCAAGGTATTTTAAATATAATATTAATAATCACAAAACTCCAATAAGCAGATATTAGGGTGTCTGTTATGCAGATGAAGAGACTCAGCAAGGTCAAGTAACTTGCTCAAAATCCAGCTAGTAGGCAATGAAGCCAAAATTTAAATCTGGGTCAGCTACCATCCCCTATTCGGTCAGCAAACTGGAAAGGCTCTTGGAACATACTTCCCATGGTGATTGGCTTTGTCACCCCAATAGTTACCCTGTAACCCAGCAATTAAAACCTTAAAGGGAAAAGAGTCTGTCCTACCTTTCTGGGTGATTTTGTTCAAAGCTGCTCTGGGTCTGAGTGTCTTCATCTATAAGAGAGAGAATCGGGCTACATCAGTGCTTGTCTAACTTTGGCAGAGGGGAGACAGTGGAATCCTTCATTCAGTGCAAATCCTATTAAACGGAGCCCAATGTGGAAGACAGGTAAAGGCAGAGCAAACCTGACTGAAGGGGCAGTGCTAGCCTGGACCCTCTTCAGTTAAAACACTCTTACAAACCTAACTTCTGGAAATGGTGCATGGAGAGGCTCCAGGCACAGGCAAAGTCTTGGAGGCATTCTCTTCCATCTTTAGTGTAGGCTAGGGAGAGAGATGCATGACCTAGATTTTCCTAAAAACAAGGCTTTATTCATGTTTTGTTACTATGTACTGTGTACTGCAACATTGTGTTTCAGTCTGTTTTGAATCACAGGGATGTTCTGGGAAGGATGTGTGGTAGAGGCTTGAATTCCCAATTCTGTCCCTTGCTAGCTTTGTGACCTTGGACAACTAATGTAACCTTTCACTTTTCTCATCATAAGGAGGAGATAATACTGACCTTGAAGAGTGTTGTGAAGACTAAATTAAATAATAAGGACAAAGTACGTAGCATATGATTAGGGGTGTTGTAGACATTCGATAAAATGCAGCTATTATTATGCACGTTGAAACTCCCAGATCCTGATACTTTAAGTCTGCTGTGGTGCGTGGGTCTTTTTTCTTTTTTCCTTTTTTATGAAAAAATTTTGATATGAAAAGAGATACTTTCTGCAAAGGAATACTGGAGGTAACAAATTTAAGGTGGTGAATTATGAAAAACTGTGTGCTTGTTAATGACACTGAAGATATGTGCATTTTCATAAGCTGCACCCTGAGTAATGAGTGTTACACATGCTAATTAGCTTGAAACCAAACAGCAAGAGCATTCACAAAATAATCCATTATTAAAACATACATTTTTTTTAAAGTAAAAGATGACTTTATGAACCTAGAATTGACAGACAAGGATAACCTGACCTTACAGACTTTGTCTTATGCATCATCATGTAGTTAGGGGCATGGCCTGACCTCCCAGAGCCTAGGAGATCTAGGAGTGTGTTTTACTAGAGTCTAAAGTCATGGCAGGTTTCCTATAATGGACCATGAATCCCTGCTATTTCCCATGGAGCTTAATGGGAGAACATTTCAGAGCATATGGTACTTTGTCAACTGATACTAATGTGTCCATTAGTGTGGCTCCAGAGGGAATTTCAGTTTATGCCCAGAGAATGAACACTTGGGGCACAGAAATATCTACTTATAGCCCCTGCCTTCCCCACAACTCTGTCCTCTGTTCAGCTTCCCCCTCTTCTTTCAGTCCTACCAGAAAAAGATGTATAATAGGGGTGTGCCACTAGTGGTATCTGCACTACCTACACTTGAACCATAATCCCTTAAGGCACACCATCTTGATGTCCTTCAGAGCCCTTATGCAGACAATTTCTCATTTGACCCTCACAGTACTCCTCTGAGCTATGTATTGTTATCCCATTTCACAAACAAGGAAAACAGAAGCTCACAACAGTTAAACTATTTGCCTGGAGGTCAGAGGTAAGTGGCAGAGCTAAAGCTTAGTCCACTGTAATAGCCCAACCCCATGCTGGATGTGCAGAGGTATCAACTTGGCCTGACTGGATCCTACGAATTGCTCACCTGAATCATATAAGGCCCAAATTAAGTATATGCAAATTTATCCATTTATTCAAGTAACGTTGACTGGGAGCTTTTGGGTAAGGCACTGTACTAGATGAGGGGGAGTATTGTCCTGGCAAGTGCAAGGGCTTTGGAATCATTCAGCACAAGGACATCCTGGCCCTAGTAGGTGCTCATTAAGTGCTAGTTATTATTAGTGAGAGACATTTTGGAGCATAGAGAGATGCATCAGATGTGGCCCTGACCTTCAAAAGGCTCTAAAGTTTAAATAAATTATATGACCATCTGAAAAAATTAAAAAACTGAACCCCTTACTTCCTATATCTTACCCTTTATTCCTAATAAAAGCCAAATGAATCAAATATTTAATTGGTGAAACCATAAAAGTACTAGATGAAAATATGGGAAAGGTTGCAAGCATTAAACAGAAGATGAATAGATATTATTACATTAAAAAATCCCACATGGAGGGGAAAACACTATAAACATATTCAAAAAATAAATGAAAAATTAGGGGGACTTCCCTGGTGATCCTGTGGTTAAGAATCTGTCTTGCAATGCAGGAAACACCGGTTGGATCCCTGGTCAGGGAACTAAGATCCCACATGCCGCGGGGCAACTAAGCCCACACACCTCAACTAGAGAGAAGCCTGCGCACCGCAACAAAGAGCCCTCGCGCCACTATGAAAGATCCTGCATGCTGCAACTGAGACCCAACACAGCCAAATATAAAAGAAAAGAATTAAAAAAAGAAAAATTAGGAAAAATATTTGCAATACATGTGCCAAACAAGAGGATAATATCCTTATTATAGATCAAGTTTCTAAAAATCAATAATAAAAATACCAACAACCCAGTAGAAAAATAGGCAAAAGATAGGAATAGATAATTTATGGTAAAGCAATTATAAATGGCTCTAACATCGATAGAAATTCTCCATCTCACTTGTGAGAGAAATTCAAATAAAGACAACATTGAGATGACGTGTGTTACCTATCATAATATCAAAGATCAAAAATGTTCATAATACACTGTGTTGTTGAAATATGAAGAAACAAACTCTTATACTTTATTGGTGGAAGTATAAATTGTTACAATCTCTGTGAAGAGCAATCTGGCAATATCTATGAAAATTTTTTAAATGTGCATTTTAAACAACCTAAATGTCCATCGTTAAAGGACAGGTGAGTTATGGTACATCCATTTAATGGAATTCCGTGTAACCATAAAAAAAAATTAAGAAAGCTCTTTTGTACTACTGATTGAGAACGGTTTTCATGATATATTGTTAATTTTTCAAAATGCAAAGCACAGAATCATGAATATAACGTGGTACCATATGTATATGAAAAAGGAAGGAAATGGTTCTTTAAGAATAGATATGAAACTGATAACACTGGTTGACTCAGGGAATAGAACTAGAAGGCTGAGGACAGAAATGAAAGTTAAACTTTTCACATATACCCTTTGAATCTTATGAATTTTGAACTGTGTAAATGTGTTAATTTTTTTTTTTTTTTTTTTTTTTTTGCGGTATGCCGGCCTCTCACCGTTACGGCCTCTCCCTTTGCGGAGCACAGGCTCCGGACACGCAGGCTCAGCGGCCATGGCTCATGGGCCCAGCCGCTCCGCGGCACGTGGGATCCTCCCAGACCGGGGCACGAACCTGTGTCCCCTGCATCAGCAGGCAGACTCTCAACCACGGCGCCACCAGGGAAGCCGAAATATTTTTAAGTTTTGTTTGTTTTCCTTTTTTTGTCGTTGTTGTGTTTTTTTTGGTTGCACTGGTTCTTAGTTGCATCAGGCGGGCTCCTTAGTTGTGGCTCGCCTGCTCCTTAGTTGTGGCATGTAAACTCTTAGTTGTGGCATGCATGTGGGATCTGGTTCCCTGACCAGGAATCAAACCCAGGTCCCCTGCACTGGGAGCTCGGAGTCTTAACCACTGCACCACCAAGGAAGTCCCAATATTTTCAAGTTTTAACGCTGAAAAAAATCTTTTAACTCAGGAATTCCAATTCTAGGAACTAATTCTATAGATGTATTTACACGTGTTCCATAAGTACAAAGATATTCACTGCAGTATATTATATAATGGCCAAAGATTGGAGACATACTAAATGTTCGTTAATAGAGGAGGGCTTAATAAATTATAGTACAGTCACACAAAGAGTTGCATGTGTTCATTAAAAAGAATAAAAAAAAATAACTCGGTAGCACTATGTGGGCTGATAGAGAATAATCTTAAACAGTTTTGAATGAAAAAAGACTGTATGTAGAATAGTCTGTATTATCTGCTTATGGTATGCTTGCATATGCATAGACTATTTATGGAAGAATATACAAGAAATTGCTAATCTTGGTTGACAGGGAGGGGGACTGAGTGGCTGAAGGACAGATATGGGAAGACAATTTTCTTTTCACTGTATATCCCTTTGTAGCTTATGAATGTTTTACCATATGGCAAATACAACCTAACCAACAAAAAATGTTTAAGTACATTATGTTCAAAAATAGGGGAGTGTCTGGGGGACTTCCCTGGCGGCACAGTGGTTAAGAATCCGCCTGCCAATGCAGGGGACACGGGTTCGAGCCCTGGTCTGGGAAGATCCCACATGCCGCGGAGCAACTAAGCCCACGCGCCACAACTACTGAGCCTGCGCTCTACAGCCTGCGTGCTACAACTACTGAAGCCCACGCAGCACAACGAAGAGTAGCCCCTGCTCGCCACAACTAGAGAAAGCCCATGTGCAGCAACGAAGACCCAACACAGCCAAAAATAAATAAATAAATTAAATAAAATAAAAATTTTTTTTAAAAATAGGGGAGTGTCTGTTGAATTGAGCTGAGTTGAATTGAGTTGAATCTTGCCTCCCTGTGGGTTCTGTTTGTTGATTCAGATTCTGTCATTAGAGACATATGTAAACCAACTTTAACCCCTCTCCTACTAGACTCTCTTGAGATATCTGGACACTCTGAGTCTTCACTTCCCCGGCCAAGCACCCTCAAGAGTCCCAAACTGTTTGTTCTATGAGAGGTCCTTCCTCATCCTACTCTCCATCTTTGGACTCTCTCAAGTCCTAGGGTTTCTTGGAAAGAATATTACCCAAAACCAAGCACTGCTCTTCATGCAATGTAGTAGGCTGCTAATTTTGTAGGTAACAAAATGGAAATTTCATTTTTTAAAAAATGCATTTGCATTTATTTGATTGTAAGTGAAGCTTAAATGTGTTTTCATGCATTTATCAATATTTAATCAATAGTTATTACTTTAAGTTTGTGGTCTTGGGTCCTATTTGAATATTGCTCAGATTTCAGGAGAGTTGTTATCAAGTACCTGCTTAATATTATTGCTGTTAGAACTTAAGTTAATCAGGCAACATTTAATTATTGTGTTTTTATATAAGCACTTCACCCAGCACTTGCTTCTCCATGGAGCAGCAGCGTGAAACAAACAAAAGGTGTCTAAACAACTGCTCATATATTTAAAAATACAGACTTCCATTGCCCTCCATTATCTTATGAGACTAATTGAACCTAAAAGGATCCTGGTATGGAACCTCAGCATCACAGAAAATGAATCCCCATGTTCAGAATAATTGTTTTATAATACATGGTTCTGCAAAGGCAAGGAAGGATTCTTTCTATTTCATTGTGTGCATGTGAGACCAAGCTAGGAGGCAAGAGGCACATGCCTGGCCCTGGGCTGGGAGTTGGAATGCCTGGATCCTATTCCTCCATCAATCTATCACTCTAGTCTCACTTGCCCTGGATCTTGAAACAGGTCCTGGGTATCTTGAGAACATCTCCCTCAGCCAAGGTGATGAGTTTCTTTTCCACGGGAAACAACTGTTTTGAGAAGGGAAAAGAATGGGTTATTTGGTCTATATGACTGGTTAGAGCAGCTGGTGTACTAGAACAACTATGGATGTAACTATGCACCATTTTCTCATCCAGAGAGCACTCAGATGATCCCTGGGGTTTCTTCTAAGCTCTGATACTCTGTGAGTCAGTTATGGGAAGGTTATCTTTGTGTCCCATGCATGGGTTGAGTCCCAATCTGGGATAAGAGATTTCACAGACTATAAGTCTCTGGAGGAACTAGTCTGTGGATGTTTGGATATAGCTTCTCACCATTACCAGAAAAACAGATGAAAGTTTCTGTTCGTCTCATGGTGTGCCACCCTCACAGTGTACGGTGAGCACTTTTAGATTGCTCACAAACTGCCCTGCAGCTTTAAAATCTGGACCCAAATCAGCAAAGGAAGCCTGTTCAGCAAACCCAGAAAAGTATGGGGGTTCTCCATCCGTGGGCCTTCAGCCTCTGCAGAGGCTGCTGTAACATTAGCACCCTCCATTCATGAGGATGTGCTCCTAGGAGGTATGTAAAGTGACAGCATTGTATCAAACCCTGCAGAGGCTGTTTCAATCTTCAGTGAACATCTGCAGATGTCCTCTGCTATGGAAACGCATTATTTCAGTCAGAGGGGAAAAGTCAGAAACATGAGGGAAGATGATGGCTGTTTTCAACTCTTTAGAGTCCCATATGGTACAAAACAAAATTATGTTTGTTCTGTGAGCCTCACAGGGCAGAGCCACAGCCAATGGGAGGAGGCTGGGAAGTGGGGCTGGAATCAATGGATGGAAGACTTCAGGAGTTAAGTCAGCCTTCTGTGTTCTCCAGAGCCTGTTCCTTGATGGGGCACATAGAGAAGGCCACATCTTGCTTCCTGGGCCTCAAGCTCAGGCACTAATAGCAATGCTCTGAGAATGGGGGCTATGCTAGGGTTTCTCCTCTCATAGGCTGGCAAATTTTCAACCAACGAGAGCAAAATGGGGCCCCATCAACTGTAGTGTTGGTAGACACAACAGAGTATTATCCGTAGAGGGGAGCAATTTGATTGGCATCCACCTCTACTCAAACCTGAGTCTTCAGGAATCCCTGACTCTATTTCCTTCTCTTATAAGGAAAACTGATGATGTGCAAGGTCCCTCTGAGCCCTACAGTTCTCAGTCTACAATTCTGTGTACTTGTAGCTACACCGTCCATCCCCATCCACAGACAAATTACTGTATTACTCTAATACTGCTGCATTCCTGAAACACTTGAACAATACTACTCTAATAATCTGTGTCCAAATTATTAAAAGAATCTCTTGCCTCAAATTTTTTGATGACAAAAACCAAGTCATTATGGGAGATGGGGAGAGAAGGTGTAGAACATTGTTCTCTCTTAAAGCCAGATGGAGAGCTTTGTTCAATTGTTTACTTTTCTGTTAGATTTCAACACTGAATTTTCTTCACAACATAAAAATGTGTTTTAGAAAGGGTCAGAAAGGAAACAGGGAATTTTCATGGAGGAAAAAGTTTGCTAGTTTGTCTTTAAATTATTAAGAAGGCAGAGAGATAAAAGTTTTTTTGACTATACTTGGAACTCTTAAACTTCCTTAGATGTTGTCTAGTCCAACTGCCTGCTTTTTCAGATGAGGTCTAAAGAGGGAAAGTAAGGTAAAAACTGCTCATTGCCTACCCAGTATCCATTCTGTACTTCCTCCTTAGTAGCAGAGTCCTGGGTATTGCACCTGACCAAAACCTCACATTTCCTAGCCTGTACCTTAGATAAAGGTGCACATTAGGATTTAAGAAAAAGTCGTGGGAAGAGAGTCCTAGGAAAGATCTTTAATGGCATGCTCCCTTTTGCCCTTCCCCCTTTCTCCTTCCCATTGCTTGGGATGTGGATATGATAGCTGGCACTCTAACAGCCATTGGGACCATGAGGTGACCTTAAAGATGGAAACCTATGCTAAAGACTGTGGGACAACAAGATAAAAGAAGTCTGGATCTATAAGAAGTCTAGGTTATATATTATAATCTCTAGGGTAGCCACTAAAATGAAAGAATGTATAATTAAGAAATTCAAAGAGGGAAAAAAATGGAACAATAAAAAATACTTGATTAATCCAAAATAAGGCAAAGAAGAATAGGAAAAAGAATATAACAGGTGGGGCCAATGGCATAAGAATAGTAAAAAGGTGGCAATAAACTCAAATAAATCACAAGCCAAAATGGCTGGAGCTATCATACCTACACATGGACGTAAGATGGGATAATCCGAGCCTCAATAAGGATAATAAAAGCACTGGGTGAAATTCACTCAATATGTTTAAATCCATGAATTCATAATGATATATTTTAAAAACCTATTTGGTCACCTTTGGATGATGTTGGAGTAAACAAAGAGGAAGAATCAAGTACTTATCCTGCCTTTCCTATATGAACCGTACCACTTATATGCTGGTGAAGGTTTAACAACTATCTCTCTAGGGGTGAAAAGCCCTGATTTGCATCATTTGCCAATTTCCACGGTGTAAAGGCTACCATGGCCAATTTCGAGCTAGCAATGTGACATAGGTGAGCACGGGGTTGGGAAGAGATGTGTACAATCGGGTCTCACGAGCTGGCTGACTCTATCTCTGAGTAAATACTAGTCAGTGAAGGAAAACATCCTTTATCAAAAATATTCCAACCTATAAGTGAAAAAGAAATGATGGAGTTAGAACATCACCATTTTGCAACTTCCAGTGAATTAGTGGATCTTGGCATTTGGCTCCCACAGCTGCTAACATCACACTAGGAGACACAACTGAACATTACCTGCCTCCTGATGAAAGAATTCTACACTGCTTAGGGTCTTGCCAGTGGGAACAAACCCAAGTCTGTAAAGCCTCTGGATCCAGCTGCCAGTTTTGCAGGAAATGCAAAGAACACTGCATACGGGAATACATTGAACTGCACCATGAGTGTGCAATAGGCAAATCTAAGCTGTGGGAAACTCGATGGGTCAAATGGTCAAGGTTCTTTAACAGATAAATTGTTAGAAAAAGAAAGGAATGGAAGGGAGGCTGGTAGATTAAAAGAGATTTAAATAACATAACCAATTTCTTTTAACGGACAAGATTAAAATATAGTGTCTAGGGATGCAGAGTTGGATGATAAAACTATAGGAAGTGCAAGGACATGGTCATTCTAAAATCAGGAGAGTGATTATTTATGGAGGAATGGCGTTCAAACTGCAGCAGGGCACAGGGAGGGCCTCTGGGTTGGCTTGCAGAGTTCTATTTCTTGGCCTAGGTCGTAAGAACTCATTGAACTACATACTTGTATGTAGTTTTCTGTAGCTATGTATGATTTTACAATAAAGAGGTTAAAACAGAAGCCAGACAAAAATAGCACATACTAACAATTTCATTTAACAAAGTTCAAAACCAGACAAAACTAATTCATGTATGTTAGAGGTCAAGACAGTAGATACCCTTGAGCAGGGCTAGTGTCTGGAAAGAGGCATAAGAGGGGTAATGTTCTGCTTTTATACCTGGTTGCTGGATACATGGGTGAGATCATTTTGTGAAAATACAAGAGAAAATTAATCCATTGTGTGTTAATGCCACTGTTATTTTGGAATGTCTGTTATACACAGCTGAACCTAATCCAGAATCCCAGGATGAGTTAATTGCAGGGTATCCTCTCTCCACCACTATCACTATGATGCACCTGCTCTGCAGGTCCTAAATGACTAAACACAGCCCCAGTTGCTATAGGGTTTGCATCAGTCTCCTCTCCGGAAAGCAGAGGGTCCTGAGCACCAGGTCTCCCACTGCCTCTGAGAAACACTCAGTAATTCCACGAGTATTACCGAGCCCGGACTTCTAGAATTACAGAAGTGAGTGACAGAGTCGCCGTCCTCATGGACTCAGGAGTTAGTATAAAGAAATGCAAAATCCGTGACATTATTATTTTAAACTGTGTTGTTCAAAGACCCTGATATTAAGATACACTTTAGAAATTCCTTAGAGTTCAGCACTAGGAAAACAATTTGTCTCTTTTGAAAAACTGACATACTTCCCTTTATCAATTAATGAAAGCTATCTAACTCACCATGCATTTCTTTCTGCCCGGGCTGCCGAGAAAGTTAGAGCTACATTTAGCGCTAAATGACAGCAGCTTTTCCTGCCCAATAGCAACAACTCCCACAGCTTCACAGACCATCCCGCCTACTTCCAATCTCTGTTTTCTACTCAAAGCTCTCTCCTAAATTTCTGTCCACTTAAATTTCTTAGTAAAACAGATAAAACTTTACAATCTCATTAACAACCAAACGTTTTGCCTCATCTCTTACCGCTCACGCAAGCACCCTCTTTGCTTGTCATTTCATGATTTTCTCATCATTTCTCAAATGTACCCTGCACTTGAGGCTCTAAGCACTTTCCTTTAAAAAATTTTTTAAACAGCTTTATTGTGCTATAATTTACATACCATAAAATTCACATTGTCAATGTACCCAAGTACTTCTGAACATGCTGTTCTTTCCTTCCTTTTCCATTTAGTCATCTCCCATTCTTCTTGAAGACCTGGGCAGTGTCACCTCCTCTGTGAAGTCACACTCAGCAAACCCAGACAGACTAAATTTCTCCCTTCTGTAGAAGTTTATATTTGCCTCTATTATGTCATTTAGCCTATGACATTATTATTGTTTGTGGACATTGATGTTGTGTCCACTAATATGTGAGCTCCTTGAGGGCAGGCTGTGTGTGAAGGCCTTTTCCACCCTCTACACTGTCTTCCAGAACAACAGTCATTCCCCAGAAGTGGTCAAGTTGCCCAGAGGAAGATGCTCACCCAGCACTGAATATCCTAGGGGCCACCACAGCCATGGGAGCTTTCATCCCTATCCTTTTCTGAAGTCTAAAACTCTCTTATAAGCCCTGTGTCTGGGATTAGAATTCATGTGCAGTGTGCACCATAGTTCAGGCATTCTGCACACTCAAGCAGAAGATATCAAATTGGTTCTTGGTAAAGCTTCTAAGGAACATCAACAGTGCCAACAATATACTATATTTCATCAGCTCTAAGGCACCATCAATCGTAAGACACATCTCAATCTCAGAGGTAAAAATATGTGCTTTTTAGAGTCTGAGAAGTATGGTAAGTTACTTACTGCAAACCTCAAGGAAAAGCAAGGAGAAAAGCAGGGCAGGATGGAGAACTTTAAATACCCTAAACTTTGAAAAGGTTATACAGAGCCCACCATGTCCCCATCCCTACCTTGAGAATTTCAAAATTAAAAAAAAAAAAAAAAAAAAAAAAAGCCCTAAGCACCAAACTAAATATAAAGAGGTCTTAACAGTGTTCTGATTTTTTTGGAAAACATGAGATATCAAATTTTTCTAAACAAAAATAACATTGGTGGGTGCTTTGCTAGTGCCCTGGGCATGCACTTAGTGTGCCTACAATGGGCCATCTGGCACTGGAAGGAGGGAATGACGGGGCTGTGACTCATATACAGCAGCCTCACGACACTCCACAACCAAGCAGCTGTGCATTGGCCTAGAGCACGGACACCTGCCTCAATTGCCTGCATCTGCTTTGCGTGTGCTTCAATTATTTCATTTACAGAAACACAGACTAGCTAGTCCAGTGGGTCTCAAACTTGAGCATGCATCAGAATCACCTGGTGGTCTATTTAAAAGACATAGCTGGGCCCCACACCAGAGTTTCTGATGAAGTAGGAATTCACATTTCTAGCAAGTTCTCAGATGATGCCAAGGTTGCTGGTTCAGGGACCACACATTTAGAACTACTGACATGGTCTAAACTACTCATCTTACGTAGAATAAACTGGAGCAGTAAGAAGGGAAGAGGCTTACCGAAGATCACACATTAAACCATGGTAAAGCCAGGCCTGGACCTCACCCCCTTCTCCTTATTATGCAAACGCCACGTGACTGCCCCTCACGTAGCTACATTAGTTGCCAACCCAGAGAATTAACGGGTCTGATAAGCACTTTGTATCTACAAAATTTGTTTTATATTTAAAGTTTTAATATAATTGCTAATAATCAAATGAGACTCCTGTGTCATTAGGTTTATTAGTGAAACAAACACATCCAGTCGAAGCTATTATTTCTGTTTGCTTTTACAACTTCATTTCTCCTTCCTTGCCCTTTCTTTTTCTCTGTCCTTTTTCTCTCTGTATACATTCTTCAGAGCACTTTGCAGTAAGATTTCCCCCAAGACTAATATGTTTACAAGTTCTCTTTTGTCTAGATTCCAAGTGTCTCCTTCACATTTTCCAGTAAAACTCCATCCTGCTGCTGCCCCGTCCTTTATCGCAGAAGCGGAAGGAAGACAACCAGGACTGGAAGTAACGGTGCACACAGCCTTGCAACATAAAGCACTACAAAAACCGTTCTGTGAAACCCAAATTCACAGCAACAGATAAAAAGACATATAATTGAAGGCATGTTAGTCTGAAAGTTATTTTCTTCGTTTAACAAAGATTTTTCTTAAGTGTCTACTATGAGCAGAGGAGCAAGCCTCATTAGTAATTAGGATCTACCAGTATTGGGTTTTCCTTTTTGTCTGAGCTTATGCTGCTTTTAACTGTGCCATATGTCATGGTCCTATTCCTGAGCACCTAATAATATACATCCTGTTCGTTGTTTAGGCTCTCAATAAATGTTTATTTAATTGAGTTGAGCTTAAGCCTGGTTGGACTCCGCTGATAACTCTTAGGAACCTCCTATTCTTCCCATTATTTTGAAGCCAGAATAGGCTATATATTTTCCCAACCAGAATCTGGCAACCTTGTGATAATGCCTGAGTACTTATCCTCCTCCACCCAGCATTCCCAAACTGGAGAGATTAGAAGTCATCCACTCTGGGGGAAGGCATGATGAAATAAAATGAGTTGTTTAAAATGGAAATGATATAGCTGATTCCTAACACAACATTGTAAAGCAATTATACTCCAATAAAGGTGTAAAATAAATAAATAAATATTTAAAAATGGAAATGATGACTGGAGATGAAAGGAGAGGACTCTGAATCCTAAAACTCTCGTGGACAGTGATGTGGGAAGATGCCACCGAGATAAAAGTAAGAAATAAAATTTTGTCAGGAGAATTATTATTTCAGAAATTGAAGAAGGCAGGAAACAGAAAAGAAAAACTTAAAAGTTTCTCACGGATTTAATGCAGCTCTTTAGCCAGGAAGGAGAAAGACCAGGGAAATCCTGAAACTCAGGGAATTGAGATGAAGGGATTGGGCTGGAATTCAGAGGACCTTGAGACTGCAGTTTCAAACTGGGGTTGAAAGCGTGGAGAGTAAAAGAACTATGCTTTTTGGGGACCATCGGAGCTGAAATAAACAACTCTGGGCAAAGGTAAGAAAAACTGGATTAGCAAAGATGGCCTGGAAGATGGAAGAACTGACAATGACAAGGCCAATTCTGTCTGAATCTCTGTTATGCTGAAGGGAATGAAGACAAACTTACAGTCACCTCTCTGCATATGATTTTATCCTCAAGATCTTCACACTCTTGGGTAAAGCAATCTCTACACCCTCAACCCATGCTTCTCAAACTTTAAAGTGCACACAAAACCCCTAGGGGCCTTGCTAAAACACAAATTTCAGGGCCTCGTCTCCCAGGGATTCTGATTCAGTAGGTCTGCTGCGAAGCCCAAAATCTGCATTTTTAACAAGCTCCAAGGTGATGCTGATGGTGCTGATGGATGGACTGCATTTTGAGCAGCACTGCTCAGACAGCCAACTTAGTGGGGTGGAGCATTCTGGGCTTGGAGGGCCAAAGCTGTGGGCACAAGAAGGTGTCCTCTTTGAGGGAGACAGCCCCCTCATGCCCCTCATGCCCAGAGATGGCTGCAGGGTGAAAACCACATCATCCTAGTTATCTCCCACACACACCTCGTCTTCATTCTCCACACCTGCAGTTCCTTTAGCTACTTACACGTTTTCTCCAGGTCCTTTGGCTCTGGAAGCAATGATATCAATAGGCCCTGGGGCAGGTCTGTGGCCAGGAGACCCCGTAAGCATTTAGGAGCTGCCCAGGGTTCAGGAGAGGTTTATTCGTGCTGATGTCGGGGACCAGCGATGGGGAGCACTCCCAAGAGTGCAGGAGTCTCCCGATGCTTGCCGGGCCGGCAGTCACAGGCCTTCCGTTAAATGACTTCTTGGCAGGCAGTTGCCTGCCTGCATTTCATCTAACAGACTTCAGCAAAATCAGAGCTCTGAATGCAAAATCATAAGTACTGGAGATGGAACCAGCCTAATATCTCATCTAGGGTCTATCCCTGAGGGCCAGACTAAGAAAAGCAATTACAGTACAAGAACTGAGTCTTCACACATGGGATTTAGAGATTTCATACTGCTTTGAAGGGCTTTTCATCTTTCAGACTGTACCTCCTCCAAATCACAGTGTGTGCAGCGGTTTTAGGCTGTGAAAGAAAACTAGTAAATTCAGGGAAGGAATCCTATGTCCAGACCTGGGATCCTTGGTCAAAGCTACTAACAATACTCACTCTGAGAACATATGAAGGAACTTTCCCTTGGTGGAGTGAAGTTAAATATTTTTTAATCATTTTAATTCTGAATGGTCTTTTTTTTTTTTTTTTTTTTTTTTGCTGAGCTGCGTGGCATGTGGGATCTTAGTTCTCTGACTAGGGATCGAATCCGTACCCCCTGCGTCCTAACCACTGGACCACCAGAGAATTCCCCTTAGTTTTTTCTTGACAGGTTATTAAAGGAATAGAATATGTTGAAGAAGGTAAAAAGTCCCACAGTAACAAGGTTGATTGAAAGAGATTGTTCACGAATCATGGGAGAAAAGGGATGTGTGTTCAGAATTCAAGTTAATTCAATGCTGTAAATGTCAATGGAGCAGCCCCCTGGGCCAGACACTGTGCTATGGAGTGGAGAGCACCAAAACTGAAAAGGAATGATCCCAGATGATAAGAACAATCCTTCACATCTTTCAAGTGATTTATGTCAAAAATTAATTTAAAAAACACTTTTACAACATTTATCTCACTTTATTTTCATAGTTACCTTACAGAGTAGGCACAGAAGTAATTATCATCGTTCTACAGATAAACTGAGATTCAACGGTTAAATTATATGCCCAGGCCTTCATCTTTCATTATTTAGATTTTATTACCAGCTTTTATTATCAAGTGTGTAGTAACGATCATATTGAAATCAGGTTTCATGGTGAAACCCCTCTGTTTGAAATCCCTAGGATTTAAGAAGCTCCAGGACACTAAATATCACCTAACATACAATACAGTTTAGCACTGTATGTTATTCTCCACTTGTCCCCCCTACTATCCCCTGTCATTATTTCTGCCCATGTTTCCCCCTGCTCTGTGCCTGAGAGGTCCACACCTGTAACTACATTACCTAGGCACCTTTTCAGTTGAGTTTGGCCAATGAAAGGAGCCAGCAGACCAAAGCGCAGCAATGGGGAGGGGTAAGGGTATTTCTTTCCTGCTCCCTTGTTTCTCCTTCCTCCATGGCTGCAGCTCTCATTGGAAACTGGGAATACTATTTCCTCCCTTTGCCCTTACGGGTGTTAAATCTTCCTACTCTTGCTAATCTCTGGGTGCCTCACCACCTCTTGTTGGTTCCCTTAATCCCACCCACCCCTCTGCAAGTAGTGCCTTCATTAAAATCTCACCTCAGTTAGATACTGTTTCCCCCTGGGACCCTGAATCATACATACCTCTCTCCCACATAGCCCTAACCTGTACAGATAAATCTAATGCCCAGAGGAACACAGCGAGCCTAAAACATCCACAGTCACAAACTCATGGATTTTTCCCTTTTAATAATTAATGTTTGTTTCTCCGGTGCTTATTTGTCACAACCCTACCTTGGGTCCTTCTTTATTCCTGGCCTGAACTTTTGCGACAGTCTCTAAAGCCTCCTACCTCCAATCAGTTCTAACCAGAGCCTCTGCTACTGGATTAAATTTCCTGATGCACAATTCTGATCATATCACCCCTACCGTGCTTCCCAAGTGCCTACGGCATAAAGTTCAAACCCTTTAGCCCAGCATGTGGTACTCTCCCGTGTGTGTCTGTGCCCTCCATCCCCCAACCCCTCACCAAAAGGTACGATCTTCAATTTGTTTACACCGTTCCCTTAGCCTAGAAAGGCCTCAACTTTAAAACTGTTCACTGACCTCAAGGTCCAGCCCAAATGCTGCTTCCTGCCTGAAGATTTTGTTTCTTAATAAGCAACCACTTTCTCTTCTAAACTCCCATGAGTCTTTTGGCATTTCTTTCTCATGGCACTTAGCATGTTGAACCTCTCAGTACTGTAATGGGTGTCTATCTGATCCCACACCCTATTCTAAGCAGCTTTCCCAGCAGAGGCTGTCTGGTTCATGATGGTCCCCTCATGAAGAGCATGGGACACAGCACAGAGTAGGTCTCAGAAAGTATGTGTTGGATGAATGAAAGCATGAATGGATTCAATTTAACATCCGCTCAGCACCTGTGTGGTTAACCTTTAAAATATTTGAATAATCAGCTGAACAAACTGGCTAATTTATGCTAAATGTCCTATATAAGACACTGTATACAAACACATCTGCACATTTGCCGATTTTATATGACTATCTCTTAATATGGATATATACATTTTAACATATGCCATTTTAAAAAGGATCTCTCTTTGGAGAAAGTGGTACCACACACATAAGCATCTTTAAAAAAAAAAAATCCTAAAGGTTCTAAAGCTGAACAAGGTCCTAGAAGAGGTTTTTGAAGGGCAATTGAATGCATGCAGCTTTGAAATATTCTACTTCTTTCTCATTTCCTATCAGTCAGCCCCATCCTCTCCTTGCATCCAATTTTGTTTAATGAGGCTACTGCAATGTATTTATTTTGGGGTGATTGAATTTAGAAAGACATTCATCTAACACTCAATTGCTGCCACAAGCTGAATGGCTGAATAATAACAGGGGTGATGGCATTAATCCGAGGACAGCTGTTTCTTATCATTTCTAACACACAAAAAAGCTCAGGCCAGGCAGGAGGTTTTGCCTCAGTTGCAAGGTGAGACTGATAGGATCTGAAGCAGAAATGCTTCTGGACAGGTGGAAGTAGACAAGGAGAAAGAAAAAATGCCTCGTGAGGGACTAAATCTTTGGTTTTCAGAACTGTGTCTGTCATGATGTATGAGAGTTGCTTCTGGCCCTTTGGGACGCTCAAGAAATTCCAGTCAAAAGGAGATAATTTGGTAAGGACAGCAAAAGCATCTCTGTGGGTAACTAATCTTTTAAGAAGAGCTTGCAAGTCTGTTGTGAGTAGCTGCAGCTATTAAAGAATAATGATAAAGCTGGCTCACTTTTGCATGGTATGTTATAGTTTACATCACGCTTTCACATTCATCTTCTCAGGCAAGTTAAGCTGGAGTATGGTATGCACCTGGGCAGCCACCCATGTGTCCTGAGACCAGGTTCCCAGGATGCTGAGGAGCCCCTTCCCAAAGAAATCTCCGTCAACATTTGCCTTCTGCAAATGCCCCAAATCATGCCACCATGAAGGCATCACTTCTTTGAACTCAGGTATTTCTACTACTAAAGCAAAAATGTCCCTGGAAATAAGCATGTAGCCAACTCTTGACTCTTCTACACCTGAGTGTGAATGAATTCTCCGCACCTTCTCAGCAGAACAGCTGGCTAAGGTTTTGAGCAGGAAATGAATGTAGTAAGAGAGTAAAAGGAGGTGAGGGACAGACATTGGTGACGCACTTCACTTGCTACAGCTTTTGAGGTAACAGGAAACAGGTAGGGTGGTGTTAATTTCAATACAGGACCTCAGTATAGCTAAGAGCTACAGTAATCTCCACCTACAACCATACACCTTCCAAAGGTGATAAAATGTTACAAGAATTCAATTTTTAAAAACCCCTAAGTTTGAATCATAGTGCATCCTAATATAAACTTATCCATTCATTTTTTTCATCTGTTCATTTATTCATTCTGTAGCTGGTATGTTGAATAACCAGAATTCATGGAATATAACAAAAACACTATTTTAAATCTTCCACCGTCCTTTAAACTTATCAGGGGTGGAATGGGAACAGAGCTTCCTCTGTCACTAGATATAAACTTAAGCATGCCCCTAGGCTTTGGTGGCCACTCCTAAGTAGACACAAGTCCTAGCTTCACTTTAAGTCGCAGTTATGAACAGCTTCAATTTGGTAAATTAAAATATCCGCATCCATGTGATAGTAATAGAAACTTCTAACTTCATTCAGGGGGCTTTCAGGTGGGAAACCAGGATCTAAATCTTCTCTTCCCTTCCTGTTACACTCCCATCTTGCTAAATGAGATTTCTGACTCCTCCTGGAGAGAGGTGGAGAGGGAAGGGCATAAAGGGCTTGCTTGATTGGGACCCTGGTGAGATGGTGGTGTCATACTCTCTAGGCCTGGCAGTTGTCTAAAACTGACTTTCTCTTATGTGATATTATTGTGAGTTCCTCAGAGACCTTCTCTCCTCCTCCAGCCCTGGTGGTCTCTCACTTGAGAGGGTCCCTTAACCTGAGCAAAAACATTCTTTTCAGGCAGGAGTTTCTTCCCCCAGCCCTAGAAAATACTGCAGCCTTCATCCAGCTTCTCCTCTGCTGGGGCCTCTTCAAACTCCCTACTAAATGGATCTAAGGGGCATCCCACACTGGCTCTCCCCTGCGGGGCCCATATCTGCTCCTTGGAGCTTTCTTTGCCTGAACCAATTCTGGGAGTGTTGGCCAATCCGGAAGCAGCAGCAATCTCCTTTGCTCTGCTGCCAAAGCATCAGCCAGCCCTGCTCTTTTCCTGTAAATTTATAGGGAGGGAGTCAGACCCGGTCCCCGGGGCCCATAACTGCAGGAAACACAGCTCAAGCTCTGAGTGGTCTTGTTGCAGCGAGGTGAGGGGGGCACCCACATCCCTTAACCCTTGGGGCCACAAGTGGCACTTATACTCACTGCTCCCTCCAAAGAAATCCTCTTCAAAAGCTTCCAAGAGTGGCATCTTTGGACCCTCGATGGCAGTGACAGTGCAAGAGTCATGTAACCACTTTTCTGCTAAATTTTTTTGTTGGTTCTTCTGGATGGTCTCCCCCACAACTTTGGATATCTGATAGCTATTATGTCTTGCTTCTCTGTGGGAACTTTCAGTCTAATGCTATGTTACAATTCATTCACGTATCCAGCCAGCAATTGTTGAAGGTCTACCCCAGTGTAGACTCTGCTGTTCCCTACTTCTTTCCCTCTTAATTTATTCTCTTCTTCACCTTCCTGCTATCAGTGTTATGATGTTATATCGATTATTCTCTTTCTCCCTTCCTCCCTCCCCACAAATTTCCAGCTGTCACTGTACATACACGTGAGAAAATGTTTTCACTTTCTGTACCAAAATGGTTAACAAGCAAACTGAGAAAACTGCAATGATGAAAATACTAGATGTCAGATTATCTTACAAGCATAATAATTTTTTTAACGCAAAGCCTAGAATGTTGTCTATTTGGATTGGAGTTCTTCAAAGTTCAAGTTGCAAAGTTCTTGCAAAGCTCTTGTAAACACCCACTCTTTAAAATGTTATAGAAAGAAGGTGCTTTATCATGTGTTCCTAGTAGAGCCTGGAGTAGTAGGAAACAAGATCAGGATAAACTGGGGTCAGGAAGGAATTTAATTATTGCTAAAGACACAACGTAACTGTGCCATACTTTCTGTAGCATATAAATACAGGCACAGGAACGGGATAAAATAAAAACAGGGGGTGAAAGGAATACCAAGGGTTCTAAAACGACCCCACCAGACAACTAGAACATCTAACAGGATTTCTGAAATATAGAACAGCTGTCTACTTCGTTAAGCCCTTGAATCCCTACCCCGAATAGCTTTTTAAAATAATCATGATGATTGATAGCTAACATTTACGTCGGGCTTTCTCTGTTGCGGGTGCTGGACTAAGGTATTTATCGTATGTGTTATTTAATTCTCACAACAGTCCCAAAAGAAGATAGTATTTATTCCCATTTTATAGATGAGGAAAATAAATAAGCTTCAGTGATTAAGTCTTTTTTTTAAATAACAGTGAACATTCTTTTCTTTTTTCTTTTTTAAATTTATTTTTGTTTTATTTTTTTTTGGCCGCGCGGCATGTGGGATCTTAGTTCCCCGACTCGAACCCACGCCCCCTGCATTGAAGTGCGGAGTCTTAACCACTGGACTGCCAGGGAAGTCCAAAGCACTTGTCTTAAGCTGTGTGCCTTGTAAGTGGTGAAACTGCTAGTCATGCCCGGCTCCCAGCAATGCCAGAGCCACTGCTCCTTCCACTATGCTGTGGCCCTCTGACTGGAGGCAGATAAAAGTGAATGTTTCACACTCTTGCACTGCTGGTGGGAATGTAAATTGATACAGCCACTATGGAGAACAGTAACAGTATGGAGTTTCCTTTAAAAACTACAAATAGAACTACCATACGACCCAGCAATCCCACTTCTGGGCATATACCCTGAGAAAACCATAATTCAAAAAGAGTCATGTACCCATCTCCTAGAGAAATGGAAATAAAAACAAAAATAAACAAATGGGACCTAATGAAACTTAAAAGCTTTTGCACAGCAAAGGATACCATAAACAAGACCAAAAGACAACCCTCAGAATGGGAGAAAATATTTGCAAACGAAGCAACTGACAAAGGATTAATATCCAAAATTTATAAGCAACTCATGCAGCTCAATAACAAAAAAACAAACAACCCAATCCAAAAATGGGCAGAAGAACTAAATAGACATTTCTCCAAAGAAGATATACAGATCGCCAACAAACACATGAAAGAATGCTCAACATCATTAATCATTAGAGAAATGCAAATCAAAACGACAATGAGATATCATCTCACACCGGTCAGATTGGCCATCATCAAAAACTCTAGAAACAATAAATGCTAGAGAGGGTGTGGAGAAAAGGGAACCCTCTTGCACTGCTGGTGGGAATAATGTAAATTGATACAGCCACTATGGAGAACAGTATGGAG
>NC_041222.1:27310412-27322389 GCF_002837175.3 Physeter macrocephalus
AAAAAAAAAAAAGTGAATGTTCCACTCCTAATTTTGCCTATTTGTGTAAAAGCGAAGGAAAAGGAATTTCGGTATCAACTGAAAGCGGTTACTTTTTTTTTTAAGAGCTATCTTAACTTTAGTGGCCATTTGACTGGTCTTTGTGTTAGTGAAAGCTCCAGCATTCACAACGACCCTCTGTTACAGAGCAGGCATGGACTGCAGCTGCCAACAGCCTCCTAATTATCTTCTATTGAGGAAAGTACCACAGTGCCAATTCCAGGATGTGGGGGGAAGAGGGGGACAAAAGGATCTTGGAATACAGGTTGGTTTTTTTTTTTTTTCTTATTTACTCAGTGCCAATTAGCACCTACAAAAAGCAGTATGTGAGAAGTGAGCACCTTCATTATAGTATCAAGCTAATCCACCAAGACAACTTGGCAGGGTCCCCATATATGACTGTATCCCTTTGGATTCAATTTCTTTGTAGCCTTCATCTTCCCCCATCTCTACATGAATAAACCCTCCCTTCCCTCTCTCCCACCCTCTTTTTCCTCCCTCTACAAATATTTATTGAGCACCTACTATGTGCCAAGCGCTGGGCTTGGTACAAAAATATAACAGGGATTAAGCCTTGGTCCCTGCCCTCAAGGATCTTCTAGTCTAGGAAATATATCAGACATATAAGCAAACAATTACAATACTGGGTTGTGAATACCACCATGGGGGTTGGGGGTGGGAGGTGCAGGCAGGACACAAGTCACAGAGGAGGAGAAATCAGGGAAGATTTACATGAAAAAATGAAAACTTTCCCAGTCTTTCCTGCTTGGAATATATTCATCCCCACTCCAACGTGAATTTTATTCCACTTTGGAGCTCTGTCATAGAACCTTGTGGCATTTTGGCTTACGTTAGTCACTTTGGGCTGGGTTTATCTCCTCCATTCCATTCAGTATAATTCACTCTGCATGAGGATCGTGCTAGCTATGCTGTGGGAGAGGAAAATGACAAAGTCAATCCCAGGACCAGTTCCTCGGGAGACTGGCTGGAGGAAAACTCAGACGTGAGAGAAGGATAAACCAAGTGCAATGCAGGATAACATGGGATTGATGACATCGCAACAGAGGAAGCCAACATCATGGGATGCTTTAGGGCAGAAGTGGCACTGGAGACGAGTTTTGAAAGGTGGGCAAGATCTCTCTAGTCAGAGATGGGAAGGGAAGCCATGCTGTGCCTTGTAACAGATTCAGGGAAACGGGAAGATGAGGAGAAAACGAAGACAGTGTGTTTCAGGAAACTGTAGTAGACCAATAAGGCTGGCATGGAGGAGAGCAGTAAGTTAGAGGAAAACCTGGAAGGGTTAATCTGGGCCAATCTGTAGGGTCCTTAATATTGGTAAGATATTTGTACTTAATGTGTAGGCAGTGGGAAGCCATTTTGAGTGAAGTGCTATATGACCAAAGTTTGTTTCTATGGATTGTGGCTGAGGAAACACAGGAGATGGGGAGACCAGTTAAGAGATGATTACAATAGTGCATATGAGAGGAACTGTAGGTGCCTACAAGAAGTGGGAGTAGAGATGGAGAACTGACACCCTTGAGTCAGGGACTGAGTGTCACCCATTTGTGTCCCCATAATGTCCAGCACTGTTTCCTGCCCTAATTGTTTCACAAATATTTCTGAAATTGAACTGTATTAAAGATTCCATTTGAAAGTATGAAGTTATGTCTTGCAGGTTGTTGTCCTTTTTGTTTTAATCCTGTCACCTAAGTTATCAAGTTTCAAGTCACAGAAGGTTCCGGCCCAAGGCTATCATTATCTGGCATGTACGTGGCACCTCAGGGAAGTGGCACCTCATTCACCGTCCTTAATTAGCTTATGCACCATTTTAATTGGTCTGTAGCTGTCTGTGTGGACAGACCTAGTTTCCTTTCTGGACTCAACTGGGGCTGCCCCACCCTTTCCTGCCAGCTCAGGCATCTGGAATGTCACTGGCTGAGAAGACTCAGGAGTCTGCTGAGCTACAACGCATGCAAGGAATGGGCTCTCTGGGGAGCACTAATGACCTGTGGGCTGCTGGCACCACATCAGGGCAAATCTCCAGTAAACTCACCAGTCCCTTTAGACAGGCATTTCTAGGAAAGGAGGGAGGAGGGTACAGCAGAGGCAAACTGTAGGGACTATCCATGGTATGACCCTAGAATTCTAGATGAAGCCTGATAGTTACATCAGTAGGGATCCGTTAAAATGGTTAAGATGATCCCTTAAAATAGTTCAGATGACCCATCTAGAAAGTAACCCACCCCAACAGATGGCTTAGAATTATGGAATTAATGAGGCTGCAGTGTCTTCCACATCCAAAAAAGGGGTCAGACTGGATTGAGGTCAAGATCTCAATTTAATCAAAATATATTAATGGCTAATTTTATTGAGCATTTACTATGTGCCAGATACTTTTGTAAGCACTACAGTTATATTAACATATTTGATTCTCACAACAATCCTATAAAGTGAGTATTATCATCTTTTTTTAGGTAAGTACTATTATTTTCCTCATTTTACAAGTGAGGAGAAAAGGCACAGAGAGGGTGTGACTTGTCCCAGGTGACACAGCTGACAGGTGGTAGAACCTGAATTTGAGTGCAGACTGTCCGGCTCTAGCATGTAATGAATGCAACACTTTTCCTGCCTTTCTCTTGTCTCTTGTTCTCACACTCTGACCAGCAGGATTGGAGGACAAAAAAGGCCTGAATTATAACAGCTCATTCTGAGACATGAATGTATTGAGGGTCAGCATGGCACAATGGGAAAAGCTTGAGTTTTACATCAAACCAAACTGCCTTAGAATCCATTTCCAACATATATTAGTGAGTGACCTTGGTCAAGTTACTTAACCTCTAAGGGTTACAGTCTCTTGGGTGGAGGTTGGAGGCAATACAATCTTCAAGCTTGTTAGGAGCAAAATAATATCCCTAGCCCCGACCTGGCACAGGGTGGTACTCATTAATGGTCATTATCACAAAGGGAGATGTTCTCTGTAAAGTCTGGGGCAAGGAAGCAAAGAGTGAGAATGTATCTTCCTATATCCAGCAGTGCTTAGAGGAAAGAGCGTTTACTAAGAGGGGCCATTCACCCCATCTTCCCTGTGGCTTGGTGGCAACATCCTCAGGGATACCAGCCCCCTCTTTCCCAACTCTGGGCTCACCCCTGGGCCTTCCAGTCTGTGATCTGGTCTTTGTTCCTATTGCTCCTGCCAGCTCTGCCCACAGGGGTCTGTCTAATCCCATTGTTCTGCCTCTTTGAGGTAGGCATAGGATTGGGCATTTCTACTGCTAATCAAGCCCTGGTTCTGACACTAGAATTCTCCATCACGGCTTTCATGTTAAACCTCAACACTTCACTTCTCTGCACGACCTTCAAGTGGATAAATTAAACATTAGTGTAATTTGATTTTTCTTTTCAATGTATGTAGAATTTAAAAGAAAACTCTTCTATTACATGGTGAAGGAGTAGAATATACTAGAAAGTGGCCTGGGATCTGAGCTCTGTTTCTGCCTCTTGTTAACTGTGTGACAATGAGCAAGTCCAATCCCTGCCCTCTTTACCTCTTGAGGTAAAGAATTTCATCTTAGAATGATAACAGACATGAACATGTGTTTTGATTGCAAAAAAGCACATGAATGGAATGGAAAGGTTATTATCACTGAGGCTTTATCTAGTTTGTGACAATCTGACAATGTTAAATATAAGATTGTTCTAAGCCACTGGAGGCTTGGTGTGCCCTAGAATCTCGAGACTGGAAAGTTGTCAGTGCTAGGGGCAACAGTGAGTGATCCTGAAAGAATCAGAAATGAGATTGTCCTCTTAAGAGTTAAACTGGGACATCAACACAACATTGATTACAGCAGAGATTTGCTAAGTCATCCTAAAGAAACAGAATGGTTCTCAGACCAGGAGAACTTGATGAAATCCGACTGGAAATGTTAATATAGTTAAAGAAGGCAAGTATCAGTCAGAAGGGAGCCATGAAAATGCAAGGAAAGGGGGTCAGACTTATCACTGTCCATCTAATACCATACAGGGAAGAGGGGTTCTGGTTTAAAAGGTGACCTAGGTAATTATGGTGACAAGTACCTGCCTATTAGAGAGGACTAGGGTAGATGTCTCTAAACATTCTTTTAATGAGTTCCCCTTGTCCTAAACTCCAAGTTTATCAAGGAACTGATTGCAGTGTGGCTTCTCATGTAGATCCACCTATAGGAAATGACTACCTAGCCATTGGACTTGGGCATCCTTGGGCAATATATTTCTTGTGAATTAACAAACTGATACCTAATTATAATATGACTTCTTATGTGGTCTGCTTACAGGGCTCTAGTCATAGGACTTGAGCATTTTATACCTTTAGCAATGCTAGTTTTCCTTGTGAATTACTAAATTAGCATCCTGGTTACACACAGTAGCCTTGTGAGATTAGGTTAACCTTTGAGTGTGGATAAACAGATTTTCGAGCCTGACAGACAAAGGGCAAGAACCTGGACCCTATGAGATCCCTGGTAATTATACCCTACTGTGAGGACCTTTAGGGAAACAGCCAGCTGGCCTTCTCCTGGAGTCATCCAGTCCTTGTCATTGTCCACGCTATATCTTTTGGAACATTGTGAAAGGAACTGACCCCCATGCAATGCAGGGATCCCCTCTGTGGCAAAGCTTACCAACAGATGAATAGGTCCAAACACTTTATCCTGCCTGTCTCAGTGGGATCCCAGCCCGCTTTCCCCATGTTATGTCCCATCACTCCTCTACATTCACTCTGAATTCCAGACTTGGTATCTTTGTTCATGCTGTTCATCTCTGGCTAGAATAACCTTTTCACCCCCCACCCCTTAGTTCCACATGCCAAATCCCATCTTTGATTCGGTACTCAGGTCAGGTGCCCTCTCTTACATAACCACTTCCACGATTGCTATTCCATCTCTGAAGTCCATAGCTCATTTCCTGTTCACTTGCATTTTTACCTTATGTTAGAATCCTGCTGTAAGTGAGATCTCCAAGAATTCCAGAAATAAAAGTCATCTCTCTGCTCAGGGAATTTTTCCCTTATAGGAAAAATCTTCCTGGGAAATCAGATTCTTTCTGACTTTCATTTATTTATCCAGTCATTTAACGAATATTTACTGAGTACCTCTATGTGCCAGGCAATGGGTTACACGGATGAATAAGACTGACACGTCTTCTATCCTCATTCAGCTTCTGGTCTAGTGGGGAAGAGAGATGCTAAGAAACAATAAATTACAGCTGTGATAAGTGCCGTGTAGGAGAAGTACGTAGTACTGTGAGAGTACAGATGAGGCTTTTCCAGGAAAAGTTACATTTACGCTAAAACCTGAAGATAAGTAGGAGTCAGGCAGGAGAAGAGGAAGAGGTTCTTGAAAAGAGTATGAGTTGAATGATCTCAATGGCCAGTGTCACTGAGCTATGAAAGCCTGATGTCCTCAGTCCCTGGTCCATTACCTTGTATTCAGATCATGCTAGGAACAAATTCACAAATATTCTTCCTTTGACTCCCTGTCTTCTAGCTCCAGGCAGACCACCCCCTTTACACTAACAGTCATCACAGTTGCCAAAGCATGTTATGATTTGTTATACTTAAGCTTTCCTAGTTATACTTATATCCCCATTAGCCAATTGATCTTGTTTCATGTTAACTTTTCCTAATTTCAGTCTCAAAGGCTAACATTAACTTCATGCTCTAGGAGTTCTTATTGGCAATCTCATATACCACCTGTAAGACACATAAGTCTTTGCTTTGTTCAGTACTGTAGAGCACTCAGTGCTATGATACCTCAATATACAGTCAGCCCTCTGTATCTAAAGGTTCTGCAGCCACAGATATGGAGGGCAGACTATACTATTTTATACAGACTGTACTGTCCTATCTTATACCAGGAACTCGAGCATTCTCAGATTAGGTATCTGTTGGGGTGGGGTGTGGGACAGAGGTCCTGGAACTAATCTCCCATAAATACTGAGGGACGACTATATTTTCATTGGATGGATGGATGGATGAATGGATTTTATCTTCCCTCTTACATCTGTGCTAAAAGCACAGTACTTGTCTAGTTCATATTTGGGGTCCTCCAGCACTTAGCATAATGCCCCACATAGGGTAGGTAATCAATCAATAAATTATTTGAAAATGAAAAGTCATCTGGCCTTTCCTTGAACTTTTCCATGTCCAGGAAGAACTCCCTGCTTTTTCAGGCATTGGCTCCATAGTTGAACTGCTCCAGCTGTTGAAGTTCTTCCCACTCTTGGGCTAACGTCTGCCTCCCCATTTGTCCTAGTTATGCCCTCTGGGCCCATGAAGAACAAATCAGCAACTTCTGCCCCACGGCAGCCCTTCTAGTGCTGGAGACGGAGACCAGGTTCCCTGCAATCACAAACAGGACGCCTCTCCAGTGTGAAATCAAGTGCTTTACGACCTTTGGAGTACTCCTAACATACATCAAAGGAGGACACATCCCTCACAGGTTTGTGGGGTGCTCTGAACACACACAGAGGCCGCTGTGCGAGCAGGTTCTCTCTCCAGGTCAGGGACCCAGACCAGAACTGACCGTGAAAACAATAATTAATGTTTACTTCACAATGAATTATAGTTTACTGGTTAATCCACACAATACCCCTGGGATATAGGTCAGGGTTTCTAGTCTATAAATGGTAGAGGGAATGATGCAGAAGACAATTGAGTGCTGGGGTTTCAGGGACCCAAGAGCCCATATCCAGGCTGACCCACCTGCAATCACTGCTGATGTCTCTCCTCGGCAAGAGAATCACTTTGGGTCCAATCTCATTTCACAGCTTGCTGATCTGTGAAATGCTACAAATTCTAGGATGAGGGGTAAGGGGAGAAGAGCATACAGAGACAGACATCATTACTCTGTGCCCAGCTCTATGTACTGAAACATGTAAAAAATGTTTCCAAATATAATACCTTACACATAACAGGCCTCAAACTGTGCATATAGGTTTGCTATTATTTAAAATAAGAGAACTGTTAGCTAGAGGCTCAAACATCTATTTGTTACACATAGATTTTATTGTAGCCTGATTTACCTGAATCCTCTTTGAACTGATACACTGGGTCACAAAGAGTCTGCTAAGATAATTAAATATATTTAATTTCATTGATTTCATTGTATTGTAAATGCACAAGACATTTTCAATGATTCCTTCTGTTAAATAAAGAATCCTTTCCGGGACTTCCCTGGTGGCACAGTGGTTAAGACTCCACTCTCCCAATGCAGGGGGCCCGGGTTTAATCCCTGGTCAGGGAACTAGATCCCACATGCATGCCGCAACTAAGAGTTCACATGCCACAACTAAGGAGTCAGAAAGCTGCAACTAAGCAGCCCCTGAGCTGCAACTAAGGAGCACACGTGCCACAACTAAGGAGCCCATGAGCCGCAACTAAGGAGCCTGCCTGCTGCAACTAAGACCCAGCATAACCAAATAAATAAATTAATTAAATAAATATTTTTTTAAAATAAATTAAAATAAAGGGTACAACTCAATGGTTTTTGTTTTTTTCTAAATAAAGAATCCGGGCTTCCCTGGTGGCGCAGTGGTTGAGAATCTTCCTGCCAATGCAGGGGACACGGGTTCGAGCCCTGGTCTGGGAAGATCCCACATGCCGTGGAGCAACTAGGCCCGTGAGCCACAACTACTGAGCCTGCGCGTCTGGAGCCTGTGCTCTGCTACAAGAGAGGACGCGATAGTGAGAGTCCCGCGCACCACGATGAAGAGTGGCCCCCGCCTGCCGCAACTGGAGAAAGCCCTCGCACAGAAACGAAGACCCAACACAGCCACAAATTAATTAATTAATTTTTAAAAGAAAGAAAGAAAGAATACTTTCCACATCATTTTATAATTTGAATAAATGCCTTCTTTAAATTGGATTTTCAAGTATGAGGTTTCCTCCAAGCAGTGATTCTTAAGCTTTTGGGAGATTTTGATTCCTTTGAGAATCTGGTGACCACTACATAGACTCTCCCAGAAGAACACACAGATTCACATATGCACAAAACACTGCACAAAATTCAGGGTGTACAAACTCAAAGTAAAGATCAGAAAAGAAGCTGGCCCCTCATGAGGCTTTGTAGCCATTGTAAGGGCTTTGATTTCCACTCTGAGTCAGATGAGAAGCTGCTGGAGGGTTCTGAACTTTCATTTTAACAGGGGCAGTCTGGCTACCTGGAAGAGAATAGACTTGAAGGGGGCGAGGGCAGACCGAGGTCACAGCAGCCATCCAGCTGAGAGAGGACGGTAGTTTGAACCAGGTAGTAGCAGTGGAGGAGTGAGAAGTGGTCAGATTCTGATATAGTTTGAAGGTGCAGCATCAGGATTTGCTAACCAGATGGGATGTGGTGTGTGAGCGAAAAGAGAGGAGTCAAAGATGACTCCCAGGCTTTCGGCCTGAGCATCGTGAAGGCTGCAGTTGCCATCACCTTTGATGAGGAAGACTGAAGGGGTGGAAGTTTGTTGGAAGAAGGGGAAGGAGAAGACGAATGTTAGCAGCCAAGTTTTGGACACTTTAAACTTGAGATGCCTATTAAATATCCAAACAGAGAGGTTGAGTAGACAGTCGATGTCTGGTCAGAAATTCTAGAGAGAAGTTGGGCTGTAACAATATTCATCTGTAAAATTAGAATAATAATATAATAATGCCTACGTAAGAATACTTATTATTGGGAGTATTAAACAAGACAATGCATGTAAAACTCAGGGCAGGACCTGGCACACAACATGCCTTTGATACATTTTAACTATTGTTTTTACTCAAACTTAAATACTCTCAGTATTTCTATCATTACTGTAAAGTTATGAGTGTGGTTGCTTTTCAGATTGACAAGTTGTTTCTGATGACATTTCCTGGGCATGATTTGCAAATGAAAACAAGGCAGTGCAATGGCAGTGCCTTGGAATTAGTTTCTAGCCCCCAGAGTTTAAAATTTGGAAGGCTTCTGCACACATTCAATAATCTTCACAGGTAGGTTATGTCACGTTTCTTAAATGATCAGTGTGTTATTTCATCAATCCAGAATTTACTTCATTTTGAAGAGGATTTGATGTGAAGAATGAGGCAATTTATCAGAGAAAATTGAGTATCAGCAAGAAGCCTGCAGGGAAACATTCCCAGCCCATTCGTGTGGCCCCTGTGACATGAATGTGACATGAAGGAAGCATGAGAATTGACTGACTACCCTGTCTCGACTTCAGTAGCTACAGATATTATCACTGGTCATAAGCTCATCTGGCTCCTTTTAAAGCTGATTCACAAAACCCACAACCCATGTCTTCCTGAAATGGCAAGCTTCTTAGGGGAATTTTCCTTGAGGAAGCACACCCTTGCTATCTCTTATTAATTTACTCAGTGATCTTTAGCTCTTTTATGTTGGGAAGGTGGAAACAAGAGCTGGCATGGTTTTCTAGAAAAATGGTACAGATGAACCGGTTTGCAGGGCAGAAATAGAGACACAGATGTAGAGAACAAACGTATGGACACCAAAGGGGGAAAGTGGGGGTGGTGTGGTGGTGGTGGGATGAATTGGGAGATTGGGATTGACATATATATATTAATATATATTAATATATATATATAGACATATATATATATGGTGGTGGTGGTGGGATGAATTGGGAGATTGGGATTGACATATATATATTGATATATATTTATATATATATTGACATATATATTAATATATATATTAATATATAAAATGGATAATTAATAAGAACCTGCTGTATAAAAAATAAATAAAATTTAAAAATTAAAAAAGAAACAAGAAATAAACACATTTTTTAAAAATTTTAAGAAAAGAAAAAAAAAAAAGAGCTGGCATGGTTTTATCACACACTCCCAGATCTTTGAAACAATGAGCTTCTAACATCAAAACCTAAACAATGTCTCATCCTTTTTATGTCTCTTTGAATTCTGACTATAATTTCTTGATCCTGTAATTCCCTTCAATATCTATGACAGGCCTAATGCTCAATAATTGTCTATTTATATTCCTCCTAATCTCCATCTGTATCCAAAGGAATGAGGTAATGAAGCCATTCAAACAGTCCAAAAATGCTTCTGTAACAAACAGATGACTAAGGTTGAGTACAGTCACAGGTCTCGTTTGATGGCTTCAGCAATAGCAGCACAACAACACAGACACAGGTAGATGGACCAGTGAGGGGAGAGAGAGCAAAGGACACACAAGAAAGGCTCCTTCCCCAAATCCTTGCTTTCCTCCATCTGTAAATGTGGTCACATAAACTGAGCTGATTGCTGCTAAAGAGCAGGGCAATGCTCAATTAAATTTCATGAAACACCAATTTCATTCCTTCTCCTTGATTCTTTCGCAAGTTTCTACTAATCACTACAGTCACAGTGACCGTGTTTCAAGCAGATCTCCAGGGGTGAGAAAACAACTCTCCTCCCTCCCTTCCCCCGAGAGTCAGGAGATGATACCTCAAGGACTAGGGTCCTACAGAACAGCAGGACATGTGAGAGGCTGACCGGCTCCCCCCTACATCTGTGGTTCCCTACCAGCACCCCACTCCAGCCTCTGTCTGGCTGTGTGCCCCAGAACTCTAGGTGGAGGAAAGCTAAAAGATCCAAGAACTGATAACTCTAAATGGAGCCCGTCAAGTAGATCTATGGCAAAAACTTAATGAATTTGTACCGTGTCTGTTTTTCTATTTTAAAGGAGATTGGTGGTGGTGGGGGGTGTTCTATTAATTTTTAGAGTAAATTTTAGTTTTCTATTTTCCAGCCAAGCTAAGGGGGAAAGGATTGACTTTTGTCCATATTCAGGCATGGTGGTAACAGAGGAAAAGGCTATCTAGCAAGAGCAGTTTATACTCCAACATCTCTTTGGCTTTAAAACTCAGAACTCAAGCCCATCAGAAAAATACAGGTGTTTCTTTGTCCTTGGGCAGCATGACTATAAAATTTATCATTCAAACCAGGCTACTTTTTAGAGTGAAACAAGGCAATTTAAATAATGCCACCAGTATAACAAGCATAAACTGGGACTATCCAGGCAAACCAGGCATCACCTTCATTGCTCATCACCAAATGAATCCTAGCCTACCAAAATTGCTTCATCACTCAAGAAACTTGACCCCAAAGCTGGTTCCATGGCTAACACAGAGAATAAATGTTCTCTCCTCCCTACTGGGAGAAATAGGTCCTAGTGTTATATGAACATAAGAACAGACGTCTTTCTTTTTCTCCTTTCTCTTATCCAACAATCTCTCTAGCCATTTCAATTCCAGAGTTCTTTCCCAAGTTCTGTCTACTCAGCCTTTCCACCACTTTAGCCCTACATTCTTTTTTTTTTTAACATCTTTATTGGAGTATAATTGTTTTACAATGTTGTGTCAGTTTCTGCTGTATAACAAAGTGAATCAGCTATACATATACATATATCCCCATATCTCCTCCCTCTTGCGTCTCCCTCCCACCCTCCCTATCCCACCCCTCTAGGTGGTCACAAAGCACCGAGCTGATCTCCCCGTGCTATGTGGCTGCTTCCCACTAGCCATCGATTTTACATTTGGTAGTGTATATATTTCCATGCCACTCTCTCACTTGGTCCCAGCTTACCCTTCCCTATCCCCGTGGCCTCAAGTCCATTCTCTACGTCTGTCTTTACTCCTGTCCTGCTGCTAGGTTCTTCAGAATCATTTTTTCTTTTTTTAGATTCCATGTATATGTGTTAGCATACGGTATTTGTTTTTCTCTTTCTGACTTACTTCACTCTGAATGACAGTCTCTAGGTCCATCCACCTCACTACAAATAACTCAATTTCGTTGCTTTTTATGGCTGAGTAATATTCCATTGTATATACGTGCCACATCTTCTTTATCCATTCATCTGTCGACAGACACTTAGGTTGCTTCCATGTCCTGGCTATTGTAAATAGAGCTGCAATAAAC
>NC_041222.1:27323024-27334193 GCF_002837175.3 Physeter macrocephalus
GTATGGTGTTAGGAAGTGTTCTAATTTCATTCTTTTACGTGTAGCTGTCCAGTTTTCCCAGCACCACTTATTGAAGAAGCTGTCTTTTCTCCATTGTATATTCTTGCCTCCTTTATCAAAGATAAGGTGACCATATTTGTGTGGGTTTATCTCTGGGCTTTCTATCCTGTTCCATTGATCTATATTTCTGTTTTTGTGCCGATACCATACTGTCCTGATTACTGTAGCTTTGTAGTATAGTCTGAAGTCAGGGAGCCTGATTCCTCCTGCTCAGTTTTTCTGTCTCAAGATTGCTTTGGCTATTCATAGCCCTACATTCCTGATCCAGAAAGTTCATCGAGAGATCTGAAAGTTATATAACCCATCTCCTAAATCCAATTAGTGGCAGTGAGCTGAATTTTAAGACTCCACAATAGAGACAATAGGATTGAGAATTAATCTCGTCTGGCCCTACAAAGTAGGACAGGGGTCCTAAGGCAATTTCCTGGCTCCTATCAGATAGGTAGCCTTTCCCAGTACTAGCATGGAGCTCCTCCAGGGCATGGAATGTGAACAATACAACTCTGTATCCACAGTGGCCAGTACCCAGTACAGGGCCTGGTGCAGTGAGTTTCCGTAAATGCTATGAAAGAAGCAGCCTGCTTCTTCACACTCCCAGCTCTGGGCTCCTGTGTACCCATGGTTTTCCTTCCTGTTTCTGTTCAATGAGAGGGAATCCTGCCCACGATCCCACATCAGCTGGCTGGACTGGGCTTCTGCTGCCGGCCCCCAGGGACTGGCTAGCATTCTGCTCCTCTCAAGTACTGTGCTGAGTCAAAGAGAGCCTGCCACAGACTCCAGGTGGGCACAGGCTGAGTCTGCTTGGTTCCATTCAGTTCAGGAACACTCAACAAAGTCCATTACCTTCCCAGCCCCAGATCGGATGCTAGAGATACAGAATGAGAGTTGTATATGACCTTGAAAGGTTAGAGATGCACCAGGGCACAGGTAGTTAACAGCAACGACTCTGCAGCCCAACTACCTGAGTTTGTATCCCAGCTTTACAGTTACCACCTAATTTTCCTTGGGTGAATATTTAACCTCTGTACCTGAGTTTTCCATTTAGAAAATGGAAATAAGAGAGCCTGCCTCAGAGGGCTGGTGTGAGAACTATTAATAGTATAATTCTGATTATAATCATTATGATTTGGAATCCTGCTTGACACAGAGTAAATACTCAGCAAATTTAATTATTACTATTTTTGTGTTTTGGCTCCTCTTCCTGGAGGCCCATTTCTGCACCTGGCTGGTCCCCTCATTTCTCAGGAGGTGCTTTTCTTTGCTCCTGGCCCACCTCAATTCTGAGAGCTAAAAATGGCACTTCTCCACACCAACATTTGGCTTGTGCTTTGTCCACTAGGATTCAAATCCAAACACCTTCAAGAAGTTAAGCGATTATGCATCTATCTTTTCAGAACCAAAGTGAATCATTACACAAGCATTTTTCTAAGAAGCTGAGGAAACTCTTGGTGAACACAAAGGAAGGACCAGACTTGAAAGGAGTCACCTTGAGCCAGAAGCTCGAGTTCCCAAGCACACCTTGTGCTCATGTATTTCCAGTTCTTTCAGGGACAAAGATGGGAGTTTCCATACACCTCTCAGAAATTCTGACACCAGTGAATCATGACCAAAAAGAATATTCCCAGGATTTTTAAAAATCATAATGTTATTTTTTTCTTTATCACCCTAAGTTCTCTGCCAAGTACTAGAGCTAATCAACTAGAAACAGTTGGTTATGAGTATTTATTCAATTAAGCACATATATATATACTTTTCTTTATGCTTCCCAAGGAGTCTTTAATCCAATTATCAAAGCCACTACCACCCATTTAAGAATTCAGAATAAACTGGATTTTTTTACTTGGCTAAGGCAAATCTGAATTTCTATGACTTGATGGTTCATAACCTCAAAAAATCTCAATTCACCCACTTAACAGTTCCGTTCAAAAACACTGCACTGCTGTCATGCCTGCCTCAGCTAAGTTCCAGGTGGTACTCTTTGAATCATTTCCAACACTTAAATTTTGGATAATTTCATTGCAAAGAAAATGATCAAAATTATTGGTCAATAAACATAAAAACTTTCCCCAAATGTGGTAATTTTACTGTTAAGTGAAAATTAACACTTCTCTGCCACCCACCTACCCCCACTCCAATCTTTGGAAATGCTTCCTTCTGACAGACCTGACTTAGAGCCTTAAGACACAATGGTGAGCTACTGTGCCCCAGAGGTCTCTACTTCCAGGGTGACTTAAAGCGAATCTCTGTCCTAGCTTGGTTCCCTTTTGCTGAAGACTGTTGAAGGCCTGGAACTGATGGGTCAGTTGCCACATGCACCTAATACACACTTACCTGCTTCCTTCCACTGATGTCTGCAGTCTTCACACTGATCACAGAATCCCAGAGCATCAATCCTGGAAGGGATTTTGGAGCCCAGTCAATCCAAACCCTCATTTATAAATATGGACACTGGAGCCAAAAAGAGGAAGACACTTGTTCAAGGTCACACAGCTCATTAATGAAAGAGCTGGGACTAGAATTGCTGAATGGGAGATTCATCTCCCTGTGGTGTCATTCTTCTTCCAACCGGTTCCCATGTTCTCTGCCCTAGTTGGCTTTCGTGCACTTGACACACAGTCCACACTCTCCTGAGGTGTGCCAGCAGCCTGTAAGGCTCACCCAGAGTGAACTAACGTAGCTCAGCTGGCCCAGGGCTCTTTACCTGCAGAGGAATGAGTGTCATGTGACTCTCTTGGAAACACACACTGTGTTGGGACGCACGCGATGTTCATGTGTATCCATCATTGCATGTCTGCCAAGTCCATCAGGTTGAGAAGCAAGCAGAGCCTATGAGTCATTTATAATGTCTGAGACTTTTAAGTTCCTTTTCCAAGCCTATAATTTCAAGTTACCCTACAACAAAAGCTTTGGTACTGTTCCCCAAAATCAACTTATTTAACAATAAACATAACTTAGGAGATACTTACTGAACAGTTCCCATTTGCTAGGCACTATGTTAGCATCAGAGATTTAAAAATGAGCAAGACATGACTGCTATCCTTTTTAAGTGGCAGAGAAGTACACAATGGCAAGATATTGTGCTAAGTGCTTTGACACCTTGACGGGAGTAGGAACATGTGTGTCATGTAGACACACAGAAGCAGCAGCTAAGCCAGCACAGTAGAGTTAGTGGAGGCTTTTTTTAATTTTTAATTTTATTTATTTTTAATTTATTTCTTCCAATTTTACTAAGATATAATTGACACACAGCACTGTATACGTTTAAGGTGAACAGCATAATGATTCAACTTACATACATCGTAAAATGATGACCACAATAAATTTAGTGAACATCCATCATCTCATGTAGACACAAAATTAAAGAAATAGAAAAAATATTTTTTCACTGTGATGAGAACTCTTAGTATTTACTCTCTTCACAACTTTCATATTTAACGTACAGCAGTGTTAATTATATTTATCATGTTGTACATTACATCCCTAGTACTTATTTATCTTATAACTGGAAGTTTGTACCTTTTGACTGCCTTCATCCAATTATCCCGCCTCCACACTCCACCTCTGGTAACCACAAATCTGATCTTCTTTTCTATGAGTTTTTTGTTTGTTTTTGAAGTATAATTGACCTATAAGACTACATTAGTTCCTGTTACACAGCATAGTGATTCAATATTTCACAATGATCACCACAATAAGTGATCTGTTCACATACAAAGACATTACATAATTATTGACTATATTCCCCACTTTGTACATTTTATACCTGTGACACATTTACTTTACAAAGGAATTTTTTACCTCTTAATATCCCTCACCTATTTCTCTCCTCTCCCAAACCCCCTCCTCTCTGGCAGCCACCAATTTGTTCTCAACGTCTGTTTTGTTCTATTTGTTTGTTTTGTTTTTTGGATTCCACATATAAATGAAATCATACGGTATTTGTCTTTTTCTTTCTGACTTATTTCACTTTGCTTAATACCCTCTAGGTCCATTCACATTGTCAGAAATGGCAAGATTTCATTCTTTTTATGGCTGTGTAATATTTCATTGTGTATATATACCACTTCTTTATCCATTCATCTATCAATGGGCACTTAGGTTGCTTCCATATCTTGGCTATCGTAAATAATGCCGTAATGAATGTAGGAGTGCATGTATCTTTTCTAGTGTTTTCATTTTCTTCAGATAAATACCCAGAAATGGAATTGCTGGGCTGTATGGTAGTTCTATGTTTAATTTTCTGAGGAATCTCCATACTATTTTCCATAGTGGCTGCACCAATTTATATCCCCAACAGCAGTGCACAAGGGTTTCCTTTTCTCCATATCTTCACCAACACTTGTTATTTGTTGTCTTTTTGATAATAGCCATTCTTTCAGGTGTGAGGTGATATCTCATTGTAGTCTTCATTTGCATTTCCCTGATGATTAGTGATGTTGAGCGTCTTTTCATATGCCTATTGGTCATCTGTATGTCTTCTTTGGAAAAATGTCTATTCAGATCCTCTGCCCATTTTTTAATTGGGTTGGTTTTGTGAGGGCGGGGGGGATGTTGAATTGTATGAGTTCTTTGTATATTTTGTATATTAACACCTTATCAGCTATATCATTTGCAAATATCTTCTCCCATTCAGTAGATGGCCTTTTCATTTTGTTGATAATTTCCTTCACTGTGCAAAAGCTTTTTAGTTTGATGTAGTTCCCTTTTTTTTTTTTGCTTTTATTTCCCTTGGCTGAGAAGACATATCCAAAAAAATATTACCAAGACCAATGTCAAAGAGCATACCACCTGTGTTTTCTTCTAGAAGTTTTATGGTTTCAGGTCTTATATTTAAGTCTTTAATCCATTTTGAATTTATTTTTGTGCATTGTATGAGAAAGTAATCCAGTTTTATTCTTTTGCATGTAGCTGTCCAGTTTTCCCAACACCATTTATTGAAGATATAGTTGATTTCTAGTCTCATAGTGTTGTGGTCGGAAAAGATACTTGATATGATTTCAATCTTCTTAAATTTATTGAGACTTGTTTTGTGGCCTAGCATGTGATCTATCCTGCAGAATGTTCCATGTGCACCTAAAAAGATTGTGTATTCTTCTGCTTTTGTATGGAATGTTCTATATATATCTATTGTCTATTTGGTCTAATGTGTTGTTTAAGGCCAGTGTTTCCTTACTGATTTTCTGTCTGGATGATCTGTCCATTGATATAAGTGGGGTGTTAAAGTCCCCTACTATTGTTGTGTCACTATTAACTTCTGCCTTTATGTCTGTTAATATTTGCTTTATGTATTTAGGTGGTCCTATGTTGGGTACCTATACATTTACAATTGTATATCTTCTTCTTGGATTGATCCCTTAATCATAATGTAATGCCCTTCTTTGTCTCTTATAACAGTCTTTGTTTTAAATTGTATTTTGTCTTATATAAATATTGCTATCCTGGCTTTCTTTTCACTTCCACTTGCAGTGAATAGCATTTTCCATCCTCTCACTTTTAGTTGTGTGTGTCTTTAGATCTAAAATGAGTCTCTTTGGGGCTTCCCTGGTGGTGCGGTGGTTGCGCGCCCGCCTGCCGATGCAGGGGAACCGGGTTCGTGCCCCGGTCTGGGAGGGTCCCGCATGCCGCAGAGCGGCTGGGCCCGTGGGCCATGGCCGCTGGGCCTGCGCGTCCAGAGCCTGTGCTCTGCGACGGGAGAGGCCGCGGCAGAGGGAGGCCCGCATACCACACAAAATAAATAAATAAATAAAATAAAATAAAATAAAATGAGTCTCTGGCAGGCAGCAGTAGCATACTCCCCAGAACTCTATGCTCCAGGGGTGCTCCCTCTGTGGGCTGCATGGGTCCTTCTGTTGTGACAGGCTGACTGCTGTTGTGGAGGATGTCTGTTAGGCATGGCTGGCCCCCAGTCCAGTTTGTTGCCAGGCCCTGCCTGTGCAGTCTGCCAGCTACTGGTGGATGGGGCCCAGTCATGAGGTGGCTGACTACAGAGCCCCCGGGGGTCCCAGGGCTAGCGCTGGCCCGATGGTGGGTGGGTCCCATGGGTGGGTGGTTGTAAGGTTGGGGGGTTCCAGATCTAGTGTTAACCTGTTGGTGGGCAGGGCCAGTTCCTGACATGGCTGGTTGTGAGGTCTGGGGTGTCCCAAAGCTGGTGTTGGCTCATTGGTAAGTGGGGCTGATTCCCAGGGTGGCTGGCCGAGGAGCCCAAGGTGTCTTGGAGCTGGTGTAGGCCTGCTGGTGGGTAGAACCAGGTCCTGGGGTCTCTGGTTGCATGGCCCTGGGGGTCCCAGAGTTGGGGTCAGCCTGCTGGTGGGTGGGGCCAGGGCCCTGGGGGTCCCGGGGCTGGTGTTGGCCTGCTGGTGGGTAGGCTGGGTCCTGACATGGCAGGCTATCAGGCTGCAGGGCTGCAGTGTTCCTGGGGCTGCTGTCCACCCACTGTTGGGTACAGCCAGGTCCTAGGGTCTTTGGCTGAAGGGCCCTGGGGGTCCTGGAGTTGATGTTGGCCGGCTGATGGGCAGGGCTGGGTCCCAATGGCTGAGTGTGTGGCTCTGGAAGACCTGGGGCTAGTGCTGGTGTACTGGTGAATGGGGCCAGGTCCTGGGCATTGTGGTGTACAGATCTTGGTCCTGAGGCAATTCAGGGATCAGGGAGTCCTAAGGCAGTGGACCTGCTGATGGGTGGGGCTTTAATCCCTCCCTGCTAGCTGCTTGGTCAGAGGTGTCCCAGTACTTGTTCCTATAGGCTGAAGGGCAGGTCTGGGTCCCGTGCTAATAAGCTAGAGGGAGGATTCCAAAATGGCACTTGCCAGCACCAGTGTCCTTGTGATAGAAAGAGGTAGGGAAAAGAATTTTAATCAGAAAGAAAAGCATGTGCAAAAGATCCAGATCTAAGAGTTTGGTGAGTTCAGGTAACAGCCAGTAGCAGTATGTGGGGATAGACGTGGGAGATTTGGAGGGAAAAGAGAAGGATAGGGAAAGAGTAAAGAGACACCAGGTGGGGGAAGAAGAAGGGAAAGAGATGAGGTTAGTGAGGAAAATGGGACAAGATCAAGACAAGGCCTTCTAAACAGGGCCAAAAGCATTTGTACTTTTTTCTGAGGGCAACAAAAAATAAAGTATTTTATACAGGAGACTGACATCATAAACATTATATTTGGAAAGATCACACAGACTGTAGGGTAGCAAATGTGCTATCAGGGATAAGACAGAAGAAAGAAGACCAGCTGCTGGCTGGCCTGAGAAAAAGCAGTGGTGGAAGGTGTAGAAAGAATATAATGAATTTCAGAGATATTAAGGAGATAGAATTGATAGAACTTGGTCATTAACTAGATATAGAGCCTAAGGGAGAGGAAAGAATCAAGGTTGACTCCCAGGTTTTTGGCTTTGGCAACTGGAGGGACCGTATGGTGGTATCAATCATTAAGCAACAGAACATATGAGTTAAGCTTGATTAGAGGGGAAGATAATTGGTTCCACTTTCAACAGTAGAGTGTGAACTACCCATGGGACAACCAAGGAGACAGTGAAGTCAAGAGGTTGGTTGGATATACAGGTCTTTGTTTCTAGAGAGAAGTATTCACCACACATATGTGGTGAATTATTAGCTTAAGGATGGCAATTGAAGCCAGATTAAATTGCCCATGAGCGTAGAAGAGAAGAGGGTCCAGGAAAAAACTTTAGATTATGCTACCATTTAGAAGATGACCCTAGCAAGGTGTGGAAGGAGGATGTGGAGCATCCAGAGAGGAAAACCAGAAGAATGTGAAATCTCTTAAGAGGGGAGAGCTTTCCTGAAAGAGTTATATGATCAATAGTGTCAAGTGCTGCAGAGTAATGGAGGCCTATTTGGGTCCCTTGGATTTGGCAATAGGGACTTCCCTTAAAGGAGGCAGTTTCAGATAATAGGTGGGGCCAGAAGGCTGATCTGTCCTTGGGCTGCAGAAAGAATAGGAGGTGACAGAGTACTGTGGGTATAGGCTATTCGATAAAAAAATTTACCATGAATCACAGGCCAGAGATAATTCAAAATAGGACAGACAACTGATAATAGATACTGTGGTAGTAAAAAATTCCTTGTTCCACTTAGAGTATGACTAAGCCATAATTTTCCTAGTGAAAAATTATTTCTTATTATTAGTAGCAGCTATCATTTATAAAATGCCCACCATAAGCCAGGCACTTGAAGTACATTATTTTATTTAGCCCTTAAAATGACACTCTGCAGTAGATATTAGATGCCTCTGTTACAGATGAAGAAACAAAAGCCCAGAAAAGTTAAATATCTGGCACAAGGTCTCAAAACAACTTCATAGAGGAGCTGGAATTTAAACGTAACCTTCACTCCAAAGCCTATGTTTTTTCTACTGCAGCCACACTGCCTCTCCTAAATACTTCCTACAGCTGCCCTTCACTTCATAGAGCAAAAGCCAGGAAATAAAATGGATGGTCAGGGAATTCCATCCAGCACTGTGAGAGACCTGAGGGAACAGACAGATAACCCAGGCACACACTTCTTGGTCACTGACAATCTCTGAATAAGGAGTAGAGAGTCTCTGGCTTTGAATCCTATAGGTCCTTGCCAGGGACCCAATATGTTCCCTTTGGTTGCAGGGAGGGGGAAGCGGGGGGGGAGTGGGGGGATGTAGGGCCAGAGAGCTCAGAGTAAATCAGTCCATCATTGCTAACTAGAAAAGTGAAGGCTGTGGGTAAGGGAAAACTGCAAAGTTTTAAGAGAATTTTTCAAAAATTATTTTTATCCTGGAGAAAACAAGTATCAAAGAAGACCCAAGCTGCCTTTACATATTCATGAGGAAGAATGATCAGATTTGCTTTTGACACTCTGGAGGACATTACTGGGACCAGTGAGAATATGGTATGGAGAGGCAGATTTTGGCTCTAACAAGAAGAGCTGCCTATCCAAAGATGAACGGAACTGCCCAATAAGGTAGTGAGCTCTTCATCACTAGAGATGCTCAAGCAGAAGCAGGATGTTGGAGGTGGGGGCCCAGCATCAGAGAGGCATGGATGGCCTTTCAGGCCATTCCAGACCTGAGATTTTGAGACCCTCCGGAGAAAATGGTTAGGATAAGTTTTCACAGATTAAGGCCTGGCCTTTATTCTCCCCAAATGAATTCTAAATATTACACAATGGGTAGATTGGCATGTTCCTTCACTCACTATTTGTACAAACAACATATAGCAATTCAACTTTGATAGGCAAGAACAAAACGTATTCCTACCTTCAGGAAGCTCTGTGTTTTCTAAGATGAGAAAATATGCTTGTAGGTATCTACTTGTTGGCTTTGATCAGTCAGGTGTGTCATCTTGAAAATGCCGGGGACAGGGTGTGGAGAATGGATATTGGTAGCCTCATCTTTCTTTCCTGCAGGGGTTAAAAATAAGGAGCTCATTTCCAGCTTTTGCAAAGGTCTTCTGACATGGGAAGAGGGCAAATCTAACAAAGGTTGATCTGTGATCATTGAATCAATAAAAGATTCTTTCTTCCCTTCTACCTCTTTCTTTCACTTGATAAATATTAATTGAGCACCTATTATACAACAGGCACTGCATATTTATTGATAGGCAAGAAACTATATCCAGCTGTGTATAAGCACATTTCTACGACATACTATGTGCGTTTTTGAGTAATGGGGATGAGGTGGGAGTGGTGGCAAAATCAACCCTCAAACCTCTGCAAGGAGATGGCTGGTAATTATTATGCACTCTAAATACTGTCAATGCAAACTAAACCTTGGAATACATTTTACTTTTCCTGCTGCAAAATAATAAGAACTTATAGCACAAGGAAGAAAACCTCTTCTGAAGACAAACAAAATTTCCCATCCCATGTTTGTAGTTCCCAGAGGTCTAGAGATCTGACACATACACTCTTGGCTAGAGAGTGCTTTTTTCCTTAGGAAAAAAAAAAAGGGTCACTGGGAAAAATTGAGAACTCTGAATTTAAGGTAATAATTATAATGATCAAAAAAAATTCTAAGGGTGCACAAAGATTGTGTCACAAGGATGTTCCTCGGAGTATTATTTATAGGGAAAATATGGACACAACCCAAACGCTCAAAGGTAGAGGTTAATTAAATAAATTATGGTACTTCCATATAAAGAATACCATAGAGCCACCATTAATGATATTTAGAAGAATATATAAAGATATAGAAAGATAGTCAATACAGCTTAAATAGAAAATGTAAGTTAAGATAGTATGTATCCTCCTCCTTCATCTTTGGGATGTGCATTTTGCCAGTTTCCACAGTGGGAGCTACTTCAAGGAGGCAGCCCCAAGAGAGCACTGTGGTGTTGAGACCATCTGGACACAGTACCTGTGACTCAAGACAGCCGTGTGGCTGACAGGGTCTTGGTGCTCCGGCCTGGTGTCAGGCCTGAGCCTCTGAGGTGGGAGAGCCGAGTTCAGGACACTGGACCACCAGAGACCTCCCAGTCCCATGTAATATCAATCAGTGAGAGCTCTCCCAGAGATCTCCATCTCAACGCTAAGACCCCGCTCTACCCAATGGCCAGCAAGCTCCAGTGCTAGATGCCCCATGGCAAACAACTAGCAGGACAGGAACACAACCCCACCCATTTGCAGAGAGGCTGCCTAAAAACAGAATAAGGTCACAGACACCACAAAACACACCACCAGATGCAGCCCTGCCCACCAGAAAGACAAGATCCAGCCCCACCCGCCAGAACACAGGCACCAGTCCCCTCCACCAGGAAGCCTACACAAGCCACTGAACCAACATTACCCACTGGGGGCAGACACCAAAAACAATGGGAACTACGAACCTGCAGCCTGTGAAAAGGAGACCCCAAACTCAGTAAGTTAAGCAAAATGGGAAGACAGAGAAATATGCAGCAGATGAAGCAAGGTAAAAACTCACCAGACCAAACAAAAGAAGAGGAAATAGGCAGTCTACCTGAAAAAGAATTCAGAGTAATGATAGTAAAGATGATCCAAAATCTTGGAAATAGAATGGAGAAATACAAGAAAAGTTTCACAAGGACCTGGAAGAACTAAAGAGCAAACAAACAATGATGAACAACACAATAAATGAAACTAAAAATTCTCTAGAAGGAATCAATAGCAGAATAA
>NC_041222.1:27334228-27335070 GCF_002837175.3 Physeter macrocephalus
TAAATGAAATTTAAAATACTCTAGATGGGATCAATAGCAGAATAACTGAGGCAGAATGGATAAGTGACCTGGAAGATAAAATAGTGGAAATAACTACTGCAGAGCAGAATAAAGAAAAAAGAATGAAAAGAACTGAGGACAGTCTCAGAGACCTCTGGGACAACATTAAATGCACCAACATTCGAATTATAGGGGTCCCAGAAGAAGAAGAGAAAAAGAAAGGGTCTGAGAAAATATTTGAAGAGATTATAGCTGAAAACTTACGTAACATGGGAAAGGAAATAGTCAACCAAGTCCAGGAAGCACAGAGAACCCCATACAGGGAAAATCCAAGGAGAAACACACCAAGACACATATTAATCAAACTATCAAAAATCAAATACAAAGAAAAAATATTAACAGCAGCGAGGGAAAAGCAACAAATAACATACAATACAACAAATGCTAAAGGAACTTCTCTAGGCAGGAAACACAAGAGAAGGAAAAGACCTACAAAAACAAACCCAAAACAATTAAGAAAATGGTAATAGGAACATACATATGATAATAACCTTAAATGTACATGGAATGAAAATAAATAAGGAAACACAAGCTTTAAATGACACATTAAACCAGATAGACTTAGTTGATATTTATAGGACATTCCATCCAAAACAACATAATACACTTTCTTCTCAAGTGCCAATGGAACATTTTCCAGGATAGATCATATCTTGGGTCACAAATCAAGCCTTGGTAAATTTAAGAAAATTGAAATCATATCAAGTATCTTTTTCGACCACAACACTATGAGACTAGATATCAATTACAGGAAAAAAAAACTGTAAAAAATACAAACACAT
>NC_041222.1:27335130-27335560 GCF_002837175.3 Physeter macrocephalus
AAAGTTAGCAGAAGGAAAGAAATCATAAAGATCAGATCAAAAATAAATGAAAAAGAAATGAAGGAAACAATAGCAAAGATCAATAAAACTAAGCACTGGTTCTTTGAGAAGATAAACGAAATTGATAAACCACTAGCCAGACTCAGCAAGAAAAAAAGGGAGAAGACTCAAATCAACAGAATTAGAAAAGAAAAAGGAGAAATAACAACTGACACTGCAGATGAAAAAGAAATGAAGGAAACAATAGCAAAGATCAATAAAACTAAGCACTGGTTCTTTGAGAAGATAAACGAAAGAAAAGCACAACCTCCCGAGACTGAACCAGGAAGAAATAGAAAATATAAACAGACCAATCACTAGCACTGAAGTGGAAACTGTGATTAAAAGTCTTCCAACAAACAAAAGCCAAGGACCAGATGGCTTCACAGGC
>NC_041222.1:27335672-27336346 GCF_002837175.3 Physeter macrocephalus
ATAGCAGAGGGAGGAACACTCCCAAACTCATTCTACGAGGCCACCATCACCCTGATACCAAAACCAGACAAAGATGTCACAAAAAAAGAAAACTACGGGGCTTCCCTGGTGGTGCAGTGGTTGAGGGTCTGCCTGCCAATGCAGGGGACATGGGTTTGAGCCCTGATCTGGGAGGATCCCACATGCCGTGGAGCAACTGGGCCTGTGAGCCACAACTGCTGAGCCTGCGCATCTGGAGCTTGTGCTCCGCAACAAGAGAGGCTGAGACAGTGAGAGGCCCGCGCACCGCGATGAGGAGTGGTCCCTGCTCGCCACAACTGGAAAGGGCCCACACGCAGAAACGAAGACCCAACACAGCCAAAAATAAATAAATAAATAAATAAATAAATAAATAAAACTACAGACCATATCACTGATAAACATAGATGCAAAAATCCTCAAAAAAATATTAGCAAACAGAATTCAAGAGCACATTAAAAGGATCATACACCATGATCAAGTGAGGTTTATCCCAGGAATGCAAGGATTCTTCAATATATGCAAATCAATCAATGTGATACACCGTATTAACAAACTGAAGGATAAAAACCATATGATAATCTCAATCGATGCAGAAAAAGCTTTCAACAAAATTCAACACCCATTTATGATAAAAACTCTCCAGAAAGTAGGCA
>NC_041222.1:27336665-27337190 GCF_002837175.3 Physeter macrocephalus
CCACAGCAATCAGAGAAAAAAAATAAATAAAAGGAATCCAAATCAGAAAAGAAGTAAAGCTGTCACTGTTTGCAGATGACATGATACTATACATACAGAATCCTAAATATGCTACCAGAAAACTACTAGAGCTAATCAATGAATTTGGTAAAGTAGCAGGATACAACATTAATGCACAGAAATCTCTTGCATTCCTATACACTAATGATGAAAAATCTGAAAGAGATATTAAGGAAACACTCCTATTTACCATTGCAACAAAAATAATAAAATACCTAGGAATAAACCTACCTAATGAGACAAAAGACCTGTATGCAGAAAAGTATGACACTGATGCAAGAAATCAAAGATGATACCAACAGATGGAGAGATATGTTCTTGGATTGGAAGAAAACATTGTGAAAATGACTATACTACCCAAAGCAATCTACAGATTCAGTGTAATCCCTATCAAACTACCAATGGCATTTTTCACAGAACTAGAACAAAAAATTGCACAATTTGTATGGAGACACAAAAGATGCC
>NC_041222.1:27337501-27337864 GCF_002837175.3 Physeter macrocephalus
GCAAAGGAAACCATAAACAAGATGAAAAGACAACCCTCAGAATGGGAGAAAATATTTGCAAACAAAGCAACTGACAAAGGATTGATCTCCAAAATATACCAGCAGCTTATGCAGCTCAATAACAAAAAATCAAACAACCCAATCAAAAATTGGGCAGAAAACCTAAATAGACATTTCTCCAAAGAAGATATACAGATTGCCAACAAACACATGAAAGGATGCTCAACATCACTAATCATTAGAGAAATGAAAATCAAAACTACAGTGAGGTATTACCTCACACCAGTCAGAATGGCCATCATCAAAAAATCTACCAACAATAAATGCTGGAGAGGGTGTGGAGAAAAGGGAACCCTCTTGCAC
>NC_041222.1:27338163-27345521 GCF_002837175.3 Physeter macrocephalus
TAAAAAGCAACGAAATTGAGTTATTTGTAGTGAGGTGGATGGACCTAGAGACTGTCATTCAGAGTGAAGTAAGTCAGAAAGAGAAAAACAAATACTGTATGCTAACACATATACATGGAATCTAAAAAAAGAAAAAATGGTTCTGAAGAACCTAGCAGCAGGACAGGAATAAAGACACAGACATAGAGAATGGACTTTAGGACACAGGGAGGGGGAAGGGTAAGCTGGGATGAAGTGAGAGAGTGGCATTGACATATATACACTACTAAATGTAAAATAGATGGCTAGTGGGAAGCAGCTGCATTGCATGGGGAGATCAGCTCGGTGCTTTGTGACCACCTAGAGGGGTGGGATAAGGAGGGTGGGAGGGAGACACAAGAGGGAGGGTATATGGGGATATATGTATACATATAGCTGATTAACTTTGTTATACAGCAGAAACTAACACAACATTGTAAAGCAATTATACTCCAGTAAAAATGTTAAAAAAATAATAAAATAAAATACTATGTACCATATGATCCATTTTGGTAAAAAATAGATATGTAAATAAGTATATATATACACACACATACACACATATGTATAAAGAGAGACAGAGAGATAGCTATATATGTATATGATAGAAGAAGAAAGTCTGAAAGGATTATTACCAATGTCAAAGGTGGTTATGGGATCATGGGGGATTATTACTTTCTTTTTTTCTCTAATTCTGTATTTCTAAATTTTATGATAATAAACATGTACTTTTGTGTGAAAAGTTATTAAACATATAACATGGGTTTAATATAATTCTATTGCTAAAAATAAATTAAAGCATGTAAATCTTAAAAGTTCATTCTTCAACTTTGCCTATGATATGTTAAAATTATTTGAACGATTTTTTTTTTTTTTTTTTTTTTTTTTTTTTGCGGTAGGCGGGCCTCTCACTGTTGTGGCCTCTCCCGTTGCGGAGCACAGGATCCGGACGCGCAGGCTCAGCAGCCATGGCTCACGGGCCCAGCCGCTCCACGGCATGTGGGATCTTCCCGGACCGGGGCACAAACCCGTGTCCCCTGCAGGCGGATTCTCAACCACTGCGCCACCAGGGAAGCCCTATTTGAACGATTTTTATGTAGCCAAACAAAATCAAGTTGTACTGACATAATGAGAAATAAGTAACTATATAAAAATATGTAGAATTTTGGGTAAATTTCTTTTGCAGACAGTTTCCTTTCAATCTAATAAACAAAGCTACGAATTTTTTAATTCCAAAGGTTAGCATATATGAAATTTACTCATTCTTTCATTCACTCAGGGGGTACTTGCTGAGTTTTAACCATGTATAAATACCTGTCCTGAATTGTTTGGAGGCTTAAAGTGCATGTTGTTTGTACTTGAGGTGCTTACATTTTAGCGGCAAAGAGATCAACAAAGTCCAGACAACAAAATCATAACAGACAGAGAACAGGGTATGATAGAAAGCAAATACCAGTGAGGTGAAGGTTATCAAAATTCTTCTCATTTTTGAGGCTCAAAAGGCCTGTCTTCCTGAAGATACCTCTTGCTGGGCAGTAATTCCTAGAAGTGTTATCTCATCTGATGGGTGAGGACTCCGGTTAGCATCTGTCACAGAGCAGAAGGCCCAAGTGTCCTTTCCTTGTCCTGACCTTTGTTTCATTCATTGTGGGTCCTGAGTGGACTTCAAAGTCAAGTTTATTTTGGAAACACCAGACCACGTTCATCTCCGTAAGGAATGAGGAAGGTGAGGTGTGGAGCTAGATAATAACACAGCCCAGATTAATTACTGGTGATAGGTGTGGAAACATGGAAAGAAGGGCTCCCTTCAGCCTGTTGATGAATAACAGCCACCCCTTATCCTGTCCCTTCCAAACTGGTGTCCAACAACATCCCATTCTTCCAATCCTTATTCCTGAGGGGAGGATTATCAGTGAGAATATCCTCAAAGTATCAAAAGTTGCAAGGCGTGATAGGGAAAAGTGCTGAACTGGGAGCCCAGACTCCTACCCTAGCTCCAGCTGGCTCTGCCTCTAACCAGCTTCTCTCTGGACCTCAGTTTTCTCATCTGAAGGGGTTGAACTGTTCAATATGTGAAACCTACACATTCCCTATAAATTAGAAACCACAAGGTTCCTGGGATTATATGTTGGAATTATTCCCCAACCATGAGTCATCTGTCAATCTCTGACCTTGCAAACATAAATTCATCTCCAGTGATAGAAATTAAAGCACTTAATTCTCTTATAGGTAGGTTGTACACACTGAACGCTTGTGTGTAGTACTGTCTGGGAAGTTGAGGCAAAGGAAATGGCTCCTAAACTCCTCCTGGGATTGAAATGGAAAATAAGACAGGCTATGACATCAGCTACCATCTTCTCTGTGATCACACTAAATAATACAAATATCAATATTAAATTATGCATGCATACTTTTTATTTTTGCCTTTCATGGCAAATCACAAGGAATCCTTTGCTTTTAGCCTTTAGTGCAAGGTTATGAAGAAAGAACAGGAAAGAATCTCAGCATTTTAGAGCTGCAAGTGATTTTAAAGATTAGACCCAAGTCCTTCATCACTCCAACGAGGAACAAAATGAGGGGTCCAAGATGTGGAACAGCTCACTCCAGTGTTAACTTCCTGAAGTATGTTCTCTCAGTTTGCTTCACCTAAGCCAACCATAACTGGACAACACCACCACCTACATGCTAAACAAACAAACAAAAACCACTAAAAGAAAAGACAAAGAAAGTAGTCAAACCTCTTATAAAGTTTCCTCCATTACAACTAGAGGAACCATGCAAGGGGAAGAGAGCTCATCAGGATGAACATTTCTGAGACAGGAACAGTTCACCTCCTAGACTGCATCCAGAATCAATTCCTCACCCCAAGACACAGCTGCACCATATTTCCACCCACTACTTTCCTGTCTCTCTATAGGGAGGCAAGCACCAGACCTTTTGAAGAGAACTGTTATAAGAATCATGTTGCCTTTAACAAATCAGCCATTTACAACCATACCATCAAGTAAACATTGGATGAAAAAATTCAAATGCTAAAAATCTGTTCTATTTCACCAAGAAACATGATTTTCTATTAATTTCTCCCCTCTTAGGTTCCCTGTGAATCCAGGGAAGTTACTTAAGAGCATCTTAGTAGAGAAAAAAAAATTGGTAGTTCCATATGAGAACTGTTTACCTAAACTCGGTCAGCATTGGGGATCTAAGTTACTGGAATCAAGTAAGAACTCATTCCTTCCCAGTCCGTTTTGCCTCACTATTCAGATGGATGCAATACGTTACATCCTTCTTACCATGGAAAACACACACACTGGCCTTTTGATGTTTCACCACATTTGATAATATATTGACATCCATACACTCCAGACCAGAACGTCCTAGATGACACAATTAGAATTCAAATGCATAGACTGTTAGAACTGAAAGGGACTCGCAAGAGAACTGAATCATATCTCCTCCCTTTACAACTAAAGAAACATAGTTGCAGCTAAACAGAGACTTGGGCCTCATCACATGGCTAGATAATGGCAGGGCCAGATCTGAAGGCTACATCTTCAGTCTTCTTGTTCAAGTTCTTTCCACAGCCTCCACTGCTTTCCAGCATCAGTGCAGGCTTTCTAAACACTCTTGAAGGGTTACATGGAGCTATTCCTTGGGAGTCAGCCCCTCCCATTCCAGAGTTGCCTCTGCTATTCCACTGCATGAATTATAGATGCAAGAGGTTACTAAAGCCTGAATAGGCAGATGAGCTCCCTTTCTTGACCTAATGTGTTACTTTCTGTCAGTCAGGAAGGTGGGCAGCAATACTTAGAGTTATCAGTTGCTCCCATAGTAAATTACTGTTCTAATTTATCTAAAATCCATTGTTGCTATGCAATGCAGGAGCATTCTGGTTTTGAATTATGTGAGCAATTCAGTCATCTGGTTCATGTCTAAGAATTATACATGGCTAGTTGGCATGCATAATTTGGGGGCAGCAGCCTTCTAACAACTGTTTTGATGACTCTGTGACAGGAAATCTGGTTGCATTAAATTCCTACCTTCTGGCTCCAGGGATGCCCATCCAAGCAGGCACTAATGTCTAATAAAGACTAACAGGTGAACAACAGGGTTCAGGGGAAAGAGAATTCAACTTGACATTATAATTATTTGCATTAGAACCCTACCTCTGCCCATCACTAACAGAAGGACTTTAAGCATTACACTTGGTTTCTAAGCCTCTCTGTCCTTATCTGTAAAATTTGAACAGAGCTAAATTTCATTTACATATACTGTATTACTGGGCCAATACTATAATTTGTGATGATCAGTTAACCCCAGAAATGAGAAGACAACAATAATACGGAAAATGTTAAAAATTCTGTGTCTGGGATGCTACCGGTCTAACTAGGTATAAAATCCTGCTCAGCCACTTACTAGTTGTGTAATCTTGAGCAAATTTCATCATCTTCGTCCTTTTGTTTTCGTTTATCATTCATTAAAAAGTTCAAAAATACTGAAAATAGAAGACTAGAATTAACTAAAATGATACACTAATCACCAGCTTAGGCAATTTTCAATATTTTGCTAATATCCTTTCATCTCTCTTTCCCAACACTTTTTCTTCCTCGAGGTATTTTAAAGCACATTTGGGCAAGTTGTTTTAAATATCTCTGTGCTTCAATTTTCTCATCTAGGAAATGAAGATTATAATATCGAATTCATGGGGTAGAACTGTACTTCGTATTCAATAAATGTTAACTATTATTATTTATGGTGATACCTATGTGCACCGCCCCCTCTGAGTCGTAAAAGCACTCTGCAGCTCCGCGCGCGCCTCTCAGGACAGAGGTTGTTAAATAAACAGCCTGGAAGAACCCGAGTCCTGCGTGGCTAAAATTACGTGCACCCCCTTCAGGCCGCCCTCGTTCAGAACAGCTCAGTGTAAGGATGAAGTTTGTCCTTCGCAGGCTCCCGTCGCCACGCCTGAAAATGAGGGGCGGGAACAGGAAATGGGGTTAGGCCGAGTGCCGGCGCTGGGAGGCAGCTGAGAAGAGCAGAGGGCGACCGCTGGAAGACGTGAGGAAGAGCTACGATGTTCCGGATCGAGGGCCTTGCGCCGAAGCTGGACCCGGAGGAGATGAAACGGAAGATGCGCGAGGATGTGATCTCCTCCATACGGAACTTCCTCATCTATGTGGCCCTGCTGCGAGTCAGTGAGTGTCCTTCCAGGCTGTGGCCGTGAGACTAGCAGGGAGCTCGCCGACACTGCCCGCCCAACTCTGGTCTCACCGGCCTTTTGGGGTCCCTGGAGCGGAGCTAAGCGGTCGCGGGGTGCAAGGGACGTGCACGTCGAGGGCAGCGGGCGCATGCGCGCGTTGCTTAGGCTCTGCGGGTCTGGGTGGGGGTATCGGAGTGCAAGCGGCGGCTGGGACCGCGAGGTTAATCACGCAGTCCCGCCCTGTCTTAAGAGCGTTTGAATTGAAAGAGCCTGTAAGGTCATCCTCCACAGCAAGTCCCTCGTTTTGCAGACAGAAGAACTGGCATCTAGGGTGGAGAAATGGCTGGCTCAAGGTCACTCATCGATTCGGTGAATGATCTTGACCTAGAATCCAGAGTTCTTAACTGATTGCCAAGTTTCCTTACATCAATGCTTACCTCTGAAATCCAAAAGCTTTTGTTCCTTTTATTTGTAGAGGGTGAAATAGGTAATTACCTTTTTTTCTTTCTTCTTTTTTTTTTAAGGAGAAGAAAGGATATGAGTCTATAGGATTAATGACTTACCTCTGAAATCCAAAAGCCTTTGTTCCTTTTATTTGTAGAGGGTGAAATAGGTAATTACCTTTTTTTCTTTCTTCTTTTTTTTTTAAGGAGAAGAAAGGATATGAGTCTATAGGATTAATGATAATACCTGAGGATTTAGTTGACTTTTACGTTTGGTAGAAACTTTGCATTGCCTGATCTTGACAATAGCCCTTTGAGAGAGGCAGGGTCTAAGTCTCTGTATATCCCTTTTGCAAATGTGAACTCGACTTTCAAAGGGGACTTATGCAAAGTAGTAGAATTGCAGGCACACAATATTAGAGCTGGATGCAGTTTTATAGATTAGTTCTTTATTTTTACTGATAGGAATCTCAGAAGTGAATTGCCCCTTCATTTGCCACTTCATTTTCAGTTCAGCATTCTTTTCATTGTTCCTTGCTGTACATTGTTGACAGGTCTGGATGGAGAGGCAGAGATGATTCAGATAGATGAAGACCGTACCAAGTCTTAATGAGCCTCGTGGAAGGCTCATGTTGGGCCTAAGGCCAGAGCTCTTGAGGTCTAGTCTCCCTTATTCTGCCCCTTTCATTGCCTGTGGTGTTAACTCTGGTTCCCCAGAGGAGGGAGCACTGGTGAACAGAAACTCCCAAATCATCTTGCTCCTTCAACAGCTTTTTACAACTCCCAACTTTACTTATTTCCTCCTCTTACCTTTTTTTGGTTGACTTAGCTACCACTAAAATATTTGCTTCTTCTCAATGACCTTTGTATTTGAGATGAATCAAAAAAAAATTTTTTAAACAGAATACTGTTCCTTATCCCTTTTTAAATTGAGATATGATTTGCATGTTATTCAATTCACCCATTTAAAGTGTACAATTCATTGATTCTTAGTATAGTCAGAGTTGTGCAGCCATCACCACAATCTGTTTTAGAATATTTTCTTCCCCTTTGAAAGAAACACCATGCCCATTAGCTGTCATTCCCCCATTTTCCACCGTCCCCAGCCCCTGGCAACCACTAATTGACTTTTTGTCTTTACAGATTTCCCTATTCTGGACATTTTATATAAATGGCATTGTACAATATGTGACCATTTGTTTAGGATAATTTTTCAAAGTTTGTCCATACTGTAGCATGTATCGGTATTTCCTTCCTTTTTATTGCTGAATAATATTCCATTGTATGGATATCCTACACTTTGTTTATCCATTGTTTTGATGACTGTTACTTTTTTTTCTGATAAGAATTAGTTTTTTTAAAAAAAGCCTGGGCATACTGCTGACTTGGTCAGCTTCTGACATATTTCAATATCTTCCGTTTAATATTAACAAAATATTTTATTAATTTAGTATGGGTATTGAGAAATAATCTGGCAGCTTTTTTGGTCACAACCTTTTTTTCCCCATATTTTTAAATTTGATAAAATACATATAAAATTTACCTTTTTTTTTTTTTTTTGCGTTACGCGGGCCTCTCACTGTCGTGGCCTCTCCCGTTGAGGGGCACAGGCCCCGGACGCGCAGGCTCAGCGGCCATGGCTCACGGGCCCAGCCGCTCCGCGGCATGTGGGATCTTCCCGGACCGGGGCACGAACCCGC
>NC_041222.1:27345757-27347439 GCF_002837175.3 Physeter macrocephalus
AAACAAACAAACAAACAAAAAACATTTGAAAGAGAGTGGGGGAAAACAGTGCAGTAGGGATCCAGAAGAGCTGGACACATATTTTGGTTCCCCCACTGATTAGTTATACGACATTTACATGCTCCTGTTCACATCTGATACAGTCCTACGTCAGTTATTATGAGTAGGGTGGTGAAGATACAAATGTCTAGAAAACAAAGAAGTGTTGTCACAGGGATCAAAAGAAGTGATATTACTGCCTTGTGTAACAGTGCCATGGCCAAAATAAGCACATGAAAAGATGCTCAGCATCATTAATCGTTAGGGAAATGCAAAATAAAACTACAGCAAGATACCACTTCACACCCACTAGGATGGCTACTAACAAAAAAACTGTTGGCAAGGATGTGGAGAAGAACGCTTGTGCACTGTTGCCGGAAATGTAAAATGGTATAGCTGCTATGGAGCACGGTATAGTGGTTCCTCAAAAAAGGGAGGAGCGGGGGAATGGGGAATTACTGTTTAATAGCTACAGAGTTTCAGTTTTACAAGAGCCTGTGCTCCGCAACGGGAGAGGCCACAGTAGTGAGAGGCCCGCGTACCGCAAAAACAAACAAACAAAAAAAAGTAAAGGCTTGTCATTTGAAGGAGGATTGGATTTCCTCTTTATCGTCCTAACAGCGAGAACTACCTGGAGAAAAGATTTTATAGAGTGAAAAATGAACTTTGTAATAATTCTAGTTGCATGACAGTGGGATGGACTACCTTGAAAGACAGTGATTCCCTTTGGCTGGGTGTGCAGGCAGAGGCTTGGCCACATTTGGAGTTGTTTTGAAAAATATGTTGAACTATAAGGTTTATCTCCCAATCTTGTAATTCCATATGTAACTTGTAATTATCTGGATCTAAAAACAAATTCTGGATTTATTTTTCTTTCAGCTCCTTTTATCTTAAAGAAATTGGACAGCATATGAAGAGTGGGCTTCACTTGTGAATGCATGATATGAAGAACCTGGTTACAGTTTCTACTGCTATCTGCAGATGAATAGACCCAGAAAGATGTAAGAGACTCTTTGATTAAATGGATGTAAAAATTCTACTTGTTAAGAACAAGTTTGGCTCTGGTAACTGACCTTTATAGCTAAAAGATAAAACTATTTGGGAAGTATGAAGAGACGTACCTGTGATATTCAGCTTCGGTGAATGTTGGTGTTATTGTACATGATGTCAAACTCCGTTTTCTAGCAAGTATTAATTATAAGGGAATTATGTCTGCAACGGCACTGTCGTGTGAGTCATTTCTGTGTACTTTTTTTACTTCTGTCTGGAGTATATTTGTTGAAGAGTTCCTTTCCATTAGTTATGTTTTATTGAATCCAGCGCACAACCATGTCATTTAAGCACAGGACCATTAGTCTATATTTTTAATAAATGTACCAACTAAGAAAAATAGGGCTTTTATTTTTCTTAACCCACTTTTTGCTGCAAACCAGCAGTCACTGTTGAGACTACTATAATGTTGTGACTATTACAAACTGCATTAAATTGAGTTCCTCTTGTTTTGGACTGGAGAATTTGCTAATCCTGATAAAACAACATGGTTTTATTCTTAAGCAATCTTTATGAACGGCAACATTACTGCTTGATGCTGAGAATATGTAATACCACCAAAGGGGGAAAACGTTATTATTTTTTTTTTTTTT